>NW_022589715.1:28376058-28681096 GCF_004348235.1 Phoca vitulina
CCTTTCCTTTCCTTTCCTTTCCTTTCCTTTCCTTTCCTTTCCTTTCCACATAGAGGTTGAAGCCACCTAACTCCTTTCTTTTTTCTATGAAAGGTCAGCCACCCAAGGCATGCCCACTCACATCCACTCCAGCACAAACAGTCTTTGCATCAAAAAAGCACTAGGTGGTGCCCATTTTCTTTGCCGGTGAAAGAGCTGGATTTCCCCAAGGGAGTCACTCCAGGGAAGTTGATCAGCCCCCAGCCCCTCACAGTGCGGTCCCCTCTTCTGACAGATGACCAGGAGCATGGCATCACGTTCAGTCATTTCCCTAAAGTATCCTGGGGCTTGCCAGTTTTAGGACAGAGTTTTGGTTTTGGAAGTCAGTGGTTTTAAATGTGAAGGTAGGAGTGGAGGGTTAGTAGTGGCAAAAAGCTTTGAATATTCCCTTTGAAAAGAAAAGATAAGAGGAATAAAGGCTGTAACCCTGCCATCTGTGTCTCTAAAAAGTCATGGTTTACTATCTTTGCCAAGACTTTCCTTCTGCCATATCATCCAGACAATGCATTTCACATGCTCGTTTAATTTTTCCCATTTTTACCCATAATCAAGCTATAAAAATAATAAAGGAAAATAAAGGTTAATCTTAAATTTCAGTTTGCCTCCTCATGAAAACAGTTCTTTGTCAAATGAAGTATGGTGAAACTGAAGATTTTGCATGCCTATATTCACCCCTAAATTTACTGTTTGAAGAGGTGCCTTTATACCACTGGGTTTATTCCTTAAAAAAAAAATCTTATTAGGCACACTTAACAGATTATTGCTTTGTGAGCAAGGAGAGCAAATAACTGGCTAAGAAGATGTTTTCTTCAGGATAATTTTATCCAGGCGATATGCCCATCAGATTTGTTTCAGAATTTAGGAGCATTTAGAAAATTTTTGTTCTTGTGAAGATCTGGTATCAGCAGTTGGGCATGATCATACTGTTGCCACAAAATGAAAAGAAGAAACGAATATATGGACTTTTTTCTTTTAGTTGAAATAGGCAAAATGATTGTCAATCTATGACCTATTCTCTGAAATTTGGCTGAATAGGGCTAATTTGTTCGAATGTATTTTTATGCTCTAAAGAGGGCAAGAAAATGGTTTTTTGAATGTTAAAAAGTAGACTCTTGCAGTAAAACCTGAACCCTGTTTCCTAGTTGGTGAACTATATTCCAAAATAAAGGGAAAATAAAGATTGTTAGTAGTTTTAAAAAGTCAAACTAAGAAAAAAGCCCTATTATGAAACTACAAGAATTATTTCTGTGCTCTAGCTGTCCTGTCATATGTCATGACATGTGGCAGGTTGACTGCTCATTAATTCTATTTATATCAGTATGATAATCCACCCCACTGAGTACACATGTGTTAAAATATTCATAAATTATGTTTATTGTGAACAAATATACATTAAATGCCAAAAGAAGACCATTATTTAAAGACAAAACTAGTCAACAATCAAAGAAGCATAGCCTTTTTGCTGTCAGTCCACTACATTATGTTTTATCAAATTCACATTAATTGCCTCTCCTTCCAGTGCCTCATAGGAAATGTTTGTCTTTTGTTTTCAAACTGTACAAAAGAAATAGATTTCACTGAAAACAATAAACTTGGAAAACAAAAGATGTTCTTTTATTTGACCAATAATAATATCAACCGGAACAAGCCGTCTAAAGAGAGATGCACTTCTGGCCTCCAAATTTTTAAAAAATATGTCATTTGAATCCTAATACAGACTTCAATTGAATTTGAGGGTGTTTCATGAAATCGTAGACCAAATTAAATCAATCATATAACTTTTTGATAAAAGGCTGTAAATAAAAACTAAGGGTTTATATATATTTTGGAAACAAATACATAAGGGACGGTTAAGAAAATCTAGAGCATTGGGAATTGAAACCAATAATTAAACTGCAGCACACTGTGTTTTAAAACTTATTACTTCCAAATGAAACAATCTTGAACTACTCTATTTTGAGTGATTTCAGGAAGTTGAAAAAGTTGAGGTGATTATTCTTTTTACAAGTTGCCTGTGCAGTTACAGACCACAGTTGAAAAGTTTGAATTCCTTGTCAAAATCCAAAGTGGTTTTAGTTAAAATATATTGCCTAACTTACCCAATTCATCATATTCTGAATTAAGGCCATGAAAACATCTAGGATTATTAATTATTAGGACCACACTTCAGGTATAACTAAAATAATGGTCATTTGAAAAAGTGAACCGTGTCCTGGTCTAATCGTCTATTTGCGCCACTTCCTAGGAAACTTATACATTTTCAAAACTTTAATTATACTTAAAGGGACACTTTTATTTCTAGAGAGAAATGACAAATGATGAGTAAAACAAAATAGGAAATTCTGATTTTGGTTCATTGTTATTGTACCCTTCTTTTACAGAGCAGGGAAGGTCACAACATGGACATGAAACACTTTCTGAATGTTGCCAGTACTTTGCTATAGGAGCGAAGCCATCACCCTTGGATTGCCTGCTAACTTCAGGTAAGATTTTCATTTCTTCTTCTTCTTTTTTAATTTTAGCTTTATTGAAGTATAATTAACGAATATAATTGTAAGATACTTAAAGTGTATATCATGAGGATTTGATATACATGTTTGTTGTAAAGGACTTCCCTCATCTCCTTAATTAACACATTCATCCCTTCACTTATTCCTTCCTTTATTCATTCGTTCATTTATTTATTTTGTGAGAACATTTAAGTTCTACTTTCTCAGCAAATTTCAATTATACAATACAGTGTCAACAACTGTAATCCCGATGTTTTACATTAGATTGTCAGACCTTATTCATCTTATAGCTGAAAGTTTGTACCTTTTTACCGACCTCTCCCTATTTTCCCCTTCCTGCAGCCTGGGGCAAACACTTTTCATTCTCTGTTTCTATGAGTTTGAATTTATTTTTTTTGTAGATTCCACATAGAGGGAGGATATTCTATATAGTGATACCTCACAGAATGTTTTACTTTCCACTTCCCCTTGGAAGAAAAATTTCTTATACATTGTTTAAAGAAATGTATAGATAGGGAATCTACCTATAGATAGATAGGGAAACTATCATAAGGAAATAATTCAAAATGTAAAAAGAGAGCCATATGTATAAAATTGTCTTTCTAATGTTGTTTATAATAACAGACATCAGAAGATGTTTTACTATCTAACAATAGAAGCATGGTTAGAAAAACTATAACATTAATTTGGTGAAATATTATGCAGCCAATAAAAATTATGGGTACGGGGTGCCTGGGTGGCTCAGTCAGTTAAGCGGCTGCCTTCAGCTCAGGTCATGATCCCAGAGTCCTGGGATCAAGCCCCACGTCGGGCTCCCTGCTCAATCAGGAACCTGCTTATACTTCTCCCTCTGCCACTCCCCCTGCTTGTGCTCTCTCTCGTGCGTGCTCTCTCTCTCAAATAAATAAATAAATCTTAAAAAAAATTATGGGTACATAGCAGTAGGGGAAATGTGTAGTAAAATATTAAGTGAAAAAAATTCAGTGTATAAGATTGAGGTATAAAATGATTATAATAATTTTAAGACATGCAAATAATGAAACACTAAAAGAGGATGGACAAAAATGTGAATCATCATATTAAGGAATGAAACTGATTTTTTGGCCCCTTTTCAAACTTTTATTATGCTGTCTTACCGAGATAATTTAAAATGCATTTTAAAATTTCAAAGAAATTATTTGGGGGAAATCAGTAGTTAATTTACATTTTTTTCTTTAGATGTCATAAATAATCACCACAGATTTTTAAGGAGAAAAATTAGACAACTTCCACTTCCAAAAATGCTAACTTTGAAACTGGTATCCCAGTGTGTGGTTTTCAGCAGTCAAACCTAATTTGCTTTTTGTTGAATCACAGTGCACATATATTTTATTAGATAAGAATTCCTTTTTTTATTTTATTTTTTTATTTCCCTCCTTATTGTATTCGACTCCAAACCACAGCATTTTCATCTATCAGTTCTCAAAAACCCTGGGCAGCCATTTCAGAAAAAAATAAAGCAAAATAAAAAAAAACAAATCAAAACAGCACAAAACCCTCTCATTAATCTCTCTGCAAAGTTTGGGATATGCACTTTCATGTGAATCTTGGCCTCTGTACAGCCCTGCTGCACAATCATTTTCATCTGAGATTTGAACATATTGGAAGAACTATAGCCTTCCTTTCTTTTATCCTGTCATTTCCCCCCCTGGAAGTGACGGGCATATGGCAGGCACCCTCCCTGGATTCTCAAACAACAGGAGGGACCTGATTTCAATTCCTACATCCTGTCATCAGTGACTCTCGGGATATTTTGTTCTTGCAAGGCTAAAGATGTGATTCGAATTTGCCATACGGACAGAGCTTAATGCGATGCCATTTTTACCACTGGAGCCCTCAATCAGTTAATTAAACATGATATAAATCACCGCATGTATTTGTAAAGTAAGATTAATATGGCAAAGTCAAAGTAAATGAGGAATCCTCCCCATCCTAGGAGTGTGAATCACAGATAGGAAGATTACACTTTCAGAAACTCAATACTTTTGAGCGGGCATTGTTGGTTTAATCCCTCAGACTGCTTTGTGCAACTTGAAACCTGGAGCTGTCATCTTTAGCCAAAATTTCAGCCATAACTTCCTCAGCTTTCACCCCATTATTGAAATCAGCATTCACAATGCTTAACAAAGATCAAACCTTTCAGCGGAACACAGCGCAGACTCTTAACCACCTGGGACACGAGAAACATGTTTAATAAATATTTCATTTTGTTTTAACATGAAGACTTCCCCAGTTTCCCATTTTTTGTCTTTCCTGGGGAGCTAAGGGCTACCCCCAAGTTGCACATTCCATCACTGTGGTCAGTTAGGTTTATAGCCTTAATAAAAGGATTTTCCCCTTTCACGTGCTAGGAGCCTTGTTAAACCAGAGCAATTACAGAAACACAAGATAGGTGCTCTGCAAAGATCAAAGCTCACCTAAAGACAGCTCTGTAGGAATTTAGAGCTTTCTTTGAAAAGCACTCAGTTTACAAGGTATAGAGGTATTAAACCCCAGGAATTTTTTTTTTTAAAAAAGCCTAGTTTCAAATAATGTTAAAAGTCTGACAGTAGTTAATATGAGACCTCCTTCAGCCACTCTGTGTATTATTCCTAATATCTATTCACAGCATATCTATAATAGCTCCAAAGGAACCATTATGCTCAGAAGACATACGCATATGATGGATCCTTAATACCAAATACATTACCTGCTCAGTAGGTACATTTTAACCTCAATATCCTAGCTCAGGGGGAAGGGTGAGAAAATGGCCTGTAAATTTCTTTAGGAGGAATAAAAATGCAGCGTGCCTGGGCCTTATGCCTTGTGACTCACTCAGTGGCATCACTAGAGGCTGTACCAGGTGACAACAGCACTTGCCTTTGGGGCCACCACACAACTCACCTAACCGCAATGGGGTGTTGATGCACCCAGTCTTAGGCATTATGTTTACCTCTCTAGATTGCTGTCATTCTTCCTGAAAACACACACACACATTATGCTTGAAGGTTCCATTTCCGCATAACATTGATAAATCCTGAGTGGTTTAAACTCAGCCGTGTGGCTGTGGGAGCTTTCAGGTGACAAAGAGTTTGAGGATTTCTTTCTGGATTCAGCTATCTGCAAGCCAAATGATTTCTATTGTGTGCAGCATCTTAATACAACAGAGCGGTATAAATGAGCTCAGCCTGGGATTTTGAATTCTGTGTTTCAGTTTAGGAAAATAAGTTATTTAAGAAGCAGTTATTGCCAGGAACACTTTGATATCAATTTAGAGAACACTGGCATTTTTGATGTCCAGTAATCTTGGCTTTGAAAAATGCAGACATAAATGCAAAACCCTCATTTTACATCAGCATATCCATTTTTAAGAAAACATTTTAATGGGGATAAAAATAGGAGCAGGTATTTATTGACTACCTGTTACATGCCAAGCAGGTTACATGGAATATCTTATTTAATCTTTACGACAACCCTGTGAGGTAGGTTCTATTACTATATTTACTTTATAGGCGAGGAAACTGTGGAAGGGCTGAGTAATTTGCCAAAGATTACACAGTTGGTAAGAAGTGAGGTTGTGATTCTAATACAGGTATACATATCTGGAAGCCAAGTTTTCACAGCCTGTGACTCTCTGATTTGAAGTTTATTTTGTGCTGTGACCTAAAGTTTGTATTTTGTAGTTTCTTTTTATTTAGTAGTAACTTTCAGGAGTTGAAATTAAAGTTAATAGCATTGTTGTTGGTTTTTTTTTCCCCAGAGATTGACTTTCTTTCTTCTAATTTTGGTGTTAAACAGTACTTAAACTTCAAGTTTTGTGTTTCTCGTAATTTATTTTGGGAAATATCATACACCAAAAATAAATGGAGAGAGTTTCATGATAGTAAGCAATTTTTTTTTTGCCTTAGAATCACCATTTCCTAATTCACCTGAGAAAATATCATTGAAAGAAGAAATATTCAGTTATCTTGTTTGTCTTTCCTTTTTATTTATTTATTTAGCCTTTTCTTTGACTAGCTCAAGATTCTGGTATTTTATCAAATGATGAAGAAGATTGTTCCAGAGTTTTAGAAGTATTACGTTTCAATGTTAGTCAGATAGGCCTGACTTAGAGTCTTAGAATCACCAATATTTGGGTCTATAATCTTGGGTACCTAGTTAAATTCTATTAGGGTCAGCAGATTTTCATTGGCAAATAAGAAAAATAAGGCCAGTCGTACACTTTTATTATGAGAACTGTGAAAATAAAATAACATATACATAAGACACCTAGCACAGGTCTGACCTATGATGATTCAAGAAATGTTACTTTCCTCTCTCCCCTTGATTGTATTTATAATAGATCTGGTTGAAAATGTTCCCTATTCTCCCTTAAATAGGCTTTGGAAATCCTGCTTTCATAGTCTGGCACTTTACTGGAAAAGAAATTCTGAGGCCCTGATCAAGCTTGAGTGTTTGTATCATCAGGCAGCCCTTTTACCACCCCTGCCAGGCCTGAAACTGAATACAGGGGAACTTACTCTTCTTGTCCGGGCTTAGCTTGATGGTTGGATATCAAAAAGATCCTTGAAATAGGAGGAAAAGGCATGATTTCAGTTTTTAGATTATGAACATTGTGGATTTTAAGAATTTTCTAGCTATCTTTTATGGATTGTCAGATCTCATTTGAACAAATACCTCAACCCACTACTCGGCAACAACATGTGTCATCTTGCCCTTTAAGACCTTGTCACGCACTGCTCCAAGACAGGTCACTTCCTCCTGAGGCTATAGAGACCTGGCCTGTGTGTTCGAATAGCCTCTAGCTTCTTGCTGGTATGTAATAAATATTAATAATTATTCAATCAATCAATCTGCCACCTTTCATAAGCACTAGATTTCTTTCACGGTATAAAAACACAGTTGACATTTTATTGAAATTCGAGAATTTTTGAAGGAGTCATTTTTATCTTTGATCTGAGTGTATGTCTATAGAAACATATATGTATACCAATATCCTCTTAAAAGGGACTGTTAATGTCAAAAATGGTTATTCTGCCTCTTGACAACTCCCTGGTCTTTGCTTTCTTCACTTTCTGTAATCTTTCTTTGTCTACGTGTAATACTCTCATTGTCTTTGTAAGCATTCAGCATGCAGCATGACTGTAAGATCAAGACTCTTTACAAATATCATTTTAGGGAACTATGAAAAGTTGGCCATTACTGAATAATGCGTTAAGATAATTCTGCTATTGTTTCCCGCTCAAAGGTTCACTTACTCTACTAGAGGCTGCATACATGGAAACACTTGGTATTTAGTCAGAACATTTGCTTTTCTTCTGGGGTTGCCAGGTTTAGCAAGTAAAAATACCTGGCATCCAGAGGTTCAGATAAACCATGAATAATTTTTAGTGTTAAGTATGTCTCATACAGTATTTGGGGCATACTTATACTAAAATATTACTCATGGTTTATCAAAATCAATTGAATGCGCTTCCTATAATTTATCTGGCAACTCTATTTCTTCCACCTCTTTAGTGAATAAAATAACAAACTCAGTGCTGCTTCTGTCAACTCTTAAGGGATTCAGTAACATGCCATTTGGTGGTGGTGGACAGGGACTCTGCATAAGGAGGACTCTGAACCAAAGGTTAAGGACTAAGTCAGAAGAGATGGTTTTGGTATTCTAGAATGGCTAAAAATATCAAATAGTCATCAAGCTACAGTTTGTAACTCAATTTTCTGACTTGCTTTACTCATTTTTCTTAGAGGAAAAAATGAAAATGACTTAAAATAGTACAGAAAAACAGATCGCCTCTGGATATGTTTATACTCATTATTCATTTTTTCATCCATTCAACAAGTATTTATTGAAGGCCTCCTATGTGTCAGGAACTTTGTGGCAGTTATAACAATATTTGTGTATTTATGTTATACTTTTGTTCTGGTTCAAGGTATTGTGTGTACCAGATTTTAATGGTGGTAATTTTGAATAGCAACGGCTGTAGATGCCTAAGTCATGGTTCTTGCCGTCTAATCGAACATCAGTGATAGACATTAAGAGCACTCATGATAACTAAGGATACATATTTTATTGGAAGTCTTTTGGTTTTGCCTTTAAAAAACAGCTGTATACTTGGAAGATTATGTTACATAAGTACCTATATTTTTGTATCTATAGCTGTATCGTTGAAAAGAACCGGTATCCCCATAGCACTAAGTTAAATTATAATTCATTCTACATTTTTAGAAACCAGAGGTTGAAATATTGTTCAGGCACAATTGCTTCATCTGTCAGACATGAAAATGACTCCTATCACGTTGTCCTTCTTAATTTTTAAGTCATTTTCACCCATTTTGAGGTTATGGGGAATCTTCCATGTGTTTGATTGGATTCAGTCAAACAGCCTGTGCAGCTTTTACTATGCCTTGTAATTTTTTTCATTACAATAAAAAGCCTTTTAAATCACTGCTACTTAGACTTATATTGAAAATACTTGTGATACTTTTATATACAGTGAGTTTAATGCCAGGATGTGAAAGCAAATTGATTGTAGGCAATTCTGTGCTTGAGCACCCCAGAGTAAAAAGAATTACACTAGTAACCCTGGGGACCTCCTGCTCTCAGAAAGGCTGTCTGTGCACTCAGACATCCACTGGCAGGTGAAAAAAGAAGGGATTGCTTAATTCTGATCTGAAATTGTATAAACACATTTTAATTCAGAGAAATAATTTTTGAAGGGGAAAAAAAAGCACCTCAAGAGACACTTATGTTTAATGTTTTTAATTTAGTAAAATGAGCTGCAAGGAAAGTATGTCATCTTTGCAATAAGCATTTGAACATCTCCTAACAGTGACTTAAATGCAGACAACTTGCCATCTGGAGGGTGTGTTGGGTGTGGGGAGGCTTGGCTGGATCAACTATAAAACCTTCATGGACTTTTTACCTCTGACACCCTGGTCAGAGTGAGAAGTACTTGGGGCTTTTAACTGAGTCTCTAATGACACATACTTCAGTCAGCTTGAGGAACAGCTGACATGTCTTAGGAATGAACTTAGAGTGTTGTGCAAGCATTAGAATGAATTAATATTTTTGGGAGGAGTCCTTGGTTGAGATTATGGTCCATGATCAGTCACTCTTGATTCTTCTTTCCTGGATCTTCAAGGTGAAATGTATTGGAAACCAAAGAACTCTTGTCTTTTCAATGAAAGCAAAACCCAGATGTGTTAGGTTTGATTTTAGCAGGCAGACTAGCTGCATATACTTGTTCATTTCCCTTCCCAAGCTTTGCTGGGGCAGATACCAAGGGAGGGTATGAAGGTGGGAAATGAAGAGATAGAGTGTGTTTGTTGACATTGGCCATTAATACTTGGAGGGGCCAAAGGGGAAAATCTGTACAGACTAATGGGCCTGGAGTTAATACGGTTCTAAATCAAAGTCAGGCCCCTCATATGCAAGCATATTTCTATCAAGTTATGGCCTTGAACAACTTCTGGAGAGAACTTCGTAACAATGGCTACAGCTACTCATTGGGACCAAGGCCTCTTACCACCAGTTTCCTTGAATAGAGAGCTTTACCCAAGACCTTATCTCTGGGTTGTTATACTTGCCTGAGCATAGCTCCACCATGTATGTCATTCATTATCAGGTTATAATGACCAACTTCTGTTTAGAGAGGTAGTACCTGCAGAAGGGTACAAGAGTGCAGAACCCAGAGCCTGCTGCCCACCTTCTAAACCCAGCTCTGTCATTAATTAGCTGTGCAATTTTAGGCAAATTATATAACCTTTCTCTGCCTCAGCTGCTTCTTCTGTAGGATGGGAGGGATTGAGTCAATACTTACAGAGTCCTTGGTTACTACCACTGTATGCAACTTCCCAAGCAGGCTGTGAGACTTACATGCTGAGGCTGTGTGTTATTTTGCAGTTATATGTACTTAGAAAATAAAAAGTGTATAAATGTGTATAGGTAATGAGAGCATTTTTTTTTTCCTTTTCTCAGAATGAGAAAGCACTTTATTTTTTTTTCAATGAGAGCATTTTTCATGTGTGTTTGTTAGACTGATTGCCTCTGACGGACAACAAAGGCACAGGATCACTTAATAAAATCCTTGAGATAAAGTATCATGTGTAAATGTTGTTCAAAGGTGAGTTCACAGGAATCGCCTGGCTCCATGTTCTCCTTTTACAGATAACTACAGCCCAGAGAAGTGGGTCATATAACCAGTATTGGCAGCACCAGGACTAACTTCCATGGTTCTTGTCATCAGTGTGTGCCCATTCCATGACACCATGCTAACTTTCAGTCTTTGTCACAAAGCAGATTCAATCCAGTCATTATTAGGAGGCCGTTCTATTCTCCATCTGAAAAATTTCCTCTCTTGTAAGTTTCTTGAATCACTCTCCAGATTATCCATCTGTGTATCCTGAAAACTATCTGCCAAGATGGTGGGGCTCAATGCCAACACCCAGTCCCTTCCAAAAGATAATGCCAACCATCACACCACTGGTTAGTTACAACAGGCTTTGCCAACCTTTCTAAAAGAGGATTGTCAAAATGTTTTACTTATGGGCTAAATTTTACATTTTTATTATTCACCATTCACAACATCTATTCTAATCTTTTACTGGTCAGGGATGGTCGTCCCACCGGTCAGGGATGGTCACTTTGCCTCAAAAACACCTTGTGAATTCCTATCACTATAGCTTTGTTCATGTTGTATCTTTTACCTGGAATAGTCTTTCTGCTTCTAACCCATCTTACAAGGTCCTGCTCAGTTTTACTTCTCCCATGGAGCCTTTATTAAATATCCCAGCTTATAGCTATTTACCCGATGCTACTCTGTTTTGATAAACTGGAGCCAGTAAATACCCATGATATTTCACTTCCTTTTATGAATATTGCTCAATTTAGACCTCTTCTCTTGTAGGCCAGAACCGCATATACTTCTACACGCAGTCTGGCCATCTGCACCATGGACTAATGCAACTTCTTGTTGTCTGGTCTTCCTGAGAGTGCATTATATAGATTACAGTTCATTTAGAATGCAGCTGCCGGGGTCGTGACTCACACAGAGATTAATCATTACGCCTGGGTTAGTTTCATTACTTTGACTACCCATTACATCTTGCCGAGATTATAAAATGTTGCTTTTAACTTACAAGGCCTACACTAGCATCCACTTACCTTCAAGACATGCATTTATGCTGGGTTTTTTTTTTTTTTTGGTATTATCAGGTCACTGGAAATTGCTGGCATATCCTATAAGCTTTGACTTGAGAAATTAAGTCCTGCTGAAGCTTTCTGACACCAGATTGAGTAGCATGTCTAGAAAAGGAAGTATATCATGTATTTTATTATAAATAATATAAAAATTTATAGGGTAGATATAAAGGACTGGGATGAAAATTTTAATAAAATCACCAAGCTTTTCTTTGACTTCCTTTTAAAATAATAATGTCATCTCAAAAAAGATTTAAAGATTTTCCTGCAATTACAGTTGCTAATGAAAATACTACCACACTGTTGCAAGCCATATGTATTTTCTGTGGCACGATTCCCTTCCCTTCATCATGTGATTCAGCACAAGCCTGAAAAAAGAAAAGAATTCTAAGGAGAAATAGTGCTTCTGCTCCCAGTACACAGTGAGCATAAGTGGAAAAATTAAGGAAGGAAATAGTTACTAACAAAAATTGTCGCATAAATTCAGTGGAACCACAGAGATGGACTCAATTTTCCAAAATCTATATCCATGTGACGTCTTCCCAGAAGTAAAAAGAAAAAAATGCTAATGTGATAAAATACTTGAAGGAAAATTGTGAAAGTGTGCCCAACAGTCTTCTTCATTAGTATCCCTGACAATTGTATTTTAAGGAAGTTAAAATTAAATCTTAAAATATATGTGACATCTATGTGGACCTGAGGGGAAATGGAAAATGGAACGTGTTGTGAATGGTTTATTTAAGAACAAAAGTCGTATATTACAGTTTCAATCCTTGTATGAAAATTTGAATGCCCTTTTTTTCTTAGTGGGAACTTAAATTTGCCTGTCATTCTTGATGTAGGTAATGTGGATGAACTTGTTTCTGATTGATCTCAAAAATTTGACGAAGTCTTCATAAAACATGACTGGCAAGCAAATATAGAATTGCTAATAATAGCAAATATATAGAAAGGATTTATTCTATGCCAGGTACTATTTTAAGCATTTTATATATAGTAACTTATTTAATCCTCACCTACCTCTGTGAGGTTGGTGTTATTATTATTTTCATTTTACAGATGAAGAATCTGAGGCTCAGAGAGGTCAAGAAACTTGGTCAGTTAGATAATAAGTGCTGGCACCAGAATTGAAACTCAGCTGATCTGGCTCCTGAATTCATGTTTAAAACAACTATGTTATACTACTCCTTGGAGTCAGTGTAGGTGGACATTGTTCAAATTATCCAAGACCTGTATTATAAAAAGAGCAATTTGAAGGCAAGGAGAACCAGAGACCATGGATTTGATGATTTATTGCTTAGGACCTAGGGTTCAGATTTATCCTATGGAGAAACAAAGTCCATCTCATAATCTAGAGTGAATTTGTGATAGTAGGTACATGCCAGGTGACTTGGTTTGATGGAGAATGGAGGGCTTTCAGAGCAAGGAGCTAGGTACATCATTTATGAGATAGTCTGAAAACATTTCTGTAACCTCTTCCATATACCCCCCATTCCTGGATCTAAACATTCATGTCAAGGAATAGAATAATTATTTGAACTAGAACACATAAAATTAGAGAGTATTTGTTTAGGTGGGAAAAGTAAGTCTTGACTATTTAAACTAGCAGAACTTGTAACAGTCAACCAAGGGCCAGCCACAAAAAAAAAAAAAAGGCATACAAATTCTTATCCTAGCTTTGGAATTAATGTATCCCATGGATTCAGTAATATCAGACCTTTTTCATAGTTTCTTGGGAACATAAAGAACTGAATGCATCAGTGCATTCTGAATCTACAAAATCTACAAAAGAATCATTCAGAATTTATAATTATTGTTAGGAAAGCCAATACATTTATTTAGTAGTACGAAGTGTTTTCCTGTGTTGTTCTCTTCTGTACTCTTTGATTGTAATTTCCTTTGGCTAAAAACATTTCCTTTTTATTCTTTCACCAGGCCTTGAAGAGAGCTTTTTATTTAGGAGAGCTTCAATATGTGTTGACATACTATGTAAAAATTGGGGTTTGGTCTAGTTTACCAAGCATGCATAGGGTGCTTACTGCGCTATGCTACATGCAGGGACATGGAATGACATAGATGTGGGGGCCCTGCCCTTGATGGCCTATGTCTTGTTGAGTTCCCTATAAAGCATTTATTTGTCAGGATCATTGGTTTAGGGCCTGCCAGTCATCCCATAGATTTCCTCTCCAGTGTCCTATTCCTGCCTGAATCAGTTTGAGTGTCTCACCCTTAGCCACTAAATCCTGTGAACTGGTGAAAACTTATCTGCCATCCATTGCTTGGGGACATGGAAATTGCCATTTTGAAAAAGAAAATTTATGAACAAAAACCAGCCCTTTAAAAAACACAAAACAAAATAATAAAATATCACAACATCTCAGAATAATTTTTATATCAAGTTATAAAAATTGATATTAAAATGAGTTCTTGGTATTAATCTTTCTTTCCAAAGAAGGGGGATGACCTTAGTAAAGCATGCTACAACATTGCTGACATACTGGCTGAGTCATTTGTATTGTTCTGCCAAATGGAAAACAGAGCTAAGAGCTCTCGTTCTTACTTTTTGTGTTCCTGGTTTATATCCCAAATGGAACATATTGGTCTAATAAGCAACTTAAGCATTTTTATTTTCTGTTGTGTTCTGTAACATTCCTGTCCTATTTCTAAAAAAAAAAATCTACTAGAAATTTTACTTGAACATATTTTCCATGACAGGGTTTATAACTCTGCTCTCACTACTCTATAGGGGGAAATAATACATCAATAACACAGTTATATAAAAGTCCTAATACACGTCAGTAATGTGCTGGGGCAGAGTTCTTCATGGTTTAACCCAGAGGTTGACAAAGTACAGCCCCAGAGTGAAATCTGGCCTGTCGTGTGTTTTGTAAATAAAGTTTTTTTGGGCCATAGCTACAGACATTCAATTACATATCGTCTACTTGACAGATTAGAGTACAGCTAGAATGACAGAGTTGAGTGGATACAAAAGAGATCATATAGTCCACAAAGGCTAAAATATTTGCTACCTGGTCCTTTGTAGAAAAAAAAAAAATCTGCCAACCCCTGCTCTGAGCTATTTGCCAAATATATATAATAGATATGTTCATGGGGGAGGGGAAGCAACTTTAAAATTATAGTTAGCGGTCTTTCACCTATTTTTGAATAACATGCATAAAGTAAAATAAAAGTTAAAACTTTAAAAAAGAACTGATTTATTACTGATCTATGATCAGACATTAGAATCTCATTCAGATTTATACAATAGACAAGTTGAACAATTTTAATTTGGAAGTAATAGGTTAAGATATGGAAGTAGAAAGATGGTTAGACAAGATGAAGAGACAAGTCATTTTAAATAGGAAGAAGAGTAAGCAAAGACATGAAAATAGGAAAGCATATGAAGTTCAGGATATGGAATGTCATCTTTTAGAAAGAAGCTGTTAATTTTGATGGACTGTATTTATCCTGAATTTAAAAAAAAATCAATGTAAGAACTAATGATTGTGCAATGGGTTTAGAAGGAATAGAAGATCATGGTTCTTGCCATGGAAAAGCTTAAACTTGAATTATAGATTCAAAATTAAAGTCCATGATAATTTTTTAAAAAGAAATATAAGACTTGTATATTAAAAACTACAAAACATTGCTGAAAGAAATTAAAAAGGACCTAAATAAATGGGAATACACTCATGTTTCATGGGTTATAAGACTTAATAAGATGGCAGTAATCTTCAAATTGATCTACAGATTCAGTCCCTATCAAAATCCCAATTGGCATTTTTGAAGAAACTGATGAACTGATCCTAAAATTTATATGGAAATATAAAAGATCCAGAATAGCCAAAAAAAATTTGTTGTAAGACTTATACTTGCAGTTTAGAACTAAATAGCCAAAGATGGGGTTAAAAGAGCCAGAGTTGGAAGACTAATATTCACAATTTAAAAACTTACTACAAATCTCACAATAATCAAGACTGTGTGATATTGGCATAAGAATGAACAAATAGATCCAGTGAAACAGAATTGAGAGTGCAAAAATAAACATTTATGGTCAATTGATTTTCTACAGGAATGACAGGACAGTTCAATGAGGGAAAAATAGTTTTGTTTGTTTGTTTTTAAACAAATGGTACTAGGACAACTGGGTCCACATACAAAGGAATAAAGTTGGACTGCAACCTCACACCATATATAAGAATTAGTTCAAAATAAATGAAAGCCCTAAATTTAACAGCCAAAACTATAAAATTCTTAGAAAAATAGAGGTGTAAATGTTTGTTGCCCTGGATTAAGCCACTGTTTCTTAGATAAAATACCAAAAGCATAAGCAACCAAAGAAAAAATAGATAAATTGCACTTCATCAAATTAAAAACTTTTCAAAAGACACTATCAAGAAAGCGAGAAACAGCCCACAGAATGGGAGAAAATATTTATAAAACATATATGTGATAAGAGTTTAGTGTACAGAAAACATAAGAACTCTTACAGCTGAACAATAAGAAGAAAGATAGCCCAATTTAAAAATGGGCACAATATTGAATAGACATTTTCCCAAAGATGTTGTGTAAATGTTTAAATAAGCATATCAAAAGATACTCAACGTGATTAGTCATTAGGGAAATGAAAATCAAAACCACAATGAAATACTCCTTCATACCCACTAGGATAGCTATAAGCAGAAAGATAAACATTAATATGTGTTGGCAAGTATGTAGAGAATTGGAACCTTCGTACATTGCTGGTGGGAGTATAAAATAGTTCAGCCTCTTTGGAAAACAGTTTGGTAGTTCCTTAGAAAGTAACTATGTTTAAATTACCATGTAATGCATCAATTCCACTCCCATGTATATGTCAAAAAGAATTGAAACATATGTCTCTACAGTATCTTCTTTGTGAATGTTGATGCATTATTCATAATAGTCAAAAAATGGGAGCAACCCAAATGTCCATTACCTGATGAATGGATAAACAAAATGTGGTATTTCTATACAGTGGAATATTATTCAGCCATAAAAGGACTGAAGTACTGATTTATGCCATTAACATGGGTGAACCTTGAAAACATGCTAAGTAAAAGAAGCCAGACACAAAAGGTGACATATTATATGATTGCATTCATATTAAGTCTCCCAAATAGGCAAATCCCTAGAGGCAGAAAGTGGAGTAATGGTTCAGAGGCAGGGAGGAGGGCAGATTGAGGAGTGACTGCTCGTAAGTATGGAGATTCTTTATGGAATGACAAAAATGTTCTGGAATTAATAGTGATGATGGTTGTACAACTTTTGTGAATATAGTAAAAACCACCAAATTGTTTGGTATGTGAATTATATCTCAAAAAAAGCAAAACAAGAAAATGAAAGCCTATGAAGCAATTACCGGGGTAAGGATGTGTCTACGGGAAATGGGAGTTTTGACAAGAGAAAACTCCTATGTCCTAAAGAGGCCAGAAAGGTGAAAGGTAAGAGAGCCTTGACTGCAGCAGGTTGCAATTTGGGAAAAATGAAAAATCAGTTTGGAAATAGAGTTGTAAGTTAGGTTACGTGGGGGCCTTAAGAATCATTCAGAAAAATGTTATAAAGGGTTGCACATGGAGAAATAGGGAATCACTGTAGGTTCAATAAGTTGAAAGTAGAAGAAAGAGAAGCTACAAAATGTCAGAAATGAAAATAGAATTACAATGGAAAAGCAACAAAACCTCTTTAAATAGAATAAGGCCAATCTAAGTAAGTTAAGTATATTCTACAATTTTATACATATGTGTGCGTGTATACATATAAGTTATATATATATATATATATATATATAACTTGTGAGAGATATATATGTGATTCCATATAATAATGTAGTAATGTACTAAATTCAGTCACATTACCTCTTTTGTTTGAATTAGAAACATAAACTGTGTTCTTCTGCCTATTCAAGAGCTATTAAAAATTTTTTTAAATTACAGATGTTGAAGCTCACTGCAAAAAAAATGATTAAATAAAATCCTTCAATTTATTGATTTTATCATATTTAATGTTTGCTGTGACAATCTGGTGTATCTGTATAATGAATGAAATGGCTCTCTTTTATTAATATGCAACACCATGTTTCAACTATATTATCCATTGAATATTACAAAAGGAAGATTTTATCTTGTTTATTAGCTGCCCTCTTGGGAGTCATCACAAAATTATTGCAGGTGTAGGTAGTCCTGCTGATTGAAATCTCTGATAGGGCAAAGTGCTTCCAAATCCATTCCACTTTTATGGGGTGACTGAAACCTGTGGGCTGAACCAAACTTGTAACCTTGAATTTGTGACCAAGAATGCAGGACCTACTCCTCTAGTGTTTTTGACCTGAATGAAACAGGCAAAATCTTGGGTTTGAGTTTAGTGCCATGGGTCTATAGCTATAAATGATCTTCCTTGTTTTGGCAGACTTGTCTAGTTGGGTGATTTTTAATAGCCATCAACAGTCAAACTCTGCAGAGGATGTCGAACTATCCACAGAGACGGTATGTTTGTCAATACTCAGGTATCCTGTAAGTCACTTAGATGCTGGCTTGATTAGTTGGCATGAATAAAGTATGAATAAAAGGGTGTGGGTATCCTCACTCACCTACTTTTATGTATTTATTTGCCAAAGTTTTGGCATAATTTAGACATTAGGGAAGAAATGATAAATAGTTTGCTATAGGTATAGATTTCTCAGAGTGATTCATCATAGAGTGGAATTACCATACTTTTAAGTAAGTCGTGGCATATAAAATTCCCAGTAATTTTCCACTTATTCTTTATTCATTAAAGGAACACTTAATAAACTTGTGTCATATGTAAAGTACCATTTGGGGCATGTTGTAAAAGGCACAGTCCTGGTCGCAGCATTTTGGGAAAGAAATGCTTTAGAAATGCAAGAAGAATTTCATAAATCATGAAAAGATCGATCAAAAATGTAATTGGTGTTGGTGGTGGGAATATGTATATTTTCTGCATTTTTAACATTTTCGGTACTTCAAAAATTTTCTATAGTGAGTACTTATTATTTTGATAAGAAGAACAACAGAACAACAGTAGGAATTAAAAAAACATTAAAAAGATCTATACCTGAGAGCAGAGATGAAAGAATAGGGCAAGGCCTTTGGAAGGGTTTGAAGGATGATTGAGGATGGGGTTGGTAGGAAGGGTTTTATATCTGACAGGGGGAATGAGGAAAGACTAATATGGAAAGAAATTTGGGGGTGATCCTCACGGCAAGCAAACACCAGTTGCCAGCCCCTGGCCCTCCTGTTGCCTGACCCTGCTTCTCTGACATGTCCTCTAGTTGTCTGAAGTCTGCCTCTCCTTTCTCCTGCTTGTTGATTCCAGAACCTTCTACTGTGCCTACCCTCAAACCTTCAAATGCTTTCCTTTTGTCTAATGAATGAACTTTAATCTCTTTACTCTGCCATCGAAGACCTCTGGTCATCTGACTCCAATTATACCACCCCGTTTTAATGCTCATTAGATGTCTCCATTAACCTTCCTGCCACACAGGCCCCCTCTGCATCTTCTGATGACCCTTTTTTATTTCCCCTTCCAGCTTTAGTTTTTCAAACTTTGTTCCTCACTTTCTGACTAAAACTCCTATATGTTGCTCAAAGTTCAGTTCACTAGTTTAATTCACAGTGCTTCCACACAGGGATTCAGGTTATCATCTCTTACTTCAGTACTGTTTTGGCACACATTGCACAGGTATTTGACTTGAAATATCACTTAACATTTGTATTACTGTCTCTCTCCCCACCCGCTGCCCCCACACACATGTACGAACGTGTTGTCTCTTAAGTGAGATTTTAAATTTCTTGAGGGTGAGAGCCACATCATCTGTTTTTCTCCCAATAACGTTAATATGGCACCTTACACATAACTGGTACTCAATAATAGTAACTGCAGATACTTATGTAGCACTTGCTGTATGCCAGGTGCTGCCCCAAGTACTTTATATGTTTATTTATTCCTCACAATATTCCTACATGGTAGAAACTATTATTATCCCCCTTTGGCAGACAAGAAAACAAAGGCACTACATTGTACTGTCTAATAGTTTTATTCCTCAGTAATGGTAGTCAACTTTTAAAGTGATCAATAGTCACATACTGCTAGGGATGAATGTATCGGACAGCACAAGTTATAGCACATTTCAGTCATCACAGTAAGTTCTATTGGCTAGAGGTGGCCTGTGGTTAAATGCCTTCTCCGAGGTCACACAGCTAGTTAGTATCAGAATCAGAGGTTTGAACCCACTCAGCCTGTTTCCATGTTAACTTGCTGCAAAGAATCAACATGAGCAAAGGTACATGGGCGAATATACACATACATGCGCAGATACAAAACACACGCTCACTGAAGGCTGAAGAACGAAACCACTTGAATAAGATGAACATGAACGTAGATTTTTCACTGTCAGGTGGAGGTACAGTAAAGGGACAACTCTTTTACCCAGTCTCATGCCACCTATTTTAGGTAGCAAATCAAGAGTCTAAAGACAGGTCCTTAGCAAGGTACACGTAGATATCCAAGGCTGGGTGGGTGCCAGTGCTCACTCATCACACCCACAAATGCGTAACTTTGGATTTATCCAGAATAGAAGTTCTTAATCTTGGGTTGAACTTCTGGAGATTATGAAACATCCATTGAAATACAAAAGTTCAGTATATTTGTGTCTGCACACTCTTTTCTCTGGAGCAAATCCGTAACTTTTATCAGATCCTCAAAGAGATGTGTGACTCCAAAAAATTTAAGAATCATTGATCTAGAATAATAAATCAATTATGCCATTAGTCTGGGATTTGATTATTATATATAATATATTATATATAAACTTGATTATTTCTTTTAAAACATGAGTTATTAAAGAACTCTCACTCATTTATGATGGTTATGTAAATTGGTACTAACTTTTCAGAGACCAATATGATAGAATCTCTCAAAATTTAAGAATTTAAAAATTTGAATCAGGAATTTCCCTTATGAGTATCTGTCCTACAGAGATATTTAAGCATGTATGTGCACAATAATATATGTAGATAGCCCAATGTAACCTTGTTTATAAAAGTACTAAACAGGAAGTAACCTGAATGTTCATGAACAGAATGATTAATGAAGTAAGGGAAGAAATAGCAATATTTGGAATACTATGCAGCAGTTGAAAGGGATAAGATAGATATATTATATTACCTGTAAAGATCTTTAAACCTAGTGTTTAATTAAAGGAAAATTGAAAAATGTACATTTTTAAAAAGTTTAAAGGTTATGTATACTTGTAATTGTATAGAAACAAGCTTGGAATCCCAGTCTAAATCCTTAAAGTCAGAAGTCACTCTCAGGGGTGATCCTGGGAGTTTCGAGACTAGAGATTAGAAGGAACTTTCCCTGTTTATATACTCCTATAGTGGTTGTATTTTTATAACCAAAATGCATTTGTCTACTGCTTATATAGTTAAAAAAAAACAAACAATGCGAACAAAATTTGTATTGGACTGTAATATAGCTCTTCAATTTACCAGGAAAATTGATCTTTCTTTTCTGAAACCCAGATTTTCCATATTTCTAGTGATAATCAAGAGTCATATACAATTTTTATATCAAATCACTAAGTGTATGCAGTCTACCAGAGTCATTTTCATAAGGTAGTGCTTTGACCAGGATGCATCTTTAGATGATTATCTGTAGATCTTCAGTCTCCAATATGGTATCTAAATAGCCCCTGTGCTAATGATGATGATGATGGTGGTAGTGATAATGACAGTGATGATGATCTAACAATGACCAAACTCTATTTCAGATACTGGTCTAGATGCTTTATAGGTAGTAACTCATGTAATTGTCACAAGCACCCTATGAAGTAGACACTTATTACTCGCATGTTATAAATGAGGAAACTGAAGCACAGAGAGGTTAAGCAATCTGCCAAGCCCATATGACTCTGAGCGGCAGAGCTGGGATGCATAATGGGTCATTCCAAGGTCCACGTGTTTCACCATGCTGCCTTCAGGTTCAAACCCGCATTTACAGCCTCATTTTTACTCACCTCCAGTCTTTCTACCTCCCCCACATGCTGTGACTCAGCCCTTGCACTCTTCAGCATTTGCCAATATCCCGTTTTTCTGAGGAACAGAGGCTTTTACGTAATCTGGGAAACACAGTTTAGAGATGCCTGGAACACAGCAGACCTGCAGCTTGATACTTTGACCACATCATTTCCTCTAATTTCCACATTCTTCCAAGGCTTAGACCAAATGCTGTCTCTTTGTGAAGATTTTCTTGCTTTCTCGGCCTGAATTCCTTCCTCCTGCTCTGTTCCCAAAGCCCCTGTTTGTCACTTCTTTTATACCATATACATCACATTTGGTCTTTTATAAGCCTTGTTACTCTTTATGTTTTTTTTCCTCCACTGGACTCTTAGGTTTCTGAAGACAAGGGTCAGCTCTTCTTCATCTTCTACAGTGTACTGCCTTAGTAATATCTTTTTGAATTTATTTGAATTTGTGAGATTGTCAAGAAACATGTTTGATATTTGGATCATTAGAGTCAGACAATTAACTTAGAAACTTTTTTTTTTTTTTAGATTTTATTTATTTATTTATTTGAGAGAGAGAGAGAGAGAGAGAGCGAGCTCAAGAGAGAGCATGAGCTGGGGGTGGGGGCGTGGGGGAGGTGCAGAGGCAGAGGGAGAAATAGGCTCCAGGACCTGGAGATCATGACCTGATCTGAAAACAGTTGCTTAACCTACTGAGCCATCCAGATGCCCCATTTAGAAGCTTTCTGAGCAGACTTTTATGCATGTGTATAAAAACTTAGAATTCCCATTCTAGCAAATGAATGTATTCAAAAGTTATCAGAACTAAGGGTTTCATGTGTAACATGTTTGAATAATAATACTTAATAATTATGCTAATAATATTAGTAACAATGGATGAGATTTATTTAGCACTTATAATGTACCAGTACTTTAAATATTTCACTTGATATTTGAACAAATGTTTGAGGCTGGAACTATTAAATCTCTTTTTTTTTTTTATGGAAAAAAACTCAGGCTTGCATAGGTTAAAATATGCTGGGCAGGCTCAAAGATGTAGTCAGAATCTGAGTCAGGACTTGAAGTCCAGTTGGCCTGATTTCAGAGCCTTGGCTCCTTGTTCCTAATGCTGACTTCCAATAGTGTGCATTGAAACACTGGGGCGGCGGGGGGGGGGGGGGGGGGATTTTGTCATGGGATCAGCACTGGGCTGAATCTTGGATAGCAGTCTTCCAGTCCTGGTTCTTCAATTAATTATGTAAACTTTGGATTGTCCATCAATATTTTTAGGTCTCATTTTCCCATTGTGCTGAGGTGGTTTGGGGTAGTGAATCAGTAAGTATCCAAGGTCCCCTCCAATTCTAGTCTCTGATTCTCAGAAGGAGCCAAAGCCTCATTGACGTTTACCGAGTGTTACATATGGCACGTGTCAACAGCTGTGAAAATTTTATTTAATCCACTGTGTTTATTTTCTTCAACATAAAGGTGAAATATTTTTACATTTTCCCAATGCATTTCTCAGTAATAACATAGCCAGTAAAAATATTTTTGTTCGTGTAGAGCAGTGCTATTATATCTTAGCCAAAGAAAAAGCACACTATTATAAACTGGTGGAGGAAAAAAAAGCCTCATTTGTTATCAAGAAGGAGCAGAAATATAGCAATTATTATACTGCCCTTTCCCTAATTTGACTTAAATTAGTGACTTTAAGTTATCAGAGGTTATGAAATATACCGTATGTGCACATAGGAGACAAAAATATTGCTTGCTAATACCTACGTTTATGACATTAATCTATCTCTCAATGATCTAATATAAAATAAACCATTTGAAAGCAATTTCATTGAAATACTTTCAGAAATGTTGAAATGAAAATATTAATCTTTTGGAAGTGTCATGCTGGATGTTTTTTTTAAGTCCCAGGAAGATGGGTTAGGGAGTGCCGAGAATAAAGAAACAGCCAAGAAGATGCAAAACCAAGAGGTAAAGATGTCAGCCGGCAGACAAGAGTGCCAGTTCCTTCTTACCTTCCTTCTTTCCTCCCTCTCTCTTTTTCCTTGTCTCTCTCTTCTCTCCATTCCTTCCTTCCATAAATATTATGGTGAACTTATGCTAAATAAAATACTGTGCCAGGCACAGGCGTACAGACGTGAAACAAAGCGAAGCCTTATCCCATGGAGCCTGGGCACTAGGAATTATCCATAGAGGTGGGTTGGGTTCTTTGGGGGGGGGTCCAAGTGTAATGATAGGCTGAAGGGTCCATACTTCGTCTACTCATGGATACTCACTTTAGGCTGGTGCCTATTCAACAGGTCCTTTTAAATTGCTTTTTCTGTCTCTTGTGCAGCTACACTCCAGCATGTTAGCATACTTTCTTACTCAGTGTACTTTCTTCTTAACCAAAAGTAAATAAATAATAGGAAAACTAATTTTAGTCTTTTAAGAATATTGAAATGTGTTCAGTATATGTAATTAAAGTCATTCCAGAAAAATATATGTGGGGGTGGGAGTTGAATGCGTTTTTCTACCTCTGATGCACAAGTGTATTTCATACCTACCTATGTAGTTTCTTTGCAATAGGAACATAGGGCAGCTCTACCTCAAATATGATTGAAACTCTTCAATGACTTATCACTTCACCTAAAATAAAATCCAGTCTGCCTTCTAAGGTCCAGGATGATCTAGACCATCTCTACTTCTGTTTCATCTTATCTCCTTTCTATACCCTCAAGATGCCATGGTCTTTTCCAGTGTCATCATCCCAAACGGCAGCATTGATTTCCTTTGTTGCCATCTTATTATAGTTTCTTTCTTGTTTGTATTTGCTTACTTGTTTATTATTTGTCTCTTCCCCAAAGTGTGAACTCCATGAGGGATTTTGTCTCTTGCATTTGCTACTATAGCCAGAGGGGCTAGCATAGGTGTCTGGTACATATTTACTGAATAAATGAATGAATGAAGAAATGAATGGGCACACTCATTTGAAACTTAGAGAAAAACACAATGGTCAGTATTCTACAAGATGGAATAAAGTGTTAAAGGTATAATTTGAAGTGACACAGCTTGGGTTCAAATCCCAGTTTTATCATTCACAAACTGTATGACCTTGGGAGAAATCACTTAAGCTATCTGTGCCTCAGTTTCTAGAGAATGAAGATAATAATGGCATCTACCTCAAGCTTTGTTGTGATTATTAAACAAAGTAACACATTTAAAGTAGTTGGACCAGTAAATGCTAAAGAATGGTCAGGAAGATTCATAGTCAAGAATTTCAGAAATATGGGCGCCTGGGTGGCTCAGTTGGTTAAGCGACTGCCTTCGGCTCAGGTCATGATCCTGGAGTCCCAGGATCGAGTCCCACATCAGGCTCCCTGCTCAGCAGAGAGTCTGCTTCTCCCTCTGACCCTCCTCCCTCTCATGCTCTCTGTCTCTCATTCTCTCTCTCGCAAATAAATAAAACCTTAAAAAAAAAAAATCAAAAAAAAAAAAAAAGAATTTCAGAAATGCTTGTTGATAACCACTAGGATTCGAATGCCATTGAAAGTTTGGAGGTGGGATGTCCTATGGCTCTTTGCTTGGTCCAGTGTGTGGACCTGACTGCTGGCAGCCCCTGCCAGAAGTGGGAGGACCAGAGTCCTCCCTTCCGTATGGCTGGTCTGGGACATCCCAAATGTACATGGCCCGGTCTGGCTTTACTGATAGAAACACTTGAAGGCCATTCACATGTAGATGCAGTGCAGAACTGGCTATCACTGACAGTATTTCACTAACAGTTCAGAGGAAAACAGTAGTGATATAACTCAGCTAAGGCCTGCCCAACTGCCAGCTTCCAGAGCATCTGGGGCTTTCCAGGCAGAAATGACAAGACGTGGACATTTTTTAGACTCTATGCTGGAATTTGATTTGGAATCAAGCTTTGTAACAGGTTGAAAGTGATTCATCAGTTCATTTTTGCAGATAAATGAGCAGTCCCTTGTTTCCTTGGAAACTTGGACCTGAGCATATGTAGCTCAGAACGTGCACCCTCATGTTTTCAATCGAGCAGATACAGGATGAGTTTCTCCCAAGAGATTCAATATGTTGCCTTAAACAGAAGAAGCTAGAATAGGAGAGCATTGCCATATTAAAATTGGATACTACAGACATGGCTAGATTTCTCAAAACACGGTAATTTTGAATAAAAGAGATAGACACTCATAATCTGGCCCTTGCTGGGTTAGCAATTTGCATAATTTATTTTTCTGAATTGAAAAGGTGAATGTACTTCTTGAAATATTCCTTTGTAGACATTTAGAATGTCTAGTGTTTACACTGCTTACTCTTTGAAGATCTTCACAAGCTAAAATCAAGCTCTAAACCCCTATTTCTGCATAGTGGCATATAGGGAACTAGAGAGAGAAATTCTTGTTCTGGAATATTTATTACACACATGAGGCAAAGTTAGCTTCTTTAAAGAAGTCTAACATATAGGATGATTTTTAGTTCCTAAGATGCTCTCCGTGCTTCCTGCTGCTTAGAGTGCTCTGGAACTTGCACGTTTTCCCATAGCCTGTTTAAAATGCCTGCTACTTTATACTAGCAAAAAGAGTTCCTTTTGTGTTAGGTCCCATGCTGAACTTTTGTATACCTTCTTTCAAATTCTCATATTTTCCCACTTAGCAAATGAGATTGATGTTCAGAAAAGTTAAAGCAGTTTACCTGTGGGCGCATCATTTTTGAGTGATGAGACCAGAAGTTGAACACAGGTCTATCGGAATCCCAAATCTGTGCCTGTTATTCAGGACCCACTTTATCTACTATGATAAGGCAGAGTGGAAGGATGGAGTGTTCTGTTTAATTAGTATTCTGGTTAATAAAAAGTTATAAATATATCATTTATAATTTACTAACAGGTAAAATATTAGAATAGGGCAAGTGAGTGGGAAGGAAATAGATAGTAACTCAGTGTGAGTGAAAAACACTTAGCAAGAGTAAGAGTCAGAGGTGACACAAAATAGTATCATGTGAAGTTGTGTGCTCCCTCTCATTGGATCTACAATTAGAGACTAGAAGACCACATGTAAAGCATGTAGTAGAAGAGGTTTCTGCTGTTTTGTGAAAGATGATGTTGAAGTTCTCTAACAATTTTAAGACTATGAATCTAGATAACAGAGACCACAGTGAGTGAGATTTAATCTTTGCTGATTCAAAAGGTACTTCAAGGCTTTTCAGTGCTTCAAGGACATCACTGTGACCATCAATTATGAGTCCTGAGATGTGAGGAAATATTGGATTTCTGGCTAAAAGAAGGCCAGCTAAGACAAACTTTTTTCTTTTTTTTTAATCTTTTAAACTATTGCCAGAAACCAAAGTTACTCCTAGATCTGGAGTCTGTAAACTTTTTCTTTAAAGGGCAGTTAGTAAATATTTAAGCTTTGTGTACCATGTAGTCTCTGTCACAATACTTGACTCCGCCATTATAGGATGAAAATGGCTATGAACAATATGTAAATGTCTGAGCATGGCATGGCTGAGGATAGTTTTACTTATAAAACCATTTGGTGTTGTAGATTTATAAATTTCCAACCTCTATTCTAGATTAAACATCCTAAAATTGTCGTACATATTTCCTTTTCTAGTGGCTATACAAAAAGTCAGACCCAAAGACCTAATCACAATGGTTTAAGATCACCGAAGTCTTTTTTCCTTTCATGTACATCAGACATATGCATCAAAGATAATACAGTATCAATTGGTTCTTTGAAAAAGAGAGCCAGTAGAATAAGTATATTTGGAAGTGATTTCCAACATTTAAAAAAATACTTGGGAAAAAGAAAAGAGTTCTCAGGATAGCATCTGGGAAATTAACTAGGACCATCAATTATGCTGAAATAATCACCAAGGACTTAGTTGACACATAGCCAATGTTCAGTATGATGACTGTGGCCAAAAATTATTTGTGAAAGTAACTACAAATGAATTTAGAGGAAATTGTAATTTTTCCCTTTAGTTATTTAAGTGATAAGAAGCCCTTCAAAATAATGACAAATGTTACAAGCTGACTTTGCACCATGGAAATGATGTTCAAATAATACAGTACCCGAGCACCTCTGCCTAATTACCTAGGCACTATAATGACAGATAGTTTAGAAATATTGAGGTAGCTATTGATAAAGAACATGGAAAATGTGAATATTCTTCAAATTTTTGGCAGCAGAGATGGACACTGAACTCCTGGTTTAAATGGAGAGCTCATGGCTTCTTTCCTAGATTTAGCTCATTTCAGGTCCATCGAGCATGTTAGAATCAGTAGTGGTTTTTCCATGGGAATTTATTCTTACCCCTGATTTGGAATATTATAAATCACTCTTTTTTTCTCCTTTTTAAAGAAAGCAAGCCTGACATTGACTCACATATGATTTAAAAATACCTAATATTTGAAGAGTGCATGCTCACAACACTCAACAATTCTACACAGACAAGATTCTGGGGTAGGGGTAACTCTAGAGCTGCTACTTATTTTGAAAATCTGGATTAGTCATGTGACCTCTCAGCCTCACTTTCTTCAAGTTTAAGATGAGGTCAACAATATGCAGTTCAAAGTCTATTGTGGGGATTAAGTGATATAACACTTGGTGAAACATTCTATCCTACAAAATAGATAAAACTATGATTGTTATTAATGTTAAATGGCTTTTTAAAAAATGACTATACTAAAAATATTTAGGCAAAACAAAATTTAATTCAATAAAAATTCACTTAGCTCTCTTCTTTCCTGAAAAAAAAAATCTGCTTTGAGTAAAAATAATTAATGAAGTAGCCAGGTGTCAAGATAGCCAAAGTTTTCACATTAATAATGATTGCACTACTTGGAATTTCTTTGACTGTGGCTCCAGAAATCTTAGAAATTGGTGATTCCTTTCTTGACTGAGTACATGGGGGGCTTTCCTTTTGGCATCCTGTCAAGAGGGATTTATTGGCTATCCATTTCTGTGGTTACTTTGAAAAACTACTTCTAGCTAGTTAATTCATGATTCTGCCGGTGTAAAATTCCTTGTGGCTGGCTCCTAATGAGAAAAAAGCCAAGTTGATAGACTTGGGTTGGTGAGGCCCTGAATAATCCCCTTTATTTTTTTCTGTTAATCTTTCAAGTAAGGCAAATCTGGAGTTACTCAAGTCATAATGTTTTACCTGAAAGCTTACTACTTAGTTGGCTAAATATTTAGTTTTAGTTAGTAAAGAAATATATATACATGTAATTACATATAAGAATCATATGTGATAATACATATATACTATATAGGAATCAGGTGGCTTATCTTAATCTGAAAGAAAAACTCCAATAAATTATTACTTAAATGTGAATTCCTCCACAAACTTTCTTCCCTTTACAGTCTGTCTCTGGACTACCCACAGATCTTTGGCTCATCTTCCCACTTAGGTTCAACTCTTCAGTAACTAAAAATCCATAGATCCTGACGTTTATTCTATAACAAAATATGATTCCTCCTGTTGTTATCTTTACATTAGAAACAGAGCTAATGCTTACTGAGTACTTGGTCTGTGTGAGAGAGTGTGTTAAGTATTTTTCTTGAATTTTTTTCACCTTTATAACAACACCCTGGGGAGTAGATATTATTATTGTTATTTTAAAGATGAGGAAACTGAATATTAGGGAATAAAATTGGTTAAGGACATATATTTAATGAATGGTACAGCTAGTACTCAAATATAAGGTAATTTGATATGAAAACTCAAATTGCAATATATCTTTCACAATCTATTGCTTGAACTTGTGAATTTAGAAATGGATGAGACTATCTTGATATATACTTTTTATATATTATATATATTTTATGAATGTATCATAATATATATTGCATATTATTTGTTGTTTGTGCCATTTTATATGCATGTATTGATGTATCTGTAATATATGCCTATATATGTATTATATGCATACACACATACATATATATTTCATGTATGCATAAATAAAATACCCCAGCTCATTGCAACTGCAGCATACAATTGACATGGGTCACTTACATGTTTTTTGCATTTCTACAAAGGAATTTGCAATGGAAGCCATTAAATAGGATGCAATTTGTAAGCCTTTCATTAAATAATGATTCTCAGCTGGATTTCTGAGAAGGGAATATTAATGCAACCATATGTAACTAGCATTGCAAGAAATTAGCGTTGCTGATTTAGTCTTGAATCAATCATTTTAAGCTATGCATTAGACTCTTTGCTGATACATTTCTGTCTCAGACAACTTAGCACAAATTGTGGGCTGAATACAGTCATGTTAAGAGTATAATTTTTGTGAAATACCACTAGCATTTCAAGTTTCTTTGGTTTGGTAGAGAATGATCAAATCCATATGCAGAAAGTAAAAATGCTGCCACTCAGGGTCCAGTGGCTAATTACTAATCTCTAACGTGTATTTCATGGGCATGAGGTTAGGTGGTAAGTCAAGATTCTGATGCCAACTCAAAGCTAGATTTCTGAACATGGAGCTGGAATGAGTTTGGATGTGGGTGTGGTTGCTGTGTATTAAAATCTCTAAAGCCCTAATCTGGTTACCAAGGTTTGAAAATGCTTTGAGATATTTTGAGGTTTTCCTGGAAACTGTGTTATCAGGCCAGTTCCACAGTATTTTTTCCAACTTTGAAGTAATGAAGTATGTTATTGTCCATGCTTATTTTATTAGTCACAAGAAGCTCTTTTAATAACAAAGATTAAGTCATCACACAGTGATGATCAGAGTTTTAGCTAAGAGAGATCATGAGAAAAGAAGCAGAAGAATTCTACAAAAAACTAGGTAAGACATGTCTTCTGCAGAGCAAATGTGCTAAGAAGCCTTAGCTTGGTAAAGCATGCAGATTTGTTGCCACTCCAGTGTCTGAACTGCTCCCTTTAGACAGAACCCTGTGGAACCTGCCCCATGATTGTATTTGATTGTTATTTATGTTAACTTCCTTTTATCCAAAATAGCTCCCCTCCCCTACTTTTACTTTGAGTAATTGGTTATTTTTATTCTGAGGAATGACTTTAGTTTATTGTTTTCTCATGGTGTCATTTAACTGGTTTTTCTTTTTCCTATATACTAGTGAGATCTATACATTTGATTAGATTATGGTTCAAATTTTTTTGGCCATGAAGAATTCATAGGTGTTGCTGTGTTTTTCCTTTTGCATCTTATTAATAAACACATAATATCTGGTTAATCAGTCAGTGAGTGGCTTCCCTAGGCGGCATCCTCCTGATCCATCCATCATAAAATTTCCCATAAACCTTTACCTAAATGATTTTGGCAGCTATGGATGAAGGCTGCCTCGATCCATTATTTCATTAGAGAGTACTAAAATGTTTTAGAATGAAGTCTACTGCAGCTAAAAGAAGGTGAGGTTGGTCACAGTTCCTAAGAAATAGCCAAGGACACTAGACAGGGACAATACAACAGTACAGAACAACCGAACAATATGATTCAGTTGGACAAGCTTGTAAGATATATTCAACATTCTCAAGTAAATTTCATAAACATATTTGCCAGTGTTAAGCAATAAGAAAATCTCCAGGCTGGTGGAACAGTCAAAGCCTCAACACCAAATAACTCAATAAAATAAAGGCTCAGGAACAGAATGGCCTTAATCTTTATGTTCCTTGGTGTATCTTCTAGTGGTATCCAAGTGGTTTCAGTCTCATTCAAGCTTCAAGTAAAACTCCAAGGAAGGTAACAAGGTGACAGTCATATCTCTTTTTATGAATGTTGTACATATAATTCTTCCAAGCTAAATATTTAGTTCAACAAATTGCAGAAGCCAAATTGTCTTGCTGTTTCTTAGTATATTTATCCCATAGCAATAGCCAGCAATATAGGTGGTTTGAATGTCTTCATGAGTAAAGAATTACCACCAAAAATAAAACAAAGCAAAACAGGTTCTTTTTTTTATTCATACCTTTTTGCCTTTCCCAACTGATATTCCTCATTTCTACCATAGAAAATAGAAATAGAAAGCCTGGTGATTGGTATTAAAGAGGGCACGTACTGCATGGAGCACTGGGTGTTATATGCCAGCAATGAATCATGGAACATTACATCAAAAACTAATGATGTAATGTATGGTGATTAACATAACATAATAAAAAAAAGAAAATAGAAAGTTATTTGAGTAACTGTTTTCTCAATTATGCCAAGGATGGCTTAGAACCAGTAACACTCCATGTCATAGGAGAGAGGGTAATTCATTACTTAAAGTGAAGGCCTAAAGGCATTAGGCCTTAATACTCTTGTGGGACCCTGATGGAGAAAGACTGCTAGACTGTAAATACTTAAGCATCTTTGTTAGCCTGAAAGATCCTTGAAAACATTTCTTGTTCATCTTTGTCTTCACCCTGTTGCCCAGCTCAGCACCTTGCCCATAGCAAGTAATCAAATAACATTTGACAATCATTAAATAAGTGTTTGATTAAGCCTAGATACCTGGCCTTGGTTGTCATAGTCCACAAAACTTGCTCTTTTGAAAGAATCATAAAAATAGTGCCAACATTTTGTATTGTTATACTTCCCAAACATTTCTATGTGCCTTTCCTCTTTTATTTTCTTTATAGAACTTATTGTCCATATTGTACAACAGGCTCTATATTTTTACTAATTTTTTATATTTCCCTCCAGTAGAATAATTTTTTTTCTGTTTTGTTCACTGCTTTTCTCCCACAGTGTCTAGACTAGTACCTGGCACATAATGGATATATAACAAATATTTAAGGAACAAATGAATGTTCAGAGCATTCATTCTTATATAAAATGTATGAATGGCATGTTTTCTGCCCATTTCTTTAACTTTCTTTAATATTTGCTCAAATATTCCCAAGTTCTTTTGTCTTTATCTTTAATGTCTAAATAAAACAACACAAACCTAGTTCCTATATAACTAACTATAGGAAACCCTATCCCTGAATTATTTTGCTGATTCCTGGTAGGTGCCTAGATGTCTCATTCATTGTCTATCATTTCTCATTTTGGGCCTAACCCAAACTGTTCTATTATTGCCACTTGCTCTCCAGGTTGTCCTTGGGGAGGCTATGGCTTTTTCTCCTCTCAACTTTTCCCTGAGTACAGAACAACATCTAACTCTGTTCCCCTGATTGCCATAAAAGTTGCATTAGGTTGCTATGGTTAAGCACCTTTGCTGAGGATTTGGGGAAATCATGAGAGCCACTCAGCATAGACAACTCTGGAACAAACACTGCAGGTCGTGAGGTTTGTTGGTCACCATCTGTCATGGGTGGTCACCTGCTGGACATTTCTTTCCTTAGACCCAGGTCTTCTGTCATGTTTGGGGGGCCCATGCCCTCATCTGTGTCAGTCTCCTTCCCCCTTTTCTCTCTTTTCTGGTCTGTACACTTAGCTCCTCTCAAAGGCTTCAACTACTTTTTTTTTTTTTCCCCCTCACATTGCTGGTTACTTTCCATTGCTGAGGCTTTCCTTCCAGACCTGGCTTTAAGATTTGCCTAATAGAGTCCATTAAGGAGTTTTCTCAAAAGAAAACACATCATTTCTCCATTTGATACATTCTGCTGCCACTTTCAGAGTGTGGCTCAATGTCCTTACTTTACCCTGGGTTCTTCTGGAGAGTAGAACCCAAGACAGACTTCTTTTTTTAGAAGTGGTGCTAGGGAACAAGAAATGGGACTTGAAAAGTACAACTATTCAAGGGCGCAATACTGAGCAGGCCACCATTGTAGTTAACATGCTTGATCCTGCTGGTACTTTCTGAGGAGCTGTGCAGACATGTTTCAGAATTGTCTCAAAGAACAGAAGGGAAAAGCCTTTAGCCACTCCTGACACTTCTGGGCACGTAATGGATATTTGCATGTGTGACTATCAAATGGGCACCACAGAGGACCTTCAGGGCACATGCCAATGACTGAGGGAGGCACTGCAGGTTATCCCTGTGCAAGACTAGCTGCCAACACTGTGGCTGGTATAAAAGGCAGGCTGAAAGCATAGAAGGTGGTGCCCCCACATTGTTAAATATAAAGTTTAACACTAGGCAGGAATTCAGAATTCCTACAGCATAATGACTGCGTGAACTTGGACAAGTCCCTTTACTTCTCTGAGCTTACATTTCCTCAAAATAAATCATACCTATCTAAGAGGATTGTTGAAGTTTGGAGATAGTTTAACTAAACATAAAACAGTGAAATGAAGCACATAATATGGATCCCAAGTAGAGTATTATTATAATATATACACTTAATATTAAAATCTGGCTGTTGAGTGACTATCTGAATCGAAGTCAAGAAATAATAAACTATTTCTGTAATAGCAGGCAATCAGATTTCCTTGGAAGTGGATGCTGTTCCTTACTATGGGAGGTAGGTTCCAACATTTGCATTTTTTTTCATCCAGAGAATTATGTGAAGTGTAGATGCCCTATTACCTGAGGAGGACCTTGAAACCATGGGAGCAGATGCACTGCAAACATGGTGGCAGAGCTGAGCATCCTTGATGTGCAGTAACCTCATGCAGTGTTAGTGCCATGACAAACAGGCACACTTTGGGACTGTGGATGAAGGAAGGTTGAGTAGCAATGTGGTAATGATCCTTCCTAAAGGAGAAAATCTATCCTGCAAAGCCAACCACCACTCAAAGCTGGAGACCTTTCCACTTCAGAGCAGCGTGGTTGATGCACTCGCTCATGGGTATTTATGAAAAGGTTAGCAGTTGAGGCAAGGGATTTGATTGAAGTTTCAAACTGAATATTGGAAAAGTGATTTATTGATCTTTCCAGGAAGTAACAGATTTAACAAAACCATCACTGAAGTTTGTCTAGACACATCTAGAAACAAAGTCCATCAAGATATACCCAGGCAAATCCAGATTTGTTTTTCAAAATATTATCATGAGGCATACACTGAGCTGCCAGGCCAAGATGAGGCACATCCACCAAATGCTGCAAAAAGTTTTCTCTTGTCAGAAGTTCCAGGGAAGTAGCAAAATGATTAAAAAAAAAAAAAGTACCACATATTCTCTAAGAATTATTGTGTATTTAAAATAGTGGAAATTGTTTTTGTTACAGTTACTAAAAACACCAGTAATTCAGACTCCCATAGCCTATAATAAAAAAATCAGCTTTTGTAAACATATTTAGGTTTGTCTGAAATCACATCCTTTACCAAATAGGACAGTTGATATTGTTGTCAATTACTGGTCACAGCAAGATGCCTGTGACCATTTCTGGCAATGAGTAAAAACACTGTATTTAAAGTCAGTTCTTTGGGTAATTCTGGAACCAACTAGGTATTTTGGGATTTGACTGGGTTAGTTTATGTCATTCCTGTAATTCTTTATTTGTCTGTGATTATTTTTTTACATAAGGAAGGCTGTGTCAGATGAGTTGACACACATTAACACTATATATTTATAAAACATTTATTAGTTTTAAAAGTTCTTTCATATTTGTTAATCTCATGTTTATATATCTTGATATTTCAATTTGAAGTGTCTCTGTGTGTGCGCACATATGTCAATGTATGTACATCCATTGTTGAACATATAAATGGAAAAACCTCATGAGATCATCTCATCTACAAGGTGTTATTTCAGCAGAATCTGAAAAACTCCTTTATTGCCCTCAGTGCTCTTCTTCAATCACTAATTATCAGAAGTCCATATTTAGTGATTCATTGCTTTGGCTCAATGGTTAGTCCTTTGTAATTCCTCTAAGAGAGGTGATACTTAAAGTCATATCAGCCATTGAATGTCTATGAGCTAGTTTGTCAGAAATGTTTAGTTTGAAGGAGGTGAATAGCTTGTGAGGGCACTGGGCACCCAGAGGGCAGGAGTGAAGTTACCATTGAAGGATGGAGGGTGATAAAAGACACAGAGAGGAGGGCCTGGAAGAATCCATGACCTATAGTCCTCACCACCCTCTACATAACTCTAATGGGATGCAAATTAGAAACTATCAAACTGATGAAACTTTCATTTTTTCTCACATAAATTATGTCCTATCCTCAACAGCTACTCTGTTCTCATAGCCATCGAGAAATGGGAAAGGCAAATATTACTCTTCAAAGGGTGACGAGATAGAGCAGGAAGAAATCTCAATGGCCTGAATGAAAGGGGAAATGAAGGGAAGCCCTTCTGGTTCTCAGGGACTGTGAAGAGAGGGTCAGAGGTAGATTGGGACTGGTCTTCTGAGTTTCCTCAAGTAGGCTGAAGCAGAGTGCCAGGCAAGGAATGGGCTGACCTATTAGCATGAGAGGCTGAGTATCCTTAGAACATTGAATATGAAACATGTCAGAATCAGCCAACACCCACCAAGTATCAAATGAGACCCTGCAGCAGACAACAGCCCAAGAACCATGGCAATACACTGCCACACCAATTCAGGAAAGGAACGAGTGGGGGAAGAAACAGCTTTCACAGGAGGGTGAACTGTTCAAATTAGAAGAAAGGGGGTGGGGCACTGGAGGAATTTTATGTCAGCTAAAGAAAATAAAGATGCTACAATTTTCTAGCACATCTGAGTCATATGGTTAATTTTATGACAACAACACAATTTTCAAGGAAAATATGTACCTTTGCAGATCTTGTCCATGTCATTGTCTAGGTGTTCTAATGGGAAAAATTCTAACATATTTATTCCTGGAGAAAATTTTAATGCTTTCCTCACTTTCTTAAAGGAAAGAAATAATAAATCAACCTTATGTGATCTGTTTCTGTCCTTAACATGACTTATAATTTTGTGAGATTAGATGAGAGGTTCCTGTTCATGATGAGTATATGGTAGCTTTGGTGGCTTTTTTCCATAAGCAGATCCAAATGTTAAATTTTATTAAAAACTATTAATATCTGTCAAGAAAATAATGCCAGAAACTTGAAAACTTACAGTTCTTTCGATTTCCTAATTCTGATTATCAAGCTAGTCTTATGTTTTGGGATTGTTGCATAGATTCAAGTAAAAGCAAGATGGTGGAAATTTTCTGAATAGGCCCATTGATGGAGGACTCAGGCTCTCCTATCTTTAATGGCCATGACTTGGGCGTATGGTAATGGGTGGCAATAAAAGTTATTTGAGATGTCATATTATACAAAATAATAATGACTTTTAAAAAAGGTGTGAATTGAAATGAAAAGACTGCAAAACTGAAGTTTTAAGACAAGCTATGCAATATAAATAATCAAAATATCATTTGGCTTTAGTTTGAGTCCTAATTCTAAACAGCTTACACATTTTCAAGTCAGAGTTACAGGAAAAACATTGATAGCTAAATAAACAGAGTGAGTGCATGATTAATGTTTAAAATAGTAAACACTTCACATTTGTAGCATTCCTTTAACAGATTGGTCTGGGAGACCTTGTTTTCATTCCTGCTTTGCAATCTGTGTTTTATTTATTTATTCTCTTTATGTTGAATTCCTTTCTTTTAATTTACCTTTCATCTTAATTTACTCTAGGGGGCAAAGTGAAAATGTCTAAAATAAGTGAAAAATCTAAAACAATTAGAAAATTTAAGACTGAGCTATAATCAACTCTAAGAACATTACTGCCTTTTTCAGCAGGATGAATTGTAGGCAATAAAAAGATACCATTAGTAGCTATTTTCTTTAGACTTTTAAAGACTCATAAAGCTTCATTTTATATTTCTAACAAAGAAATAAAATTATTCAAGAAAATTTTGAGGCTAAGAGGAAGTAGGGTCTTTTTGCTTTTTTGTGCTTATTATCTAGGAGTTATATATAAATATAAGGAGAGTGAGGGGCTCTGGGTTGGGGGGGATTTCCACTCACAGATCCCAGCAGCCCTGGCCAAGATGTGTACATACTGTGTGATACTGAGTATCAACCAAAATTCAGCCACTGACCCATTAGAAAAAAAATTAAGAAAGATATATGTGATTCCTGTGGTTTTTAAACATCAAAAAAAGAGATGACCTAGAGATAATGCTTGAATCAGATTGATTTTCAAATCTGCTCTACTGATCTGCTTTTTGGATGGAGAGAGCAAAAGGTCCTGTGCAAAAATCCTTAGTGGCAATGATTGGGTTGATAAATCCTGAGCATGTGGGTACATTTTTTAAAAATTAGATTCAATTGATTAACATATAGTGTATTATTAGTTTCAGAGGTAACATTCAGTGATTCATCAGTTATATATAACACCCAGTGCTCATTACATCATGTGCCCTCCTTAATGCCCATCACCCTATTACCCCATCCCACCACCTCCATCCCCTCCAGCAACCCTCAGTTTGTTTCCTATGGTTAAGAGTCTCTTATGGTTGTCTCCCTCTCTGATTATGTCTTATTTTATTTTTCCCTCCCTTCCTCTATGCTACTCTGTTTTGTTTCTTAAATTCCACATGTGAATGAAATCATATGGTATTTGTCTTTCTGTGACTGACTTATTTTGCTTAGCATAATATTCTCTAGCTCTATCCATGTCATTGCAAATGGCAAGATTTCATTCTTTTTGATGGCTGAGTAATATTTCACTATATATATGTTACATCTTCTTTATCCATTCATCTGTCGATGGACCTCTGGGCTCTTTCCATAGTTTGGCTATTGTGGACATTGCTGCTATAAACATTGCAGTGCAAGTGCCCCTTGAGATCACTACATTTGCATCTTTGGGGTATATACTTAGTAGTGTCATTGCTGGGTTGTAGGGTAGCTCTATTTTTAACTTTTTGAGGAACCTCCATACTCTTTTCCAGAGTGGCTGTACCAGCTTGCATTCCCACCAGCTTGCATTCCCACCCTTTCTCTGCATCCTTACCAACATCTGTTGTTTCCTGACTTGTTAATTTTAGCCATTCTGACTGGTGTGAGGTGGTGTGTCATTGTGGTTTTGATTTGTATTCCCCTGATGCTGAGTGATGTTGAGCATTTTTTCATGTGTCTGTTGGCCATTTGTATGTCTTCTTTGGAGAAATATCTGTTCATGTCTTCTGCCCATTTCTTGACTGGATTTTTTGTTCTTTGGGTCTTGAGTTTGGTAAGTTCTTTATAGAGTTTGGATATTAACCCTTTATGTGGGTACATTTTTTAAGGTATAATTCATTATTAAACTCCTACAGTTACTCCCCAAATATATTTTATAACTATTTTTCTATTAACATATAATGTATTATTTGTTTCAGGGGTACAGATCTGTGATTACTCAGTCTTACACAATTCACAGCGCTCACCATAGTACATACCCTCCCCAGTGTCCATCACCCAGCCCTCCATCCCTCCCACCCCCCTCCACTCCAGCAATTTTTAAAAATGTTAGCCACTGCCTCCCAATGGGAGAAGGATAGGGATATATGATCCTGACAACTTGCTGGTAATATGACCCATGTCATGGTTACTCAAAATAATTTCTATGAGTAGAGATTTTGATCCCTTACAGAGTTAAGATAGGCCTACAATATAAAGTAGACAACTCTCATTCAATGAGAGAATTATCCAATGTAAGGATGGTCTAGGTATACATATTCTGTGCATCTCTCTGGTTCTTCTTTTTCAGTGGTATGCCTTCCTGGGATATTACCAGTGTACTGTTGTGTTGCTCATCCTCCTCCTTGGTTGAAGGTTTACCTTTGGGGGATGGTTTTGAAAATATCTGTTCATGATCCAGCGTTTTATCATTATCCTCTGTGATGTATGTCCTTCTTTTATATCTGTATAAGTAAAGTCAAGTTTAATCCTTAGAAATCAATAGCCCATAAAAAACACAGGTCCACTTGATCACAGACAGAACTCTCCTGAGTCTGCCACTATTCAGCAAGAGCAGTACCCACAAAGGGGCATTTGGGCTCCAGGCTATTCTTCTTGGTGGGGAATCCTTGTGACATAGCCAGAGGGTGCTTCAGAAATAATCACATGGGAAATTATCAAGAAGATAAATGGACCACTTGTGTGTTTGTATCTAGTGTCACTGCTTTCAGTCCTCTAAGGTTGTGGTTGTCCTTTCCTACTGCCATATTCAAAGAAACCTAGGTATTTGGCATTAAGCAGAACATGTAATGGAGATTAACAAATTTTACCCTCATCATCTGAAGGATATTATGCTTGATATTGTGTTTAGACAACTTGAAAAGCCACTTATGTGTATATTCTAAAATGTAGCACTTGGACAAAGTAGGTATTTATAGAATTGGTCTGAAAGGCATGCCATACCCTCCTTCCTTCTCACCTTCTAATGAGCATTTATTGAGCACCTATTTTAGACATGTATTCTGGGGACTACAAGCATGAGTAATTCCTTGAGGAATTTATAATCTAGGGTGAGTGTGGACATGTCAAGACCAAACTGTGAAGAACAAGGCAGAATAGAATGAAATAAAGCTTAAAATGCTGAGGTAAACAGTAGGTTATAGACATGATTTAGTAGGACTAATCTAGGAAAAAGTTTTCAGAAGGTGCATTTCGAAAGATGTGTATGTAGGATTTCAATAAATATAAAAAGAGGAAAAGGTATTTAAGTCAAGTTGAGAGAATAATGCACAGTTGAAATGTAGAGAAGGGACAAGACAATAGTAGAAAACCGACTTGACATGTAATTAGAGATCAGTGTGTTGAGGAATAGAAATACTTACTTAGCAAGCACTTTTCTAGTGCTGATAATATGTCAGGCGTTCATAACAACTTAATGATGTCTGTGCTAATACAATCCTTGATGAGAAACCTGAGCCTCAGAGAGATTAACTAATGGGGGCATCACCAGCAAGCACCAGAGCTGGATTCATACCCAGGCTCTCTGGCTCCAGTGTCTGTGCTCTTCTTGGTAAGATACGAGTCTCAGGACTTTGTACCGTGTTCTTTATTCAACAAAGAGTCTTTGGCAGCTTTCAAAGGGATTAATGATCTAATATACATGGTGGGAGATCATTCAAGTAACAGAATGATAGTTATATTAGAAATTCCTAACACTGGCACAGAGATTTTAAGCAGAAGAAAGTTTATATTTGTTGAAGTCTATTACATTCAAGGCAACGTACTAGGTCTATATCGTGCGTGCACTGAATTTCCTGGTTTTCACCTTGGGTGGAAAGAAGTCCCATTAAAGGGAATAACTTCTACTTCTACCAACTCTTACCCATAACTGCTGTTTCAAGACCTCATTCCTTCCCCTCACCCACTGCCTCAGTCTTCAGGCATTTGGGAAGCCTCTAAAGGGGTCTTTCACATGTGCTTTGGAATGAAGCAATTGTCTACTAGTCCAGTGTTGTCCAATAGAACTGTTTATGCAGTGTTTATGAAGGATCTGTGACTGAGACTGAGAAACTGAAGTCTAATTTTAATTCATTTTTATTTAAATAACCACCTGTGGCTAGTGGTATCGTGTTGGACAGCACAGCACAAGTTGGTGTTTCCTGGGCACTTCTGCTGGTTACCACTTCTCCCACTGAGTATTTTTGGGTGAATGCTCTTTCCTTGAACATGGCAGCTACCTCTGTTGGGAACATCCCATTCTCCCATACCACTTCTTCTGGGGACTGCTGCCAACTCTCAACAGAATCCACTGCTTCCACAAGGTATGACCACCTGCTACTGGCATTCTCCCCACAGTGCTGCCTGGAAGTAAGCAAGGCAAATCCCCAAAGAGTATATATATTGTGCTCCACTATGTTGCAGAAATTTTAGACAAACAGCTTTTTCAATTTTTACTTTCAGTTATTTATAACTTCCACGCAAGTGCATAGAATGATAAACACCAGTACATTAGTATTACTGCTCTCAATCAACCTTGAGGTTTGTTTTCAAAGTTTGTCTTCTTGCCAGATGCCCTCCTCTTTTGGGATGAGTTTTCTTTCAAAGAGCTCTACAGTATGTAAGACAACTAAATTTGAGCAAGTTCAAATCTTTAGCAAATTAAAATATCTGTTTAGGTGCAGATGAGGTGCTGTGATAAGCACAAGCTACCTCATTTAACCCTTACAGGAAAAATGCCTCCCCTAGGAGACAGAAAAAAATAAGACCCTGAGAGTTTAAGTAATTTGTCAGAGGTCACCCAGCTTTATAGATAGTTGAATCAAGATTCAAATCCAGGTCTGAGGTCTTGGTTCAAATCAAGTCCAGCCTCTTTCCATTTATAACAAACTGCCCCTCTATTAAGAGCCCACTGCAAAAAGAGAAGAGAATTTATAATTATACAAGAGGTTCATGTGTATAATATACTGATTTGAAATTTAAGTACATTAAAAAATTTTAATAGAATACATATTTAAGAATAACTAGCAAATCTCAATGGGTTAATACATAATTACAAATTGTTATTTTCAAATTAGCTGCTCGTTTGAATTGGGATTTCATGTTTCAAACCAGTTTGGTGTACACATGCTAAATCAGATATCAGAAATTTATACTAGATGATGTTTGGAATGACCACAACCAAGTCACTCCTTAGAACTAGCTGGGAGTTACCAAGGAGTTATTCATGGTGCCTGGCTTGAACACATTGCTTTTACATTGTTCAAATAACTTAAGATGTTAAATCCTTTGGAGCTGCCATACTGTTACTGCAGAGATTTGTATAGGGTCAGCATTGTGGCTACAACTAAATCAGGAACACAATTGCTTTTGTAAAGCAATGACTAAGACTAGAAGATAATAGACAGTCAGCAAAATCAAAATGCCACTCCACCTTCCCACCAGGGGCCTGTGTTTTGAATATCTCAAGACAACAGCACCCAATACTTTGCAGACTTTGCTTTAAGTATGCTTTCTCCCTGGAGTTAAGATCAGGGGAAATTCCATAGGATCTTATAACTAGTATTTTAAAAAATATGGACATAGGGTTGAAATTCCTTTGCTAGAAACAACAGAAAACCTCTCTTTCAAGAATCCATTCTTCACCTTTTATTCTCCAATTAAGCAAGCTTTAGTTATTTCACATAATAATGATCTTGCAAAGTTTGAAATTCGGCTTGGGAGATGTAGTTCATAGAGGGCAGATAATTTGTTGTATCCCTTCCACCAGGATATATTAAGAATGATCATATCATCCACTATCTTGTTCTCTTTGTTTTCATCACATATTCCAAACGTACTATTATCTAGGCAACAAATATATTTTCCAGTATTTTTTGGTTTGAATACTTTCAGATGCTTTGAAAAATAATGCAACAGCCCCCACAAAATTTCTCACCATGCCTTTGGTACTTATGGTATATACATTTTTAGTTATAAATCATGTAGCATTGCACCATTATCTAACATGGGTATTGTAGAGCTAAATGGTAGAAGTAAAATATTTCTGCCTAATCAAACCTTATTTAATAAATGATATTACCTTAGGCCACCCCTTTGGTGTGAAACCCTTTTATTTGATGTGAGGACAGAAGAACTTCCTCATGTCACCTCTGGCATATTTACTTCTCCCTTGCAAGCCTAGCAGTGCTGGGTTTTCTGCCCTGGCAAATGAGGTCTAAAACTGAATATCCAGAAATCAAACTGCAGTTCCACCATTCCTGATGTCCTCCCAGGTGAGCTCCTGGGCTTCATGTTCATACTTCTAAAGCAAGCAAACTTTAAGCTAATTATGTGCTAGTGTATTCTCCCTTGCTGAATTTTGGCAGGTTGCTTCTGTAAATTATGAAAAATAAATGTGAAATATGCAGATGTCTTTTGTTTGAAGCAGATGTTTGGTCCGTCTTGCCAGAATCCAATCAGCTGTTCCCCTGGGGCCCTTCTCTCTACAACATTATCCCAGAGCAGCTTAGAAACATGAAGGGGTGATCAGAATAGCACTTCACAGGCCTTGGAGGAAGCTTCTGGACTTAGAGGTCTTTGTTAAGGAGATTTAAAAATGGAAATATCCCAGCCCACAGGATTGAAACAATCAGATTGTTCCTGGTAAAAGAAACTGGATACAGAACACTTTTCTCTGGTGATGTTAAAGAGATTTGGGGAAAGGGTGGGCTCATTGTTGCCATGATATTCTCTGGGGGGCCTACCTTTCATTCTACCATCTTGATGATTTATGGCAATACTTTGGGCTGTTACAGTCACAAAATTGCTGCCAATGCTGCTCACACCATGGTCCAGTGTCTCCTCACACAGAAATCTCACTTTAGACAATAGATTCTTGGATATTTGACCATTTGACCATTATGTGACTAATTGATTAAGTTTAGACAATAATTCAATTCAATTCAGAATAATTCAATGACAATGCAAACTGCCTGCCATGCCATTCACCTAAGGACCTCTGATTCATGGACACCCAACTAATGCAGTGAAACTGTTGACCAACCTTAACAATACAGAATAATTCAGTACATCCTTCATTGATAAATAGCTAGATGACAGGAAAATAAAAATGTTTAGGGCCACATATTCCATTTTGAAAATGAAATCATTTTACTTGCTGATTCAGTGAATCTATCCTTCTGGGCTCTAATTTTACCATGAAATCTGGGTAAGGAAGACTTAGTAACAGTAAAATATTTGCCTAGGTTATATATATATATATGTATATATGTGTATATATATATATATTTTAAACAAATAATTCTGTAGGCAGCATTAATAAAGGTTTTGCATTATCATGGCTGTCCATCAGCTTTTGCTCTCATGCAGTCTATTAAGTAAAAAATAAGTAAAAAAATAGAAACTGGGTCTGTGGAGGGAAAAACTATAGAGCTGGTCAATGTTGAGATTGCATATGGTGGGTGTCTTAAAATGACCACGTGGATCCAGAAGTTAGAGATATGCACTAATTCCAGGGTCTGCTGACCGCTGATGACTTTGGATAAGTTACTAACTACTCCTAGCCTCTGTTTCCTCATCTATGATAACATCTACCAGAGAACTTGTTTAATGAGACAATGTAAGTCAAGTACTTAAACACACTATGTCTGTGTCTGACACATAGCAAATGCTCAATAATGAAGAGCTAATGCTGTAATTTCCCTATTCACTTTCTACTACTCCTCAGTGAGGGTTTATTTTATGTATGCACACATGTATGTATTTACATATTTATTTATTTTTACTAATGCACATTCTTTGTAGCGCAGTTGAATGTACTTCTGCTGCTTGTCTTCACAGCAGAAGCAAGGATCCCTTTGCCAACATGTTCTGCTCCACTATAGATATCTTGTAGAAAGCTGTACGATGCTTGCAATATCCCCTTACTTTTCTTATTGGGACTAATAACTTCTTTAACTTTCTTTTATGAGTCCCATTTCTAACACTTTCTCTTTTCTGAATCCACTTCAGAATTCCAAGTTCTTCTTTAAAGTTTCATAGTCTTCTGAGTATTTATATGAGTATAATGGAAGACTTTATACTTAGCTAGTATTTATTGAGCACCAACTATGAACCAGGACCCCAAACTACTGATTGTGAATAAATCAGATATCCTCTTGGATGGAGTGGTTACCCATAACTAGGAAATACCTCACAGCCTCTATACCTGAGCCACTTTTCATGATTTCCAGAATCATATTACTGTGCCTTGTGTTAGCTACAACATGATAGAGTAGGTGTGCATTTTATTTCTGTACTTCTGGAATTTTTGTGCTTTCCAGGAACATTTTACCATGTGTATAAGAGCAGTACAATTGATTAAAAAGTAAACATTTTGATCAAATGGTAGATTATTATTTTCTTTCTGACATCAAGTAAAATTATGTTACCCTGGCAACATACAGATATACTCTTACCGTGCTTTTGTTTTACAAAGCACTTTGCTATCTGTACTGGAAAAATCTATGTTCTGAATCTATTTATCAAGCCACCTAAAAGAGTGGGATACAAGGAAATAACAAAATAAAAAAGAAATAAAAGATAGATATGGTCTGTATCTTAGGGCTGTTAATATTAAATTGATGATACAAAATCTACAGACTGAAAATAATAATTATGTTGTTAAAAATATTTTCACACAGTTCAATAAAAATGGATGAGTAATAGTGCTCATCTTATTCTGTCATTTGGGGATTAAATGAGATAAATATGCAAGAATTTTATAAACCCAGAGAAGTATGCAATTATTAGGTGACATATTGCCAACTCTACAAAGCACATAGGCAGGTTTTCTTATTCCTCTTTAGCATAAAAGAAACTGAGTCTCAGACAAATCAAACAACCTATCTAAGCCCATAGTGATAATAAACCTTAGGGCTTAAATGTGAGTCTAAGTCTTCTGACTTTCAACTGAAGCTTTTCTCACTATATCTCTCTAACTCTCAAATGATTTATGAATAATTAAAAAGGTATATAACAATACCATATTAATGAAATATAGACCTGATGCATAAGTGTTTGAGAAATATCAAGAAAACAAACATAATCAGAAAGCCTTCCTGAGAGAGGCAATAGGTTTTGAAGGAGGCAGAGCTGGATTAATCTCTATATTGTATATACTGTATGTATTGTAGCCTTCCAAACTCCTCTCTTTGCTTCTGGCTTCCTTTCTAATTTAGATTTATAATTCAAAATGATTTTCCTAACTTTGAAAGTATTTGACCTATCTTCTAGTATTCATTGTCCCACAAAGACCAGTTTTCACATCCTGAGGAGGTGTTCCCTGGCCCAGGGACAATCTCACATGAAACAGAAGTGGGAGCACACCAGAGGGCAGGTGTGATAGCTTTCCTCATCCACCATGCATGGGTGCCATTCCAGCTAGTGACCCAGGGCTAAAAGATACTATGAACCGTGACCAACCCCTTGAGAAAGTCAAGGCTTAATTTCTTGGCCATTTTTTTAATTGGAATTTTTCTTGGAAAAAATAGGAAGTTCTAAAAAAGACTGATCATGTCAACAATAATAATAATAGAATAATTCTTTATAGATCTACATCCAGAGTTAAAGGGAATATATTTTAAAGACATCACTAAAGCATTTATCTAGCTTTAACTGCCTCATCAAAGAATATTATTTTTTAAAAAGAAGCCTCATAAAGATGTATGAATATATAGACCTGTGATTATTCAAAAAAAATTGTACAAATCAAAATAAATTTGCTGGAGCAATTTAAAATAATTAACCTTTGACAAACCTCCCTCTCTGGTAATGGAATAGTAACTATATGAATAAAAGATAAGTCGTGACATTCAATGAATTACAATATTCATCCCATAAATTACTTGATATAATAGCTCTATAGTCTACATTTTTATAACACTAAAATGTCCCAAACACTAAAGAACCCATTCATTTCCAGTGTTTGGTTTGCAGATGGGTTGGGTAATTTCTTTTGCCTTCTTCAGATAACCTTTAATTAAGTCTTTACTATTATTCCCCCCTCCCCCCCCCAATATACCTTGTTTCAGCCTGTCAACCATTTCTGCAGTACAGACACCTGGAAAAATTGAGGCTTGTGCTCACCACCCAAACAACTCTGGAAAATGAGTGAGTGTGAACCCGCTTTGTGTGTTGGGTGGGATGGTTAAGGGCTGTCATTACCATATGGCTGACTGCCATGTTTAATGATCTGGTGGTCCAGTCCCTTGGGCAGACAATAGACCCTTTGGGCAAGGTGTTGCTCCCCCTCATACTTCTGTCTCCACATCTAGTAATCTGTCCTGCCAGGTAAACTGAAGCCATCTTTGACCACATAAAGATAATTAGAGACTGCAGCATGAAATATCAGTGCTTAGTAATGATAACTAGGAGGTGTTCATTGGCATATACAAGACTCAGGATGGCAGAATGGCTGCAAAATGCCCAACATTTTTGGTCCAAAATGTGTTGCTATTTTAAAGAAAGGATGGAAACCTATGGCAATAGGATATCTTCTGAGAAATTGATGCTTCTCTGGCTACCCAAAGTACAAGATTTGCTGGTCATCTAGGGGTAACCTACTGGTTTTCTTGAACACTTCTAAGTCATTTGCTAGGGTAAGGTGAATAAAATGAACCAATGAAGGTAGCACTGGTTTTCAATTCAACGTGAATACCTCCTTGATGTCTTTCTAATGCATTTTACATCACAGTAGAATGTGTCTACACTAACACATTGTTTAAAATTTCTTTATCCTTGATCTCTTAATCATGGTTTGGATTCAGTTATACCATAATAAAAATAGAAACCATTTATTGAACACTTACTCTGTATCAGGTATTGGGTCAAGACCTACAAATGTATTTTCTTATTCAGTTCTTTCCAGTTTTCATAAGGTAGGTTCTAGTTTTATTCCCATTTTGCATAAGAAAATTGAAGCTTAGAGTTCTCAGTAATTTGCCTAATTTAACATTAGGCATTTAACTATTACATTGTACTTCTCCAGACAAAGCACGCTGTCTGGCTACTCAAAGTCAGAACCCCTTCACAGAGAGGGTTATTTTTGTTTCTTGATACGAGTGTTAGCAAGCCGGAGTTGCAGCTGTGGGTGATGGCAGGTACAACTCTAGAACTAGAGCTCATTTGGCTTTTTTTAATCCCGAAGTCACAGAAGCAGGTGGGTGGGCCCTGTGCTAATTCTAGGCCTCGTAAGTCGGTGCTGATGCTACAGAACCATTCCTGAACAAATGGTGCAGAGTGCCCATTGCTGTGGTGTCTTTTGGGCAAGACACTGATTTGAGCCAAAAATACCTTCTGTTTCTCTGTCCTTTTTGTGAAAGGTCAGATGTATAAAAATAAAGGATATATGGAAAATAAACAGGTCACCAATTCACAGCCAGAACATTTGTTCCTTAGTTTGGGGGGCTTAATAGAATCTTGTCTATGTAGGTGGATGTACTTTTTTTTTTTTTTTCTCTCCGTATTAAAAAAAAATCCAGAGTGATTTTTTCCCCTGGTCTTTTTTGGATTCTTTCTTCTTCCTCTTTCTCTTCCTCTCCTTCTCCTTCTCCTTCTTCTGCCACTGTTTCTGAGCTAGGAGGTTAGGACTCATTGAATAGTCAGGAATACATAGATGAGGATGGAGGGCATAGAAATCTGGTGATAAATTTATCAGTTATAGATTATTTTCATGGGTCATCTATTAACATTCCATGGAAATAGTTCTGCAGATGTCCCTGGAGGAAACACTGCTTTTGCCCCATCATTTCTTTTTTACCAGTGGAAAAGTTGGAGCTCAGTGAAGTTAAGAATTTTGCCTAGTTTTGCACAGCAAGTTGACTCTTCTGTCTCTTAGTTCAGCATTCATTCAACACGAATTATGAAACATTTACTGTGTGCCAGGAACTGAGTAAATTAAATTTGCTGTGTACCTCAAACTTGGATTTTAGGAAAGAAAAAAAAAGTATCTTAAAACCATGAAGGAATGTTCTGTTTCCTTTTTCATCTGTTATGCATTTGTCCTTTCTCTAGTTTATGTTTAATATTTCCTTATTAGTAATCTACTAAACACTGTATGGTCTAGGGTAGAAAGATTTTAGGCTGCAGTGACTTAAAAAAAAATGACTGTTTAGCACAAAGAGCCCCACGTTTTTTTAAGAAGGTGCTATCTTACATTTTTTTAGTGTTTTTTGTTGTTGTTGTTGTTGTTGTTGTTTTTTAAAGAAGGTTGAGTGGGGCCAAAAGTAAAATTCCTACTGCACTGAATTTCCTTCTTCTTAGTATGACCCATAGTAAGAAGTACATTGTAACCCAGCATATGTGTGTAACCTGGGTATACATATAAATAAACAGTTGACCCTTGAACAACGTGGGTTTGAATTGTGTGGGCCCACTTATAAATGGATTTTTTACGGTACATACTGTATGTATATTTTCTCTTCCTTATGATTTTCTTAACATTTTCTTTTCTCTAGCTTACTTTATTATAACAATGTAGTATATAATACATGTAACATATAAAATATGTGTTAATCACCTGTTTATGTTATTGATAAGGCTTCCAGTCAGTAGTAGGCTATTAGTAGTTAAGTTTTGGGGGAATCAAAAGTTATACTCAGATTTTTAACTACATGCAAGGGTCGGCACCCCTAAACCCTGCGTTGTTCAAGGGTCAGCTGTAATTGAAACATGAAAAGTTTTGTGAAATAATACTCTTGTAAGATATAATAAAAATAACATATTTTACATCAAATGTAACCTTACTATTATTTAAACACTACAAGATGTGTTACATAGCCTATTCTACTTCATTTTTTTTTTTAAGCTAAACAAAGTTCAGTGAATTAACCAAAGCAATTTGGGCAAATGTTTCAATTCTCTGTTTAATTTTGCTTGTAAAAATATCGAAAGGTCAGAGGGCCAGTGAATTTTGTCTGGTTCAGCCCTTGATCAAAGATGGAGTCATTTGCCATTCAACTGCTAAGGGTACAGTGGGAAATCTGCCCCCAATTTCTCTTTAGCCTTTAGATTTCTTGAAATCTAATCATGTGAGCTACCTAGAGCCATGTCTCAACCTCTCTGAACTTTCATCACACATGTTAAATGGGGGGGGGGGAGGTAGGTCTACCTGACTCTCATGATCTTTTCCAGCTTCAAAGGTCTGTGATTGCATGATATTTTTTATTTGAAACCTGGATACCTGTGAAAATAAAGTTGCCTCAAATGTATTCTATTCATAAACTAAGAGTTTCTAGAACCACAAATGTATTCCATTTGAAGTTTCTTTAAAATGTTGACAGATGTGAAAGGGAACATTATCAAATGCTTAGTTTTACATTTGCATTCAGATCTCCTGTTTCATTGGGGGCATTTTTTATAAAATAAAAATTATTACTGCTGTTCTTGGAATTCTCCTGGTTCTGCAATGGATTTAATTATCTAAAGCGCTGTATACTTATGTGCACTTTGGTTTTTGAGAGGTTTAGCTGTTGTAGGGTTTAGGGCATCCCGGGGAGAGAGAGGTTCGGGTATTCGTGGTCACAGTATTACGAAGGTGGTGCCTCTAGTTGTGAGGGAATCCCAGTGGTAGTAGCACCCGCACCAGTGCATGTTCTGCAGTCCTCAGGGCACGGGGGTGGCATTTCAGCTAAGTTTAGTAAAAGTAATCTGGGTAACAGCCTGAAGTGATACTACCTTTCTTGCTTATGTAGCTCACTTGCCAAAAAGGTGAATTGTTTTTATATTTTCTCCATACGTGGCTGTGTGAACATTTGAATCCTTAGACTAGTAAAATACACGAATCAACTGAGATAGGATTCAGGGATGTGGAGCTCATATGAATCTGGAATAGAGAGTTTGGCAATCACTGAAAGCTTAGGAAATCTTTATCCTTTCAGTCCTAAAGCAACTGAATCGAAGTTTTTGTCAAATTGATTTTATACAGAACAGAGACAACGTATTCATTTACAGTGAGAAATATGACTGCCGTGTGGCCTGGAATATTTACCTGAGCATGACCTATGTGTAGTCGCACCACGGACCGCCTGCACTGGAAGCCAAATATAACCAGCGGGTTGTGAGGTGATCCTGTAATTCCAACAAGGGGCATCGGTTACATAGTGGAATATTTCATTCCATATGGCCAAGACAGTCTGTGTGTCTATCTTTAAAAAAAAAAAAAAAAAAGGTATTGGAATGCCCCTAGCCTGTTGGCTAAGCCTCCTTTTCCTCTAGACAGCAGTTAGATGCTGGGAAGAGTATCATCTACCCTTCAGTGCTTGCTATGAATGATAGAGATAACACACACCTAGTACAGTGATTGCTGCCTTATAAAAATGCTTATAAGGGCATGGGTGGTTCAGTTGATTAAGCGACTGCCTTTGGCTCAGGTCATGAGCCTGGAGTCCTAGGATCAAGTCCGGCATCGGGCTCCTTGCTCAGCAGGGGGTCTGCTTCTCCCTCTGACCCTCCCCCTTCTCATGCTCTCTCATTCTCTCTCAAATAAATAAATAAAATCTTTAAAAAAATGGTTATAAAATGATGGTTATTTTAATCTTTGTGACAGGGCTTGTGTCCCACCAAGTACTCTTCTTCACTTCTGAATGATATTTTCTTTCTTTCCTCTGTTGTGCAAGTAATAATAATAATTGTAGATATTTACAACATTCAGAAAAGCACCCCCCAAAAGATAAAATAATAATTATAATCTATGCAGACAAGAAAAAAGACCTCTCTTAATAATATTTTGGTATATAATTTTCCCTTAAATGTGGCCCCCTTTGAAATGTCATTCTCTAAGATGGAAGGACAGCACTTATTTGATGCCAATAAAAACAACACTATATTCACCCTTTGTATGGGATCTGACCTAGTTCATCTGACCCACATAAAAGTTTTTTGTAATTCAATTCTACCTTCTCTGTCTCTGGCCAAGAAAAAGAAAAATGAGAAATAAAATTTCTGGATTGATCACACTAAGCCAAGTAGGTAAGTAGCAGACCAGAAATAATTTGCAGGGAAAAAATTTCTGGTATTGTTATTTGCAGCATAATTCCTGGTAGCCTGAATTTCAGACCTGTAGACCTAGGGTAATGGTGGGGAAGGAGTTGGGGGAGGGCAAAAAGAGGTGGGAAACGGGAAAGAGGGCATGGGAGGTGTTTAGCTTTCATTTGCAAGCGTGATACCCGCTGCTTTGTTTATGGATTTGATGCTATTCATACAGTCTTTGCAATATTAATTTTTAATTTATGATGCTCATTAGGAGACACTTAAAACAGAACAATTATCATTTATCTTGATATATTATTTACTAGGACTGACTGTCATGGTTAGGGGCCCATGATTAGTGAGAGGGGCATTGAGAAGAGCTTCTAAAAGGTGCTGGGGTAAAAGGATAGGAGCTTAGGAAGCAGTTGTCAAAACCCAAGGCCCAAAGTTCTGATGTCAAAGCGTAAGCCACACAATCCCTAATCAAGACTCAGGAGGCCCCCTCCAAGACAAGCCTGGAACAGTACTTAATGAAACTGCAAGATTATATTAATGAGACTCTCTGTTAGGCCACCAGCTCATCAATTATTCATCCAGCTGCATTCCTGATACTTTGCTGTCTTCCTCCTCTTTTTGCGTTGGTGTGATTACTTTTTTTAACCCTCAATTTCCTTACCTGGAGTGTAAACAAAGCCTTCGGTTCTATAGTTTCCTTTTCTTCTGCTTTAAACAGCATCTCTTTTCAGTTCTTATCCAGGATATCACACATGATGATAGAAGTCTACTAGAGGGAATTCTAACTTCTGAGTCTCAGGGAATTAGGGCACCCCTGACTTTGTGCTTCCCTAGTACTCTGGGCCTATCTTTTTTTTTTTTTTTTTAATTTTTTTTATTGTTATGTTAATCCCCATACATTACATCATTAGTTTTAGATATAGTGTTCCATGATTCATTGTTTGTGCATAACACCCAGTGCTCCATGCAGAACGTGCCCTCCTCAATACCCATCACCAGGCTAACCCATCCTCCCAACCCCCTCCCCTCTAGAACCCTCAGTTTGTTTTTCAGAGTCCATCGTCTCTCATGGTTCTTCTCCCCCTCCAATTTCCCCCCCTTCATTCTTCCCCTCCTGCTATATTCTTCTTCTTCTTTTTTTCTTTCTTAACATATATTGCATTATTTGTTTCAGAGGTACAGATCTGAGATTCAACAGTCTTGCACAATTCACAGCGCTTACCAGAACACATACCCTCCCTAGTGTCCATCACCCAGTCACCCCATCCCTCCCACCCCACCCCCCACTCCAGCAAACCTCAGTTTGTTTCCTGAGATTAAGAATTCCTCATATCAGTGAGGTCATATGATACATGTCTTTCTCTGTTTGACTTATTTCGCTCAGCATAATACCCTCCAGTTCCATCCACGTCGTTGCAAATGGCAAGATCTTATTCCTTTTGATGGCTGCATAATATTCCATTGTATATATATACCACATCTTCTTTACCCAATCATCTGTTGATGGACATCTTGGCTCTTTCCACAGTTTGGCTATTGTGGACATTGCTGCTATAAACATCGGGGTGCACGTAGCCTTTCGGGTCCCTACTTTTGTATCTTTGGGGTAAATACTCTGGGCCTATCTTTGACAGTTCTTTGACAGTGTGCTTATCACACCGTGTTATAATCATCTGTTTGTGTATGATTCTCCCCCTCAAAGACTGTGAATTCCTAGAGAACAGAGCTTAAGTCATATTTAGCTTTGTATTTTCAATTCCCAACATAATGCCTGACACATGACATTGAATGAATGACTGAGTGAATGAGTGAATGAATGAATGAATGAATGAATTATGGGTACTGGATCATGCCTAATATTCAGCCCCGTCTATTTATAATCAGGCAGTTTGTGAGGTGGAAGCCTGAGTACTACCTTCATGTTTCACAGGAAAATAAACAAAACAAAACTTTGCATTTACAATCTGGATCATGTAGGTGAAGATGTGTCTGCAGGCTTGAGGCAAAGTACCCAAGTCTATTTGTTACCCAGTTCTACATATGATTATTAATTTCTTCTAGAAATTACTTCTTAAAATTAGATGTAATTTTAGGAACAAAATTGTGTTTTACTAGGATTGACTGTCATGATCTAGATGGCTAGATGATTGTGAGGAGGATTTCAGTGAGCTTTCACAGTAAACACCCATAAGGCTGGAATGGGCTTTGGATCAGGACAGAGGCCAAGGACTGGGACTTACACCCAGAGTCTATTATTTGTTTCACTTATTCAAGGTCAACAAGAAAACCAAGGAAGCCAGTTTCTATTCCTCAGGATGTAGAATGCTAGAGAGGGTGTAACACAGACCAAAGTCATTACCTCATACAGTAAGGACAAGAAGTACTTCCCTTTTGTCCTGGACAGGTAGGATGATTGACAGTAGAGGTGGTACTACCTGAAAGGCAGGTTGACAAATCAAGGGAAAGGCAGAGATAGGTATGAGGAAATGTTTTGATATTCCACCCCAACCAGCTATAATATTCAAATACCTAGGTCAGCTTGCATGTAAGATCATGCCTAACTGCCTCAGCTATACTCTCTGCAATGTGTCTGCACTCTGCCACCAAATAAACCTTCCCAAATGCCATGTTACTGCTCCTCCAAGAATCTGCAATGGCCTTCTGATGCAAAAAGCAAAACCAAAAAACCAAAAAACAAAAAACCAACAAACCAACAAAATACCAACCAACCAAATAAATAAAAAAAAAAAACAAAACACAAATACTAGAAAAAAGAGCAAAGATCCAAATTCTCTGAAAGAATAAAAAGAAATGAGAAGACATGGATATAAATCCTCAGCTTTGTCAAGGTAGATAGATTACAAAGCCAAAGACAAGTAGTGATTTTGGCCAAATGGATTCTAATTTGTTATATTTCAGCTAGTCACTATTCTACAGAGTCATATGTAGAGAAATATTGTCCGGAAGTTCTCTCCATAAAATTTCAAAATTGGGTCTTCTTATCAGTGTGCCAGGCTGAGAATAGGTTATGGGTGTGCTTGAGCTGTTGTTCTTCTTTCTCCTTTAGACACCTGGGTGGGCCTGATCTGCTGGGGACCTCAGACTGGTAGTCCTGGACTGAGAGAAACCTTACTCATTTGTCCTTTGTTTTATGGATTTGAAGACATACATCTTTTTCCTCATTTAACATTTCTGAAATCCAAATGTTTTTCCTTATCAATATTTTGCAATTGCTTTTGGCCAGGTGGCAGTGATGAGGCAGTTGTCATAGTCTGCACATAAACTTAATGAGGTAGTTTTCATAGCCTGCGCATAGCCTGACTAAACTTGGTTGCAGCTGTTCATATTGTCCTAACTTTAACTGAGTGATGTATATCATTGTACTACTTACACTGGGTTGAGTTTCCCTTAAAGTGTCTACATTAAAACACATTATGATTCAACATTGAAACAAAAAAGTTATCATGTGCACAGAAAGGCATGGAAACAGAGATGTGGATGTAAATGTGATATTGTTGAAGCAAAATATGTCTAGGCAGGATGAACAATCAAATGCTTTATGAGTCTGAGAAAAGGAAGATGCCCATCAATAGATGAAACCTATCAGAAGCCAAGCTCAGCTATTACAGGTGGGAGAAATTATTTTTTTCTTTCTTAGCGGCACATAAAATGATGGTATCTCTTTTGGTGGCTAGATTTTTAGCTTCTAACCATTTCTGTGTGTGCCATAGTATGAACCACATGGAGAAAAATGGCTTTAAGCTCCTGGACTTTTTGTTTTTCTTCGAACTTTCTGGTAAAGAAATAATTTCAATTCAACTTAACAACTTTATTAGAATGGAAGTATTGATTGTATTCAAAAAGAGCAAACTTGGAGTTAATTTACCCTTTGTTGTATATTAACTTACATCTAATTTCAGTTTAGCTTTACATGATAAAGATGGAATCAAACTGTGTCCCCTAAAGCAGGTTAAGCTCAGGGAATTTACATAAGCAGTGGACTCTGGGTCCAGCATTGTCATTCCCTTTGGAAGCATTGGGAAGCACTCAGAGGGTTAGAGGAAATAGGCTCTTTCTCTATTTTCTGTGATATTTATATGACACGCCCCATACTGACTGCATGTGATTAAAAAGAATACAGCCTTTTTAATTTTTGAAGGTGTAATTAGAGGCTGGCCTCCAACTATCATTGGCCTCTTCATTAAAACAAAGTGGGTCATTCTGAAAATATAACTCTAGCATATGAACTACAAAATCAAATCATTATATGTAGAAATTATATCAGATGATTTAGTTCAGTTCTTTCATTTTACAAATGAGTAATCTAAAGCCCAAATGAAATTCGCCAACTGGGATCTCACAGTTTGCTCAGGGTAGTAACTGGACCTTCTGCACCTGATGGGATATCCTGCTACCATCACACATGCATTTTGCAGGGCAAATTTTCGTATAAACAAAATGTAGAACTGTTTGTGTCTTTGGTTATGCATGAAACTTTATTACATCTAATTCTTCTACTAAATCTTTGTCCTATTAGCACTGATGAACATTTATTGAGGTTTTTCACTGGTTAGGGACTTATTAATCCTGGGTTTAACTGAAGACTCTGTCCCAGAAGTTTTTCCTTCTGAGTAATTATAACCTTGGTGATTTTCAACCTCTATTCTGTACTCTTATTTCTATTTTCCCAAAGAATATACAGAAGCCTGGAAGAACATAAATCTGGAAAAAGGCTACAGTCTTTCTTGGCTTTAAAAATGCATCAACATGAGTCTAACCAAGAGGGTAGAGACAGGGAGAGGAGGTAGCAGTAGTCATTACCTCTCCTCCCTACTCCACTCCCCACAGTGGAATTGACAACATCGTTTACAGAGGCCTGTTAACCAAATAAATACCTTCTGGATAGAATGACCCACCTTTCTGGTTTTCAGATATGATTTTTAAGGGCTTATGAAAAAGAATAGAGAGGGCTTGTCAATATATCTTAGTATACAACAAAATGAGGTCTACCCTGCCTTTTTTTTAGTGTTTTGCTGCAGATGAGGCTTCAAAACCAAAATTGAAAGGAAGTTATTCATAGTGTGTGTGTATTCATCCATTTTTGAGTGCATGTGACATAATGTGTGTGTGTGTACACACATGCACACCTATGAATTTAATATAACATAGATTTTTATTCCTTCATAAGGGATCTTACAGTCTAAAAAGAAGACCATTATCTGGTTTCTCCACAAAAGTCTCAATTAAGTTTCTTTCTTTATATAGAACCTTACATTTCCTTAGATTGTTGTTCTGAGGATGAACTTCATCTTGGTTGTGGTTTATCTGGAGCAAGTGTCAAGTATTTTTTCAAATTGAAAATTGGAGGGGGAGACGAACCATGAGAGACTATGGACTCTGAGAAACAAACTGAGGGTTCTAGAGGGGAGGGGGCTGGGGGGGGATAGGTTAGCTTGGTGATGGGTATTACAGAGGGCACATACTGAATGGAGCACTGGATGTTAAACGCAAACAATGAATCACGGAACACTACATCAAAAATTAATGATGTAATGTATGGTGATTAACAATATAATAAAAAAATGTAATATTAAAAAAACAAATTAAAAAAGCTGAAAGTTAACAAAGAACTTTAAAATAAGCAAAGAATATAAGAAGGAAAAAAGGAAAAAGAAGAACCTTTCTTCCCCAGAATCAAATAAAGGGGGCATGATATAGTAATCTAAGGGCCTTTGAAAATCACATCTGAAAGCCTGGTACCTAGACAGGTGACGCATGATGAATATTGCACTGAAACCTATGGCCTGAACCACCATAAAAAGAAACAGTGTATATATTATAAATCTTTCTCTTGACAATCTATAGACAGAGAGAGGTCATTAGAGTGAATAATCAATTCCATAAAAATGAGTATATGCAAACTTCCATTCAAAATAGAAATACCTTATTTTACTTGACTCTACCTATTACTGTTTTATAACATGAGGAGCTTTGCTAATTTTTTTCTCTCAGGTGTTTCTTTGTTGTTTTAAAAAATCTTTGGCAAAATAATTCAAAGCATATGGGAAGCAGTGCTGAGCCATGGAATGTACACAGAAGTAAAGGTGAAGTGTGATTGTCAATCCCCATCAGGGACTTACAGGGTAACTTAGAGAACCATAGCCCATGGTGGTCGCCCCTGGGTCTGTGTGTCCCAAACTGTGAGGGGGCTGGCTGAACTCATTGCTGTCATTACTTTTAGCTTTAACATTCTGTGGTTCATTTGCTTATCTTGCATTATAAAACCTGTCTGGAAGCTTTAGCATGAGTGAGGTAGGAAACAGCTGTTAGATCATAAGAACAAATTTTAGTTAAAAAATGTGAATTTTTTTCCTCTGAAAATCCTTTTCTGGCTTCAATTACCAGCACACATACTTGCTAAGAAATCAAATTTGTCAATTCTTATTTCCAATCACTAGCAGGGCATTATATTTTCAAAATGCCATTTGTGATCATTGCCCCGCAGTATGGTGAAGCATCAGAGTTGAATGTCAGCCTAGGCTTTCTTCTCTTAGCCCTCATGTCTTAGTCATTTAAAGAACAATGTTTTTGAGTAACAGAGTTACTCTTTCCTCCTGATTTCTTTTTCTTACAAAATTCAGTTTCCTGGGTGGCTTCTAGGGGGAAAATTCAATCATGAGATGTACTGTAGAAGAGGGCACCATGCTACTTTTAATATTAGCCCCTTTTAATTTGGGTAAGGTCATCGAAGTTTTCTGATTTTTGCCTAGGGAGAACTTTCCCCTTATTTTGTAATTGATTTTGTCCCCTTTTTCATTTATTTCCCTGTCTCCTCGTTGTAGCATCTTCTCCCCAGAGTCTCAAGTTAGAAGTTTTCCCTTTTGTGAAACCATGACAGGTGCCTAATTGAATGATGAATGTCCCTTTATTACTCTGTAATTGAACTGCCAGCTTTTTGATTGGTTTGTAGAGATGCTCCCCCCCCCCCATCAGGCACTGCAGGGGGCTTGGTAGTTGGCAGTCTGGTCCTACACTCCATCTGTCTAATCCCATCTAGCCCCCACTTGCTTTTTGGGGGTGGTGATAGAGGTAGGGAGTGGGGGGAGGGGAGTCATAATAAATTATGCTAATTTGATGTGGCTCTGACAATGAGAAGATCGCGTTGTTCTATGCATCTTGGGGGTAAATGCTTCAAGACATTTTGTCGTCATGGGTGCCTAGCCTGACAGGACCACGATGAAGATTAATGGGCCTCACCTGAGTGACAGAACAGGGGATTGTGGGGAAGAGAGGGTCATTCATCATACTCTGACAGGTGTCATTCAATCCGACAGCAGCTCCACCGTCACCAGGCTAGCAGTTCCATTTTTCTGCCAGTTAAGCAAGGAGTTTAATAACATCCCCAGAATTAAAACTCATTCTTTGTAGCAGGTCTGACAGCTGAAAATAAGAAAATCAATTCTTCACATGTTATAGCACAGTTAACTGACTGGGGCTTTGACTCTAATTTAGTCTTTGGGCTGCATTTCAAGCAAAGAGCTTTTTGTAAGACATCATCTATTAAAATTTATCCACAGTGCTAACTTTGGTGGTGGTGTTATTGTGGGCGCATTAAAGATTCAGGCTTTCATAGCCAGTGTCCTTTTACTCACTGCGTGCTGAAATGTATCCCCACATTAGCTGGGTCTCTTCTGCTTCATCCTCATTAGCAATGTTTACTGCTTCTCTCTTCATTAATATTGATCCCCTCCCCAATTACCAGCAACAACAAGACAGACACTAATTTGAAACATTTGGTATCATTAAATTGTTTGGATTTCAGGTTTCAGGGATCTTGAAAAGCAGAGAAGGTGGTTCAAAGATAAGAAAGGGTGTTACACTTTGGGGCTGTAGGGTTGACCTGATGAATGATGACACTCACCAACCTAGAGTACAGCAGACTGCAAAACATGGCTCAGGATTCCTTTTGTCCCTCTTCTGCTCCTGGAGGAGGAGTCTGTCCACCTCCATGAATCTTGGCTGCCTAAGCCTGTCACTGGTTTTGACCAATGGAATATAGTGATGCTTTGTAACTTTGGAGGGAGGGGCTCAAGAGATCTACATCTTCTTTCACTCATTGTGAAAGTTATCCACTGTGTAAGATGTCAGTTCACCATGCTGTGAGGAAGCCCAAGCTAGCTACAAGGAGAAGTGCCCTACTGAGCCCTGTTGTGTAATTGGCTTAAGAGGACTTGTCACATTTATTTCTATGCTCCTTAGTTCCATCATTCCCATTTTATCCAGCTAGGGTCAAAGAAGGCACCTATGAAAAATAAATTCTGAAATTGGGTATTTAATCCATGGCATAATGCTAAGTACGATTAAAGGGTTGTGAATTATATACAGTGATTAAGTTAACCAGATTACTGATCAACTTCACAGGGTGCCATATACACAAAGTACATATAGATAAGATAATTATTTTCTTGTGAATCATCTAATTTGGTTCTCAACAGTAATTAGATTAGCTGAAGAAATTGGTCAAATAATCTATTAGGTCATCAAAACAGAAAAAATATCGTATCTCTGTTGCTTTCAAGGAGCCAGACACCATAATTGCAGTGCTTTAGATTTCTGAGTAATAATCTTGAAAAGAACTGGGACAAAAATGTGGTGTGAGGATAGATATCTGTTTAAAGAGAAATTCTATAAAGACACATTCTAAAAGCACATAGAGGGCATGCAATAGCTGTTTTGAATTTTCCAAATTCACATACCATGCCTATTTACTATAGCAGAAGAACATCTGAAGCTTGGGAAGAGGAGATGAATTTAGGGAGCAGTAGCATCTTGAGAAAGATCTTAAGCCCATAGTTAATTCTAGGGAAAGAAACAAAACTGAAGATCACTGTGGCAATTTTTACTGTAATAATTTACACAATAGAACTTTTTTCTTTCCTTAAGACTATCCTTCAAAACAAACATCTGAAATTCAGAAGATACAGTGTCTTTGAAACCAATAAAAATTACTTGACTGAGGAGTTAGAATGACGCCACTATGGCTGAGGCCACATTTGCTATACTGTTGCTGTGACCTTAAGTGGACTGTCTGCATTGGCATTGCCTTCTTAAAAATTCCCACTGTCCTTAATTTCAAATTGCCCCCAAAACTCATATACCTGTTCAGAGTCAGTATCTCTCAATCACCATACATGTACAGTCTAACTAGGTGATTTGAAAGTATCTCCTTAAGCATCTGCCATAATTTTTTTTTCCTATTTCAGGTTTTGCTCCTCCATTTCAACACTGATATCATAAAGGAGCCCCAACCTACTACCCCACACCTAGTATTAAATAGTGGATTCCATAAGGTTCATTATGTCCTTCCACTGGGCCTGAAAACCAAGAATTAATTACAAAAACAAACTTCGTCACCTAGAATGATAAGTTCTTTTTAGAACATCTGGGTTGATGCTCCAATGCAAAGTATACTATATTAATTAATAGCTCATAAGCTAGCAGAGAGCCTGGCACATAACAAGTGCTCAAGAAATAATGGTAAATAAATATTAACAAGCCAATCCATAATTATCATCTGCTTACTGCCTATTGCAGGTACGAGTTTACATAATATGAAACAGGCACGTTTGCTAACTTCTAAAGATGTAGTTGAGACTAGCAAGGCAGTTTTGCATATGGACCAGCCATATCTGTGAGATAGAAAGATTAGTCCGTTAAAATCCACTGCTCTGAATCTATGAATTTCTTCGATTACAATGAAGTAGCAGACTCTACCATCCAAATGATATTTTGGAGGTAGAACTTTGGATTAAGAGTCAGAAGACTTGGATTCTAGTTGTGTAGGCTCTGCTGCTTAGGAGGTAACTTTGAGCAAGTCACCTCACATGTCTAAACACCAATTTTCTTACTTATAAAACTGAATTATGGGCACCTGGGTAGCTCAGTCAGTTAAACATCCGACTCTTGATCTCAGCTCAGGTCTTGATCTCAGGGTCGTGAGTTCAAGCTCTGCATTGGGCTCTACACTGGGCATGGAGCCTACTTATGTGGAACATAAGAAATGGCACACAGGATCATAGGGGAAGGGAAGGAAAACTGAGAAGAAATCAGAGAGGGAGACAAACGATGAGAGACTCTTAACTATAGGAAACAAACTGAGGGTTGCTGGAGGGGAGGTGGGTGGGGGGATGGGGTACTGGGTGATGGGCATTAAGGAGGGCACGTGATGTAATGAGCACTGGGTGTTATATGCCACTGATGAATAACTGAACTCTGTATCTGAAACTAATGGTATACTATATTTTGGCTAATTGAATTTAAATAAAGCAAAACAAAACAAAAAAGCAACTGAATTAATTTCTAGTCCTCCTGCCTAACATTGGTTTTATGAAGACCGTCTTAGATGATGTATATTAAAACAGCCAAATCTTAAGTTAACCCTATGTCCACTACACTCACCATCTTGCTGTCCCTAAACCAGTAAGTTGAAACTTATTTAAATATTCTTATATTGTGACTTTAACTCCAAACATTATGTGTTTAAAAACCTTTCAGATAGTCATCTAGTAGCTTCTGAGTTATATAAGTAGTTATATCAAGCCTTGTTTTCTTCTCTAGTCCACACAAGATTTCTGCATGAACACCTATTCCATGGTATCTTTACATATGGCACAAATGCTTCTCAACAGTAGAAAATAAAATGTATATGTGGGTTTTGTAAATGATAAAGCACAATGTTTATGGAGGAAGGAAGTCATTAGTTCTTGGGAACAGAAGATGAAGAAGAAGAAAATGGAAGAAGAATGACAAAAAGAAAGAAGAAATGAGAACAGGCACATCATCACCAAAGGTGAAGGTTGCATGAAATCAGATGGTTTTGAGCCAAACTCAATACCTGGGATTACAAATGTGCATGCTAAAAGCACAAGAGCCCTGATGGCCTTCTTTTTGCTGGGTCGAAGAGGGAAAATAACTACCCACCATAAAGATCCAAACAGGCGAGTAGCAGTGGCATGACAGCTTCTACTTTGTAGCATGACATGTCGTTTCCACTCAGGGAAAAGCTCTAGCCAGAGGAGCAGCATTCCAGTGGGTGGGTCTGATGTCAGGGAGGTGGATTCCATCCGACTTACAGCTGCACCAAAGGCTGACTTTGGCAGCAATTCCTGGGCTATAATTTTATAAACAGTCTTTTCTTTCCAGACTTCCAATGTGAATTTAGACCTCAGCACAGATTCCGCCTCACATCTTTATTTTGTGTCATCACATTCTAATCCGATGACAAACAGTTGGTTTGAGATTTCAGTATATTACTATATTAGTGCAATTTATGTCCTGTGTGGAAGTTGATGATGTGTAAAGGCTATATTGTGGACTCGCCTGGATTCTAATCCAGCACCTAAAAGGATAGCATTGCTGTGGTGGATCACAGTGGCACTTTGTCATGAAACCAAATGGTGAGTGTGTGGTGCTGGTGCCAATAGACCTTGGCAGCAATATTAATTACATTTCCCCCCAAATGGGCCAAAGCTCTGCAATTTACCTTTGAACAATCATTATTATAATTTAGCGTATCATTGTACCATTTCTGCTTGACGTTGTTTATAGGAATTTTGTTTTAAAATATATACTTTAACTTAAATAAGTAAGCTACCTAGAATGGACTGGATCCAGCTGAGGAAGGGAGAGGATAACTACCTAGGTGACTCATAGGGCTGCCACTGCCTAGCCAAGTTGACAGTGGCTTGATTCTCCCTGCTTAGTAAGAGATGTGATGCTGGATGGGAAACCAGTTAGCCAAGTACATTCTCACTCCAAGTCTCTTTCAGTCATTTTATTAAAAGAAATTTCCACAACTTGAAAGCAGTGCAGTCTTCTAGCACATCTCAGAAGAAGTAGACCTGAAATAGATGAGCTCAAGAAGAATAGAAAGTAAATCAATTTCCATTTTCACAAGCCTGAGTCTGCTCATTTTCAGAGAGGACAAATCATGCAGAAAATAGTGCCAAATTACTCATGGTTTAATGACAATTTCACAGAAAAGGCAACTGATCTCCCATGTTGTTATGCTCAGGACTATGTCTGGATAGAGGTGCTTTAGCCCTGGATTGGGCCATCAGGGCAAAGACTCAATGCCTCAGGGACCAAAGTCTCACTCCTTTCTTCCTGCCATGGCATGTTGATGTAAACAAGATGCTCTCCCCTCAGCAGCCGCGGAGTTCCTCTGCAGCGCTGCATGGGTTTGTCATGTCTCCTTGTGGCTGGCCTTTTATCCTTGCTGAGATAAAAAGAGATCAAACAATGTCATGTGGTATTACATAAAGTAAATTCTTGGCATACTCAACTATTCACATGGTACCCTCTGGTTTACAAATTTCTTTTGCTAGATCAACAATTTTGATTTTTCAAACCATGTTCATTTTTCAAGGTGTGATTATATGGGGCTGGGGAGGGACTGTTTATTAATTTTGTTGCACTATTTTAAGACTTTTGAAAGAAAAAGAGAGGCTGATTAAGCCTTTAGTCATGAGACTCAACCTCAGTTTCTCATAATGTTTAATAGGCAGATGTTGACTTATTAGGCTATTTTTTCCTTGTTATTTAGGATATGAAGTCAGTGGAATATCATCAGATGAAGTATGGGATAATAGTACATTTTCTACAAGTATATATCAGTTTTTCTATCTGATCTGGCTTGCCTTTATAAAGATTTCCTATTTTCTCCACTAGAAGAAAGTTGGCTTGCAAAGCTCTAAACCAGCATTGTCCAAGAAAGATGTAACATGAGCCATATAGATAATTTTACATTTTCTATTAGCCACAATAAAAAAAAGTAATGAGAGTGAAAATAATTTTAATATTTTATTTAACTCAGTACATCTAAGATATTATTTTAATATGTACAAAATCATATAAAACATTACTGAGATATTACACATTCATTTTTTCATACTGTCTTAGAAATCCAGTATGTACAAAACATCTCAATTTGGACTAGCTACATTTCAAGTGCTCAATAGCCAGATGTGGTTAGTGGCTACCATATTAGATAGCATAGATGTAGACCCCATATGATTACCCTAACAGTTTTCTTTCTTTCTTTCTTTCTTTCTTTCTTTCTTTCTTTCTTTCTTTCTTTCTCTTTCTTTCTTCTCTTTCTTCCTTTCTTTCCTTCCTTCCTTCCTTCCTTCTTTTTTTTCTTTTTTTCTTTTCTTTTCTTTTCTTTTCTTTCTTTCTTTCTTTCTTTCTTTCTTTCTTTCTTTCTTTCTTTCTTTCTTTCTTTCTTTCTTTCTTTCTTTCTTTCTTTCTTTCCCCCTTCCTTCCTTCCTTCTTTCCTTTCCTTCCTTTCTCTCTCTTTATTTCTCTCTCTCTCTCTTTCTTTCTTTCTTTCTTTCTTTCTTTCTTTCTTTCTTTCTTTCAGAGAGTGAGCATGAGCCAGAGGAGGGGCAGAGGGAGAGGAAGAGAATCTCAAGCAGACTCCCTGCTGAGCTCAGAGCCCAACTTGGGGCTTGATCGCACGACCTTGAGATCATGACCTGAGCCGAAATCAAGAGCCAGATGCTTAATTGACTGAGCTACCAATAATTTTCAAAGTGTGTTTGTAATACTAACATGTGTCTCTAAGATTTGGGAGTATTCAGAAACAATCTATTCTATAAGTGCTGTAGATTTTATCTGAACACTTACAATTTCTCAAGGCATAAAATAAGTGTATATGAAGCTATTTGCCATCAAGAGTCCTCCTTAGTCACCTTTTTTCAGCAACAAAGATGCCAGTATCCCCTAGTGAAACTGTAAATATTAGACCATTATTCCCCATGACACATGATAGAAATGTGTACCAAACAAGGGGAAAAATATGTGTACCAAACAAAAAAAACCCAAACAATTGCAAAAATACTTTTTATTACTTTAGTCAAAATCATACTATTTTCTTAACTAAACAAAGTCACATGATAAATAAGCTCCAGATCAAATTTCAGGCTGTTAGAGATCCCTTGGCTTAGAAAAATTCTAGAGGCAGAAAAGTAAGGAGATGCTGATGGGGACTTGAGGTGGAACACTACTTGTGTGCATGGAAATAAATGCTCATTCGAGTTGCAGTTGAAATGTGAGGTGAGCCTATCCCACTCAGGGACAATGATACCCCACATTAAGTCCACTCTGTCTTTGACTCTTCAGAAAGACTTGAGACAAATACCTGCTGTAGCTGGTCATATTCGTTATCTTCCTGCTCATTCTAGGATTTCCATACTCTCAGCCAAGTAGTTAGTTGGCTTTTTGGAGGTCTCTTATCTTCCTCTCTGAGGGGTCTAGCCCTTGGTTGCCTTACCTTTGTCAGGTTGTAATTGCTTCAATTGCCCTTTTACTCTTCTTTCAGTCTTGACAGTACAAGAGGTACCCTGTGAGTCTTCCAAACTCCATATACATTCCTCACTGCCCATATTATGAAGCAGCAACACCAGCTCCTCATGATGAATCCAGTCAATTACTCTTGTCATTATGGCAAACCCTTTCATTGCCTGCTGGTTCACCAATATGAGGAGCCCAACATGACTAGGCAGTAATCATAGCTTTAGGTTTACAGAACTCCTTACTGTGTCCTCACATGAAAACATTCCTCACACTCCTACCCACCCCCTACTGGGACCCAGAACCTCTAATTTGATAAAATCTCAAGTGATGGTGATGGGACACACAAATTCTGTAGATGGATCACCAAGAGATTGTGCACCTCTGTATTCTAGCTACTGTGGCACAGTACCATGTATCAGATATAGGGTTTTTACATTCACTACATCCTGAAGCATAGCACCCTAACCCTGTAGGTTGGGAATCCTGGGCTGGCATCCTAGTGGAATTTTTTTTCCCTAGTGGAAATTTTAATAGGACATTCCAATATTCTATAAAGCCAACTGCTTCCAGCTGATGCCATATATGGCAGCTCCAATGGCTCCTATGCTCCCATGCTCATGTGCTCATTATTGCATCTTCTTTATTGAATAATGACAAGCATTGATCAAATACCCAAAATCATTGTTTTGGTTAGTGAATGAAGATGCATGCTGCTTCAAGAGCTTTCACTATGAGACTGTGACTATCAGTGTGATCAAGAAGGCTTTCCTGAGGAGGTGATAATCAAGCTACCATTTGGAAGGTGTTTATAAGTTAAGTAGGTGAAGAAGAGTAGAACAGTGGTCTAGACAGAGGGAAAAGCATGTAAAAGCATTGCAGGCCCATGAAAATGAAAGAAGGTCTTCTGATTTTGAGTAGTATTTGGGGGTGGATTGTATGAGAAAAGAATGGAGAGAGAGGAGGCAGACCATGAAAGGGCCTTAGAGGTCAAATGAAGGAATTTTTGATTTATCTTAAGTGGAATGGAAATCCATTGAGGCACAGTGTGTATGAGGGCTTGTGTGTATGAAGTAGGAGGTGGGGATAGAGAGAATCAACTTTGCAAATCATCTTTACAAAGCCCACCCTGGCTGTGTATGGAGAAGACATCAGAAGGGGCCAGAGAGAGAATACAAGTGGATCCATTAGGAGGCCACTGAGTGTCCAGGTGGGAGCTGATGGTAGCTGGGCTTATAGGAAGCTTTCAATAATTATAGTTCCTGGAGTTGTTATTGCTGTTCCATAAGGTAGAGAATAGGCTTGTGTTGGTTGGAAAACATAAGCTTCTTTTGGATTTATGTGGCTTCCTTGCTCTTTCAGGAGTGAGTGTGTTCTGTGAAGGCATAGATGGGAGAGGGAGAAGCAGAGGCACAGCACACACATATCAGTGCTGCTCAGCTAGCACCTCTGCTCATTTTTAAAGTCTGTAACTTGGACCCAAAGCACTTCTTTATTAATGTGGTGCTGCCCACAGCTGAGTAGCCATATCCACAGTAGAGAATTGGATAAAGATGGAGTGGTTTGGATAAACACAGGAGTGGAAAGGGGAGAGTTAGCATGAAGGTTCTTCCCTTTAATTTCTATTTTTTTACTTTTTGAGGGGTCTCAGGACTTGAAATAGCTGCCTCATTTTAGATCTGTTAATTACACTACAGATGGGGAATCTCTAGACAGACCAGGCTACTCTGGGTCATGAGGTCCATTCTGCCCAGACCACAGTCCACCACTCACCTCCTTTCCTTCAGTAATATAGTCACTTCTTAGAACCCAAATCAGCTCATGAGTCACTTACTCCAGAAGGTCTTTTCTGACCAGTTCACCCCCCTCAGGCCAGGTTGCTGCTTTTCCTATGTGTTCCCAGAGTCTTTCTGCTTACTTCCTTCACCACCTCTCCACACTAGACTCTGATCATATGTCGCTCTCTGGGCCTTGAAGGCTCAGGTGATGGCATCTCATTCATTTTTGTATCCTTAGCATAGTGCCAGAAATTTAAATATAGGCACGAATGAATGATTGAACAAGGAATGGATAAAGGTAAATATCTGCATTTAGATAAAATGCAGATAGATGGGACTTAATCATAGTCAGGTGAGAAGAGAAGGCTTGTTTGGGGAAGGGCAGAAATGTTTGTCTGGTGTGCTGGTGCTGGGATAGTTACGTAGATGTTTGGTATCTTTCCTGCCCTTTCATAGTATCATCCTCTCTTTCTGCTGGGTCCACTTCATCTCATTTTCTAACACCTTGGGCTGCATTCATGACATTCTTCGGTCTGATTCTGGGGTGAAGTAAGTGGGCTTAGAGTTGAGACGCAAGGGCTAGTGGAGGGTAGAGAGGTGAGGCCCCATCACCCTATGTTGGGGTCAGCCTCCCTGATTGTGGGGAAGGATCATACCAGTGGTTATCAAAATTGAAATTAGTTACATAATTCATTGTTAGACAGTTGTTTTAAAAATAACTTTAAAAAACTAAACTCAACTTATTTTCCTCCTCAAATTGGTGTCCATGGATAGAGTACTGGGTCAAAATGTAATGAAGAAATAGTAACCATGGTGATAACACATGGACCTTTCAATTCCAAGCTCTGCTCCTTCCTACCTCAGGAGTCTTGAGCAAGCAAGCCCCTTCACTTCGGGGAACCTCAATTTCTTTGTCTGTAATTGGAGATAATGCTCATTCTTTCCTGATAGAGTTCATGTGAAGACAAAATGAAAGAACTCCTATTTAGCACAAAGCCTGGCACATGGTATGTGTGGGAGAATGTTAGCCAGAGCTATCATAATAGATTAATTTGCATTATATGCAACTGTATATTTTATATAGTTCATTTGCTCAGTTTTTTTCTTATGAATCTTTGCAGTACAAGGATCATTCTCATGCATAGATGTCGCAAATTATTCTGCAGTTATCGAAATTCAGCAGATAAATATAAAACTGAGTATATCTTAGAATAGGATCTTCATTTTGTTCCAATTTATTTTATCTTTTTGATTCAGAAAAAATATGCTGTACTTTTTTATCCTTTGGAATTAATCAAAACTGCACTTGTCCAATTTAGTCAACTCTGAGTGGTTCTCAGTAGCATTATCTCAACTGGGAGATATAAAATTAGTGTAACTTTACCTCCTTCCACTTTATCTGATATGCCTAAACTTAGCAACTCAGGGGAGCCATGTTCCTGTGAGGTGGGTAGAACAACCACTGTTTTAGCTCCTGGCAAATACAGACATCTCTTTCAGGAAGAATGGAAATTGGCTAAAATAAATCACTTACCCATAATGACATTTACAGATATTATTAGCTTTTCTGAAATGTAGTCCATTTAGGGTTCAGGCTAAAGGCAACTTATTGCACTAGAGGGAGCATAAGATCAGGGATCTGGATTACCAGTTTAATCCTTACTAGCTGTATGATCTTGTACAAGTCACTTAATCTCACATTTTATTCTACTGTTAAATGAGACTAACATAATACCTTATCTGCTGTGAATATTGATAGAAATTTTATTATTGTTGTCATGATATAATGTATATCACACACTCCTTTCCCCAAAGGACAGATTTTCTCAGGTGTGCTAAGATTCAAATACATGTATATATCAGAGGGCACAGAACTGGTAATGTCAGCAACAATGTGACCTATTTATCTCATCATACCTGCTATAGAATCAATCATGATATATCGATAGTTCTCTAATCTAATCAAGAATATATGAGAGAGAAAAAAATGTGAACAGTTTACCAAATTACAAATATCTTTCCAATATATCAGATTCTTTAACACTAAGAATTTATTGAAATGGAGCAGACTTTTCTTTCAATGCAGACTATAAATAATTCCCCTTTGGGGTAAGTTTGCTGAGCATTAGGAGTCCCACTACTTGATTTAGGAAAAAAGAATCATTGCATAATATAATAATATTTTTACCTCTTCTAATTCTTCCAACATAGTTCATATTTTAATTTCACTTTGTAATTCTGAGAAGCAGTTATCATATTACTCGGGGGAGCATTCTTCAGCAACTTATCTCAAGAGTCTTCCTCTCTCCTGGAAGACCTGCCTCTGCTCTTCTCAGAAGCTCCATCTCTGAGCTTTCTTCTCTTGGCCAAGGGTATAAATCAAGAAGTCAGTTCAATATGGAATTTAGGCCTTAGTCTTAGTTGCTGTAAGAAACAGACTGGGTTATTTATAACCATGGGTGTCCAGGTTTTCATCACCACAGACAGTTGGGTGTTTGAGAGCATTCACCTTTAAGATATCCAGAATACAAGCTGTTGATCCTCTGTGGATTGTAAATTTCTAGAGTTGGGCTTCTTGGTTCTTGTCGGCGAGGCAAGTTTTATGAACACCATTACATTAGCTCTTCTGAAATGTTGGGAAGCTGGGAGCCTCCTTCCTATTACGAAGCCTTGTCTTGACTTTCGTACCAATAAAGTTGTTCTTAGACTACAGTTCATCTTAATAAGCATTTGAGAATTGCACCTGAACTAAGAAATATTTCCTCCTCTCTGCCCTAAGCCTCAGAATCTCAAGCAGCCTACATGCTTTGAATCTAAGACAAGGCTTACAGCCTAACAGCTTTTTTTTATCACCTCCCATCAAGCAGAAAAGCCTCCAGGTGGATTAGACTGAGTGTGTAAGAAGCTTACAAGGTAGCAGATGTCAAGCCTCAGTAAAGGTCATTCTATTAGGGCTATTCTCTTTCAGGGCACAGATTTCCTCCTGGACTAGTGTAGACCTGGGAAGGAGGACTTGGTATTCTGCCACAGACCTTTGGAATGCTTAAGGGGAAGGGTTATGTGTGACAGATGTGCACACGGTTTAAGAATCTAAGCTTCAAAGGGCCAGCATGTAAAAGGACAATGGAATACAAGTGGGAAAATGTTACTTGAGAAATCTTTCCGAATAAGAGACACCAATAATTACTGGAATGTGATGGTGTTGTGCTTTCTGGATAAAGAATCTTTTGCTTATGCAGAAATAACACATTTCTTTATCAGAAAAAGTAAGTTAGAAGTCCACATGTGGTTCCATCTGAGGAAGAAAGATTTAGGAAAGTTCTCCACCATCTAACCAGGATTAAAGCCTAAAGCTCTTACCTAATTGAATGTGGCACAATGAGTTGCTGAAAGGATACAAAGCAAATGTGCTAGAGCAGAGGAAAAAAAATTGGCTTTAATAAACTCGTCCTAAGAGCCAAGCTCCACATTATGGTGGCAAGCTGCACAATAGCAGAATTGTCTTCGGGATATAAAAACTTCATACAGAATGTTGGCTTAATGCTCTGGTTCAGTTGAGTTGAGTGACTTTGGCCAAGTAATGGCTGTTGATGTGTCACTCACTGGTGGGCTCTTGGAGTAATGTGATTAATCCTGCCGTTTATCAGTCAAAATGACTCTCTGTCACCAGTACAAGTGCCAGGATCACACCAATGGATCAGGGTGAAGCAGGGTGCATTTCCCAAGTTGCTTTAGTCAGTCAGTATCCAGTTGCATAGCGCTGTGTTCTCCTGGTCCCAACTTTTCCAAGAAGTCTGGCCTTCTAGCAGACAACCCAAATTAATGTCAAGTGCAAATGGGTTCTCCATAAAAACATCTGACTAATTCATTGCCTAGATCTTAATATTTGTGGCCAAATTTCCAGTCTTCCTGCTGAATAACTTCTTGTTGGAAAATGTCAAAAAAGGGGAGACATCAGAGGCTTCTGAGTCAAACTGTTTCCTCCCACACACCTGAGTCATGGGTCAAGGGTTTTACCAATTTCCTTTCTAAGATTTTTCCTAGGCTCCCATCTAAAAAGAGTTTAATGCCAGATGGGTGGGAAGTAGGGATGTGATTAGGAAATCATTTGTATTTTTTAAATGTTGGATATAATCTTATTGCCAGGGATTTCCATTCACTGCCTTTGAATAGAAATCTGGTATTTCCGAGGAAGTGGTGGTGGTAGGAAGATGTCTTTACATGGCAATACAAAACCTGTCGCAATCTGGTGAGCCCTTGGAGTGTCTTGCTTAAAAGGGTTCTTGTCACTGGGAGTACTCACTGGAGCCAAGCCAGTTCCCTGGGGAAGGCTGGTGTCTGCTACTTGCAGAGCTGGCTGTCAGGTTGGTCCTGTGTGTTTGTAATTAACTATGATGTCTGGATGTTGATAGAGTGAGTCTGGCCAATGGTTCCCCTCCAAAGAGGGGTTTCCTGGCTAGCTCTCCTGTGTCAGAAATGCCAAGTTGGGAGTTGCCTGGAGACTCCAGAGATGCAGATTTGCTTGGCTGGGCTCCGGTTGTGAAGCCAAGTGCCGAGAAAGCAGATCAGAGACCTAACCTGAATTGTAATCAGTGGGCTTCTCCAACCATTTGGCTCCTCTGCTTTCCAATGTTATGTTTAACGTTTTAAAGCATATTTAGTAAACATGTCACTAGCAATTGTCAGTCCTTAGTCTCTCCCCACTCTTTCCTTAATGATTTTTCCCTTTTCTTTTGGGTTACTGTGGTAGGCTGGTCTTGCAATGTGTGTGTGTGTGTGTGGGTGTGTGTGCACGCACGTGCATGCACACGTGTGCACTCATGCACACACGTGTATGCATGCATGTTTCAGGCTAGACAGATTGTTTATTTTTACTAGCTCAGTAGCTTGTTTATATATCCACTTCTTATAAGCCAGGTAAATAATCTTAATTCTTCACTTTTCTCACCAAATTTGGCTAGTTTTCTCCTGAGATAGCTGAGTTTAGGGTACACATCAATTAGCACAACAAATTTTTAATTTTTAGGTGCGTGCAAGGTGTATTTTTTTTCCTGAATTGAGTTCAAGGAGCAATATTTCTCTGTGTTTTACCTCATGTAGAATATAGCCACACTTCACCAATTGAGAAGTGAATGGCTTCCAGAGTCTTTCTTGTTAATTCTCAAATGTCAGTATGGGATGAAGTTGAGACCCTTGGTCTTCCCAGTTTCTGCCTTCCTCTTCTTCCTTATCTCTACTTCTCCTCCCTACATATATCTTTTACCCCAGTCATTTTCTAGCCTTGTATAGATCCCCGAATGTATCATGTTGCTTCATGTCTCTTTTCTTCACACAGTGTATTAGTTTCCTATGGATGCTATAACAAATTACCAAAAACTTGGTGGCTTAAGCAGCAGAAATTTATTTTTTCAGTTTTGGAGGCCAGAAGTCCAAAATCAAGGTTCAGCAGGTACGTGTTCTCTCTGTAGGCCCCAGTGAAGAATCTGTTCTATGCCTTCTCCAATTTCTGGTGATTGCTGGCATTCCTTGGCATGTGTTCCTATTACTCTAGTCTCTGTCTCTCTGGTCACATGGCCTTATCCTCTTCTGTCAGTGTCAAATATCCCTCTTATAAGGATACTTGTGATTGCATTTAGCACACAACCAGATAATCTGGGATAATCCCTTCATCTCAAGATCCTTAACTGAATCACATCTGCAAAAATCCTTTTTCCATTAAGATAACATTTACAGGTTCTAGGGACCTGGATCTCCTTTGGGAAATCACACACGTGACTATGATTCTCTTCTACCCTCTGTCACCCAGTCAGTGCTTCTCAGTATCTCTGATAAAAGATCATGTTTTGGGGCACCTGGGTAGCTCAGTTGGTTGGGCGACTGCCTTTGGGCTCAGGTCATGACCCTGGGGTCCTGGGATCGAGTCCCACATCGGGCTCCCTCTGCTCTGCGGGGAGCCTGCTTCTTCCTCTCCCTCTGCCTGCCACTCCCCCTGCTTGTGCTCTCTCTCTGTCAAATAAATAAATAAAATCTTTAAAAAAAGATTTAAATTTTAACTTTGTTGCTGACTGATACTTTTAAAAAGCACATGTGCTTGGACTTTGCAGCAATACCAAATTTCTAAAAGGTTTCTAAACTCTTACTCTTATCTCAAACCAGACCAGTAACAACAGTTTGAAGACTGCCACTAGTCCACAGAGCATACTTTGAATAGCACTGATCTAAAAGACACCTGTTCATTTAAGCACTGTCTTTCCCAGAAATTTTTTCTGACTCAACATTTTGGCCCTGCCCTATGTTTCTGTGGTTCCTAGAATACTTTATTCTGTTTCTTATCACCTTTTTCTTCAATATTTGCTTTCTCCTCTAGCCTTAAGCTCCTTAAAGGTAAGAACCATGTTTTGTTGGACTTTCTTAATACACAGTAGATGCTCAATAAATATTTGTGGAATGAATGTTTGACATACACATGAAATCTGGAGACTGCATCCAAGATAAACAGAAAAAGGACTTATTTTGGGGAAATATGAGGGAAGGATGAAGCTAATAAAACTTAAAGGAACCTAGGATGGTGTGGTAGATTGCAAAAATGGTCTTCCTATCAAGAGGGAAATCTATTTCCTTATCCTTTAAATCTGGGTTGGCCTAGTGACTTGCCTTGACTAATAGAATGTGGTAGAAATTATATATGAGGTCTGCATTAACATTGAGAAACATCACAGCTTCTATTACCCTTTGCCACCGTATGAACAAGGCTGGCTTAGGCTGATGGAGAATGAGAGACCTTGCAAAGAGAGGTAACAGCCATCCATCTGAGCCTTCCAGATATGTGTGTAAGCTCAGTCAAAAACAAGTGAGATCAGATTAGTCCAGAGAGCCACCTGGCTGAGTCCAGCCCAAAGTGATAATACACAAAATCATGAGCTAAATAAAATGGTCATTATTTTAAGCCACTAAGGATGAGTGGTTTGTTATACAGCAAAAGCTAACTGATCCAGACAGGAAATCAAGAATGGGGCATGAAGATTACTGAACAGTTGTTCTCTGTGCCCAGGGCAGAACTGAGATGGGTTCACATTGCAAGGTGGAGGATTAGGGTTAAAGGTCAGAAAACTTTTTTTTTTTTTTGGCAGACTGTCCAACATTAGAATACTAACATAGCCAGCAAGAGGGTTTAACACGGATGTAATTTGAGTCTCTGGCTATGGACCAGAAGGGCATTAACAGATCCACATGGAGCTTAAACCCAAGATCTGTCTTTAGAAACAGAGTCAACAGGCAGCAGTTGATGTTTTCTCAGTTCATCCCAACTGTATAAAAAATGACAATGAGTTTGACAGAAATCTACAAACAATACTGAAAAAGAAAGAAGAAAGCAATAGAGAAATTCAGCTTTTGAGTCTGATCAGCACAATTGAACTTGTGCTTCTTCCTCCTCATGATGCATTTGGTCATCCTCTTGATCATCTCTTCTATAAATATGTACTGTCACCTCCCATGTGCTGGACATAGCTACACACCAGCTATTCAGTGGTGAGTAGAGTAGACACAGACCTCACAGATCTTACAGTTTGGGGAAAGACAATGCAACAGGCAATTATTAAGCTTTGAAGCTTAAGCTTTTTTGCTTTTTTCAGACACATCAAGCATACCTTTCTACCTCTGTGATGCCTGCCATCATGTATAGCCAGCCTCCATAAAGCCTTTGGCATCCGTACCTTTCAGCATGATGCTTAGATTACTTCATGACTAGTGTAAAATCAGCCATTTGAAATCATGCATTGCTTAGTTTTTGATATGGATCATGACTGAATCAAGAAGAGTAGAATCAGAAGATGTGAGAAAAGAAGTATAACACAGCAGGTGGAGGCTTTTATGGGCTTGCAGGTGAGCCTATTTGTACCAAGCTATGGTGCACATTTTAAATTTCTGCTATAAAACATCTGAGGCCTGGGATCACAAATCAGATATATTGCACCCAACATTAAAAACATCTCATAATTTACCACGGTAAATCAATTAGTGTTTTCCTAGAAATACTGGAACTGAAACAAGAGTTGAGTCAAAACAGAAAAATCTCTAGAGGTTTAGTTTACTTAAAGGTACTTCTTGAAATATTGAATCCCAAGGGCTAGAACATTGTATTATAGAGATCCTTGAAAGATGTTTTTACAAGTTATAGGAGAATGGCTTCCAGAAAGTCATTTATTGTTTGGCAAAAGGAACCCATTTGCTAGATCACTGAAACAGTCAGCTCTCTTAACTACGTGGGAGCCAATTATTCCAAATCTGTGCTTCTTTGATCCTTGTGTCCATTTCACCACAAATTACCACTACTCTCCAAAGGATTGCTGAAGAAGGCAGAGGACATGTAAGTCATATCAGCTGAAAATGAACAGCACATTAGCTATGCTGATTCTTTGAATAGCTTTGTGAGAGACTGGCTTCATCTTTCTAACAAGGTGGTCTTGTATACTTGTGGATTTTATTTATTCCACTGTCCTTGTCCATAATGACAATAGTAGGTAGCCATAAGTAGGTGACCAGAATACAGTTTTCTATTTCTCCCATTAGTTTTGCTTATATCTTTTAATTTTTAGCATGCTACCCCTTACTCTCCAAAAAAAGAAAAAAAAGTTATCCCTCCAAAAAAAGTCCTCAGCAAGGTAAAGTAGAAAGACTATGGGGCTGGGTACCAGGAACAGACTTCTACTCATGGCTCAGAGATCATCTAACTTCTCAAGTTTCAGTTTCCTTATCTAAAAAATAGACACAAAATAGTGCATTCTAGTCCTTGTTGTGGGAAGGAGGGTTTTACACTAATCAATGAGAAGGGAGGTACTCTTCAGAGGGTAAAAGCACTATATAAATGTAATATAACATTTTAAATTCAGAACTCTTGATATTATGCTCTTTGGTAATTACTCCTGAAGCAGCTGTCAGTTCTGACCCAGGGTTGTAGAGGGCTGGCTGTGGAAACTTTCCTTCCACGTTTGAAGGTGCATCCCCCTCATTGCTGAGGTCTGTCTTCTTGTTTTGGCATCAGAACTCAGTAGCTTGTCTTTCCCGGGTTGGCAGTTGGCCATTTGCTGTCTCCTGAGAAACTCTAATTGGCCTAACTTTTTAATTCACAGGCATGACATTAAACTTGGGAATTATAAGATTATTTCTTCCAAGTCACAATATTCAGTGTGCACACAGCACACTTTAGGATTTGAAATCTTAAGAGCGTTTCATTAAATGTCTCTGCTGTATCAATTCCAAAACCTTAGAGGCATTTTCCTTAATAAGAGGATACTGTTGAGAATTTGAGTCATTGAATTCCTTTAAATCATTCTCCTTTGATGAAGAAAGCCCTATAGACATCATATCTTACTCTGTTAAAACTGCAAATGAAAACACACACATACCCATATGGACTCATGCATACATACTCCAGAAACAGGAAATGCTCCATTGTTAAAACTAAGCTGATTATGTCTATCTATTACATAAAATAAGTAAGTACATCATATATTTCTTGATGGCTCAAAGTAAAGTACACTTTACCTTTTAAAAAACATAGAGAATGTTGACAAAGAGGTCAGAAGCACTTATCAGAGAGGCCATACAGAATAAGGGAAGGGCTCTTGAACCACGGACCAGGAGACTTCTGCTATGAACTTGTGACCATGATAAAACACTTAATTCTCTGGACCTCAGTAAATAGGGGCTGGGCTCATAAGTATTTATGAGATTTCTGCCAACTTTAATATTGGATTTTGATACCAAGAGCAATTCCAGTGTACTGATTTCTTTGGGTTTCTCCATGTTTAAGGTCTAGGATACTTCTTTCCTTCTCCCTCCCTTCTTCCTTTCCTTCCTTCTGTAAGAATAATTTCTATGCATGTCTATGATGTTTCTAGCGCACTGCTAGGAGTGATAAGATAGCAGTGACAAAGACAGACAAGGTCCCTGCCCTCATGTAGCTTGTATCAGTGAACCCAAAGAATAAAATAATGAGTCCAGTAAAGTCTGTGAAGGATGGCTCCTGCTATCTTGGATAGCCAAAGGTGATAGACTATCTTAGGAAAAACCAAGGTAGATCCCTGCCTGGTCATTTAGGAGGATTTTACTAATTTGTATTGTCTAACAGGGGAAAGTTTACATGTAGAAGCTAGAGCCTGGAAGGCAAAGGGTGGAGCATGCACTAATGGGTACCAGTCTCCCAATTCTTTGGTCCCGCAGTCTCTTTTCTAATCTCTATTAGAAAAGTGGATTGAAAGATCAGGTGTCCTGACCCTGTCACTTAGCAATAGGAGCCACATTTCCTATTTGTTAGGGAGAGAACTGACCATCCCCACCCCTTCCTCCCCTGCAACCACAGGGCCCTACATGGCTACAGATGATGAACCAGAGAGACGACTTGTATTTTAAACAGCCGCAAAGTATGAAAAATTCTTCATGAAAAGAGCTTTTGTCTTCTTTGTTGATATTCAAAAGAGGGTGAAGATAAGGTGATTCTAGACATGGTTTGGAGAAATTTCCTGAAAAATTGATCTGAAACTAGTGATAATCTTTTGCCAAATGAAACTGGCCCAAATTCCTCAATTCAGATGCCATCCAGCACCTCCAGGAATCATTACAACTCTTCTTATCTCCCACGAGAGGAGTTGGCATTCTACAGATTCTCTTGTCACACAAAAGAAGGATCGTCATAGATATCAAATGGAAGTTCATGTCCCTCATTTCATAATCCAGTCAGTCATGCTAGTGAAGCAGTGCCTTCTGTGAGGATTAAATGAGTTAGCGGGTGCAAACAGCTTAGCACAGTACTTGGCACATAATGAAAGTGTAGTGAATTGTAGCAATTGATAGATACTTAGGTGATAGGTGCATTCCTGCATCATGTGATGTCACAAAAAATGCTTACATGATTTAATATGCTGGAAATAAACATAGGCTTTATTTTATTTTCTTTGTTTTTTTAGTAGAAACTACATATTTATTTCATTTTATAATACTAGTCAGGTACACTTCAAAATACCATTGCTTCCTCTACTTGTTACGGGGCCAGAAATTCATCACTTGAGTTTCAGTTGTAGAGAATGGGAATTTTTCTGTTTTCAAAATTCTTTGGGGGATTCTTTGGAAGAGGGAAAACTTCAGCTTCTTTAGACCAGCATCTAATGAGACAGTTGGGAAGAGCCAAATAAACCAAATAATTCTTGAAAACAGCCCTTGAATACAATTGTGATCCAAGAGGGACAATGGAAACTGTTAACTATTGAGATACTGCTGTATATTAGAGCAGTATTAGGCATTTTCATCCAATTTTTCATTTAAGTCTTTTAAGTAAAAGTGGTTATGTCCATTTTAATAAGTGAGGATATTATGGCTGAGAGGGCTTAAGTGCTAATCTTTAGTGCGTCTATGGTTAGGTGCTAGAATTTAGAATCAGGTTTGCCTAATTTCAAAGTCAAATCCATTTCTCATACTGTCAAAGATAGGAGGAAGAGTAGAGAATAAGAAAAGGGGTTAGGTTGGAATGGGAAGTCTCCTAAGGTAAAACTGGCACTTGCCAGTTTTGGCATTTGCTTGGGACAAGGGTTGGGATAAAAACAGATAAACAGGAGAATGTGCTTATCCTAGTCTGTTTGGCTGCCATACAGAATACCATAGACTGAGTGGCTTAAACAATAGACATTTATTTTCTCACAGTTCTGGAGGCTGGAAGTCTGAAATCAGGGGGCCAGAATAGTTGGTGTCTTGTGAGGCTTCTCTTCCTGGCTTGTTGGCCACCATCAGTGTGTATGCTTATATGACCTGAACACAAGGGGAGAGGAGAGAGAGAGAGTGAAAGAGTGTAAGAGCAAGAGGCAGAGGCAAGCAAGAGCAAACTCTCTAGTACCTCTTGTTTTTTTTTTTTTTTAAGATTTTATTTATTTATTTAACAGAGAGAGAGGGAACACAAGCAGGAAGAGTGGGAGAGGGAGAAGCAGGCTTCCCGCTGAGCAGGAGCCCGATGTGGGGCTCGATCCCAGGACCCTGGGATCATGACCTGAAGCAGACACTTAACAACTGAGCCACCCAGGCGCCCCTCTAGTGCCTCTTCTTATAAGAACACTGATCCTATCAGATCGGGTTCCATCCTTATGACTTCATTTAGTCTTTATTACCTCCTTATAGACCCTATCTCCAAATACAGTCACACTGTGGGGTTCAGGCTTCAACATATGAATTTTGGGGGGACACAATTCAGTCCATGGCAATACTTTTCTCTGAGTTAATGTTTGTCTATGTCTACTTTATTTATATATTCCCAATGTTTAATATGGTTCCCATAATAAAACACAATAACTTATTTTGCATGAAATAATAAATGAGTGTATGAATAAAAGCAGTTGGAGGTTCTTGCTGTCTGAAAGGCTATATGTTAAAAAAAAAGATAGTAGGAAGGGAAAAATGAAGGGGGGGAAATCGGATGGGGAGATGAACCATGAGAGAATATGGACTCTGAGAAATAAACTGAGCATTCTAGAGGGGAGGGGGGTGGGGGGATGGGTTATCCTGGTGATGGGTATTAGAGAGGGCACATATTGAATGGAGCACTGGGTGTTATACACAAACAATGAATCATGGAACCCTACATCAAAAACTAATGATGTAATGTATGGTGATTAACGTAACATAATAAAAAAAATTAAAAAATTAAAAAATTAAAAAAAATTGATGCTAAGATATAATAGGATTGTAAAAGGACCTTTCAGCAGTTTAATTTTCATTTTTTTCTCTTTTTCCCTTTTTTTTTTTTAAAGGATTTTATTTATTTATTTGAGAGAGAGAGAATGAGAGACAGAGAGCACAAGAGGGAAGAGGGTCAGAGGGAGAAACAGACTCCCCGCTGAGCAGGGAGCCTGATGTGGGACTCGATCCCGGGACTCCAGGATCATGACCTGAGCCGAAGGCAGTCGCTTAACCAACTGAGCCACCCAGGCGCCCACTTTTCCTTTTTTTTAAGTAATTTCTACACCCAGTGTGGGGCTTGAACTCATGACCCAGAGCTCAGGAGTCTCATGCTCTACTGACTGAGTCAGCCATGTGCCCTGTGGTTTCATTTCTTTAAAAATTTCCCAAGAGTTTCCATTAAATAACGTACTAGATACTTAGTTTTAATCGAGAGCTGGGTTTCTCAACAAAGACACTATAGGCATTATGTACCAGATAATTCTTTATTGTGGGGGCTGTATAGTACATTGTAGGATGTTTAGAAGCATCCCTGGCCTCTACCCACCAGATTCCAGTAGTGCCCCCCCATCCCAATCATGATGATACAGATTGTGTCCAGACATCACCAGATGCCCCCAGGCAGGGGTGGGGAGGTGACAAATTCATTTGAGAACCACCAATCTAGTGTCTAGATTCTAGACCATAGAGTATTATGGATCTTAAAAAGGCTTCCCAATTTCAAAGCAGAGAATCTGTTTCGACTTCATTAGGAGGCATGATCCTTTGAGTCTTCCCTCATTTCTCACCCTATGGCCCCTTTCTTGACTTCATGTACCTCTTACCTAAGTTTTTGCCTCCTGTAACTAACGCAGATTTCCTACCTCACCCACACATTTCTTTACCACTTGCCCTGCTGCTGTTCTTCTCTTGACAATTCCTAGTCCTAGGAAGTGTCCATTCTCTGATCCTGCTCCCAGTAAAGTTCAATTGAATAAGCAACAGATATGGCATCTTTGATGTACGTCTTCCTGGTTCCTCTGCAAAGGTATGCTCTCTAATCTCAGCTAAGCTGTGACCTGCAGTTTGCTTCTCAACTTTCTAGTGATTTCCCCACTCTCAGATTCTATCATCAGATGAAGCCCATCTGCAACTTTACTTTAGAGATCAAGACTCTCTGGTTTGGCTGCTCTTTTTCTTTTTTTTTTTTTTTTTAAGATTTTATTTATTTATTTGACAGAGAGAGACATAGCCAGAGAGGGAACACAAGCAAGGGGACTGGTAGAGGAAGAAGCAGGCTTCCCGCGGAGCAGGGAGCCCGATGCGGGGCTTGATCCCAGGACTCCGGGATCATGACCTGAGCCGAAGGCAGACGGTTAACAACTGAGCCACCCAGGCGCCCCTGGGTTGGCTGCTCTTAACATTTATCTCCACTTTAGGGACCTTCTCTTTATTTGCTCTGAAGGAAAGTCCATTCTCCTATCAAAGCATTCTTGGTCTTCTTTCTTGTTACCTTCTTCATATTATGTCCCCCTCCCCAAGTTTCCCTGCCTTCACTTGCATCTTCAATTTCTCCCATTTCAGTTCTTTTCTTCTATTCCTGAAGTTTTGTCCACCCTAAATTAAAACCCAAAAATCTTTCTTAGTTTTGTCCACCCTAAATTAAAACCCAAAAATCTTTCTTCCTAATCCAGTGCTTCTCAATCAGGAGAGATTTAACCCCTAGTAGACATTTCACAATATCCAGAGACATTTTTCGTTGTCACAACTGAGAGGAAGGATGCCTACTGGTATCTAGTGGGTAGAAACCAAGGGTGCTACAAAATATCCCCCCAAAAGTCACAGGACAGTCTACTCCCCCAAACAATGACCTCCCTGACTCCAGATTTCAACTGTTCCTGAGGTTTAGAGTGCTCAATCCTGTAATTCCTTGGACATACTACATCACTTCTGCTCTTTCTTTTACTTTTTAACTTCTGTTTCTTTTTAACTTCTTAGAAAATTCATGCACATCTGCTGTTTTGCTTACCACTCAGTCATGCTCACTTAACTTCCTCCCGTTGGCCACCAAATCATCAAATCAAATGACTCCAGTCTAGCCCTTAACTTCCTAAGCTTCTTTGAAGTAAGTGATGCTACCTTCCCAGCCAGTAGCTTGGGAAATGAGGGAAGAGTAAGGGATCATGCATCTCAGTAAGGCTGAAGCAGAGTCTCTGGAATTGGGAAGTCTTCTAAGAATCACTGTACTCTCTGGTCTAGAAACTAGACTCTAGTTCGGTGGTTCTCACGTGAATTGCTACTCTTTCTACAACCTGCTCCCCATCTAGGAACAAATTTTATTGCCAGGATTGGGGCAAGGGGCATTGCTGGCATTTAGTGGATAGAGGCCAGGCATGCTACTAAACATCCTCTAGTCTTCTTCCTTCTCTCTCAGGCTTGGGCCGCCTTCTTTGGCTCTGCTCTGTCTTTGTCTTCCTCTAATCAGACATATCTGTTTCCATTATTCCTGCAGTCTCCTCTTCCTCCTCCTCTTTGTTATCTACTCTGCTGGTTTGGAAGCTCACAGAGAGCATTTTAATCATCCTAGATACATGTAATGCCTTGCAGGGTAACTTGCTTGGAGGATGGCCCAATAAATACTTGTTTGCTTGAATTAGTATTAAACTACGTAGATGTCTATGTATAAAACAAAATAAAACAAACAGCACTTAAACCTCATGGAAAATACTTGAGCAACCTTTGGAGCTTTTATATATCATGTGGTACACCTTACCTAAATTGTTCTTTGATAGTAACACAGGCATGTGGTGAGCCACAAGGAGAGGGTGACAGAACTTGAATTTTGTTGCTGACATTATTGCTAAGGAGCTGTGTGACCTTATGAAATCTGGTATTGTTCTTAGGCATATTTCCTCACCTATAAAATAAAGAACCCTAGAGAGATAAGCATCAAGATTCTTTCTAACTCCAAATTTCTATCATCCTAGATAGAAAGCTCATGAAATTGGATTCCTAGAAAAACAGTTTTAATTCAGCAGGTTTTTAAGTAAAAGGACATTCTGAAGTTGACCTAATCAATTAATATGCATCTACATTTTTATGGATCAAATACAGTATTTAAATATATATGTGTGTGAATATTTTCAACTTTCCATCGTGTAAAACTTGATAAAACCAGACTTTATTCCTAGATCAAATGTTCCGGAGGAGTTCTAAGGGAGTAAAACAAGTTAATCATAAAAACATGAATCAGGCTTAACAATTGTGTCAGAGATAATGACAGTGTAATAGAGGGAATTTAAGAAATAATCCGAAATTGTGTTTTCCCCCCCCCACAAAGCACATGTGAAATTAACTAGTAACCCTTGAAACTATACATACCTGATGATTATTTTATGTTATCTTATGTTTTAAAAAATGGTTCCAAAATGCTAGATTTACAGCACTGCAGAATCCCACACTGTTGCAATGCTGTCTTCAATTCAGCCACTTCATATTGAAATTTCACACACAATAATTGGCTGACCTTCACAGCTATGGCAGAAACTAATTAAAGCTGTAAGGCTGTGCTAGCAATGCTTTTGTGTGAAATGTGAAGTTTGGTGATAATGAAATATGGGGTGCAGATGTTATTGTCTTAGATAGACTGTGCCCTTGGTTCACACTAATGAAGAACAGCAATTATTAAACAAAAAGTATTTTTTACCCATTAATTATTTTGTGTTGTGATTGTAGAAATAAAAACACAGTGGCATCTCTCCTACCAGCTTCTCCCCAAAGTAATTTTGGAACTTTTCCAGCTGACTTCTGTTTCATTAGACATCCAGTTTCCACTTTCTTCTCCTACTGATCTTAGACCTTTGGGAGCCTCAAGCAAGGACCTGGTTAGGTTCAGAAAGCAAAGGGTAAAGGGCAAGTTAAAAACGGGCACCCATAAAGATTTTCAGACAGCTGGAAGATTAAATAAATGAAGCTTTTTGGAAATAGCTTCACACGCCAAACAGAGATGTCAGTAGAAATATGATGCCCTCCACACTGTTGGTGTATGATAGACAAAGGTCACTGCTGCTATTGAGGTGCAAGTAGAGAAATAAAGCAGACCTGAGCTCTGTTTCTTGGTTGTTAGGAGGCTGAGTTTCTATTAATAGGTCAGTGTGACTTGCAAGACTTCCACTGGGTCAAATATAACAAATCATAGATTTGCAACAATTGAAGAAAAACACTAGAATAAATAAAAGGCACATTGTATAGTTAAGTCTTAACTTTTCATAAGCTAATGATCGAGTCTGCTTCTCTTTATCCCTCTCCTCATTGACTTTAGGCCACTCAGTTCTCATTAACAGGGTAGAGAAGGGACTGACATGAGTTAAAATCAAATTAGCCAATTTCCCTACTTGGGCAAAGAGTTTGAAATTAGTTGCCAAAAATAAAATTTAACAATTGTATAATTTTGTTTTTTATGTGTGTCCCATATTATCTGTATTCTACTACATTGACGTCTTAAGGCATTATCTACACAGCAATGATGAGGGGTAGTAAGTAGCAGAAGAAGCAGCAGGGGAAAGTGGGCATCACTGGTCCATATCACCTTAGATTAGGCAAGGAAACAAAAGTTAGTGCTTGGGAGGAAAAAGACTAACAACCATAGAAATACTGTGTAGGAGAAGATGTGCTGTGGAATATATTTAGTCTTTCAGTAACAGAATATTTGGTGGGACTATGGCTGAATTTGAGGAGTGATGTGTAAAATGACTGTTGAGACGATGTGTCTCTTTAATTTAGGGAAATGGTAAGAACTTATTTACTTCTATGAAGGATAGCTATATATCGTCAGATGAAAACAGAGACTTGTTTTATGGTTGTAAAGAAATTCAATTGTATAGAGAAGGGTACATATAGTAGCTGAATAGCCAAAGGGGTAGACCATACATACCAGTTATTAGACTATTGCCTCTCAGCTCCCAATCTACCCTTCAGTGTGCTGCTTTTGGTAATGGAACATTTCTTCCCTTGCCAGAGTGCACAATGTTAAGCTGTTTAGTAGAGAGGATACTACAGGGACACTAGAGAAGGAAAGGGCCTTTCTTTCTGGTTTCATGTGCTCTCTAATTTGCTCCTGCAGTGTAAGGTGGCTGGGAGCTCATGGGGTACCAGTAGAGTGCTCAGCACCAGCATATTTCATCAGCATTACCCCCTTGTGTGGCTTCTCCCACACCCCAGAGGGTAGTTTTGCAGAGGTTCACTGATGCAGCAAACTTCCCTGCTATGCGGTGGGCCATGATCACATGCTCTCCAAGGGGGGTCTGGATCTCAGTCCTTGAAGGAAGGAGGGCCTCTGGGGTCCTGTGTCTCAACTCTAAAGGTAATGGCTGCTCTCTATATCCATTTCTGTAATCTTATCCCCTCTTATATAAGAGTTACCTACTCCTAGTAGATAATCCCCTCTTGTAGTCAATAATCTTTCTCATTAAACTTTCATTCTTCAAATTACTGTGTCGTTTCTGTCTCCTGATTGGAATCTGACTGATTCAATGATCGTCCCATCTTCAGTTCAACAACTTATAAAAGAAATAAATGAAGCCCTTTATTATCATGACTGATGGAGTTAAAATGAAAAATGTGCTGGGAAAGGAGGTATTGGTAATAGTAGAAGTAGTAGAATATAGAATGTAATAGAAGCAATTATCAGCTTTCAGAAGAAATAGCCATGAATTACAAAAGATTATAATCCCATGCAATTTTCAATACAGAGAACAAGGCAAGAATGTACCAACATTTTTAACTTTACCATATGCCAAATAAAATAGTGAGAGACTGAAAACACAGAAAATCCAAAAAGGTGATGATGCAGGCATATTGTCCCATGTCAAAATTATAGAGTATCCACTTAGGGATTACAAAAGGCCTCTAACGTTAAATGCTTTGGGCCAAAATGTGAAACAACTACTTTGTAGTAGACCTGGCTTCCAATGTAGAAGGAAACATTAGATAGTCTTAATCTCAGGAACTGGTTTTGCTCCTATCGCTGTTCATCCAGAATACGTCTCTGATTCATTTATTTGAGGCAGACTCCATAGCATCACTGAATTGTAGAGACACAAGATCCCATACACTGCCCTCTCTTTACAGCATAATCATCATTTTCTTCAGCAAATGTACCATTACACACAATATGATCAATAATGGAGTGGATGCAGTTAAATAGAGCAGTAAAGAGACCTAGCTGGGCACATTAATGAGAGGCAAGGCAGAGCAACAGAAGCCTGCCCTTCCCCAAGGAGAGAAATTGCCCCTAGGATGTCAAACCATGTTTCTCCTCAGGCTCCCTGGCACATGGACCTATCAATACCAGGAGTGGAGCTTTGTGGTGGTAGAGGTTGCCCATGGTGGTAGCTTCTGGGCACAGCAATTCAGGCAAAAAGGGAGAGAGTTTTAACTTGTTCAGTGGGAAATAAGTGAATTACAGTGCTCCTGACCAGGTATCTTGTCTGGTACTTCTATGCTATGAGTGTCCCTTTGGCTTAGAAAAAATAATGTCAAACTTTGTTTCAAGCCGGAGCCTTGGGGACAGCTAAAACTGGGTTGCTGCGAAGAGCTCCTTTTTAACCAGAAGCTGAACAAAGTGCTGCTAATAAAACATCAGATGTCTTTATGGTGGTTTCTTTCAGACCAGGCTGGCTTTTGAATGATGGATCTTTGGCATCTACCTGTTTTTAGCAAAGTTTTAACTGTGAGGTCCTGTTTGTGTTGGAATCTTATTTGACCCTATGAGGGTAATACTGCTTTATGCTGGAAATACAGAATGACAGTGACTGTGAAGTCAGTTCTTGTGAGTGTCTCTAGGCTCCCAGGGAGGACAGTTTGCACTCCTTCTACCAACTACCGTTAGGAGCATGAGTAAATTGCTGCCCTACTCTACTAGTGCTATGAAGTGTACTGCTGGATGCCTCACTCAATCAGTAGTTCCTAAACCAGGTATGCTTTCGGGATGGACCCTGCCTCTGGATATTCAGACTGAGTTGGTCTTGGGTGGAGGATAAGCATCTATATTTTGAACTAGTGTTCCGGTTGTTTCCACGCAACTGTTCCAGGCAGGACTATGATTTAGCAATCACTACACCTAAATAAACAGATTCTTTAAGGGCCGAGATGGCCTGAAAGTGGAAAAATTGGTACTCTTTGGAACTTACTGCAAATTAGAAGGAGACCTGGCAATTTGGAGAGGTCTGTACTAAACTAGCAAAAATATAGATGTAAGAGTTTAAACTGGATGTGGTATGGGCAGCAGAGTTTTGGCTTGAGATCTGGCACAGTCTGAGTCCAATATTCCCAGCACCACATTATACATCTTCAGAGACACATTCTCATTGTGTCCAATGTCAGTGACACCCCTTGGAACACAGTTGGAAAAGGTGTTCCGTAATCAACACATCAGAAGCTTCCTCAATATGGTTCAATCCACATGTTTCATCATTATGGCCTCCAGGTTAGAGAGAGGTGACCACTGTTGACCAAAGGGGATCTACAGCTGAAGGGGTAGGTGGTAAAGATTCTAAGGCTGTTGAGGAATTGGGAGAATATTTAGTCTGCATCACTTTGTAGTTTGGAGCGTAAGAGGCAATTTGCTATTCTTAGTTCCAAATCAAGAAGAACTTGCTTATGGAATGTTCTTAGAGAATATCTTTTATTTCCCCATAGTGAGGATTCATTTATGCTATTTTATTCACACTCTTTTACTAGGCACTTATTAAAAACAGTAGTGCAAAGTTGAGAGACACAGGTGATTGATATCAGGGCACAGCCCATAGTCAGGTAACAGGACAAAGATTACTGGTCCCTGGAGGGATCACACACATAATTGCCCTGTCAACAACCAGTATATGTTAAAGTCAGGTTCATGCATGCAGAATATTTGTTGGCTCATTTTAAGGAAAATGTCCATGTAGATTCACATGAAAATAACATACCACAATATACATCAAAATACTTCTATTTTTTATTTTTTAATTTTTTTTATTTTATTATGTTAATCACCATACATTACATCATTAGTTTTTGATGTAGTGTTCCAATAAACATCAAAATTCTGAGTAACTATTTTGTAGTTACATATTACACATCTCCTGCCAGGCAATCTTTTGCAGTTAAAACATCTTATACCAAGTTGATTAGGTTTCCTCAGTCATGTTCATTGAAACCTGGGTTAAAGGTCACCTTTTTAATCATTCATTGAATCACATAGTATTATTGTTACTACATGTGTGTTTGGATACATCTTAGGTCAAATATAGTTTCCCAGCAAAAACAATAAAAAAATAGTCAAAACCTGATAGTGTATTTCCTTGATTCAAAGCAATCATTTTTAAGATTCATTCTCAAATGTTTTGAAGGAAAAAAATATAAAACCTCAAACAAATACACACGTGATTCATAAGTAATGTCTTGATTTTAGAAACGTTAAAAGGTAAAAAAAAAATTATATACAATGGAATATTGTATACAACATGTATATACAATGGAATATTTCTTTTCTTTTTTTACCTTTTAACATTGAACACTACATCAAAAACTAACAATGTACTATATGTTGGCTAATTGAACATAATAATAAAAAAAATAAAGTCAATTGAAAATTAAAAAAAAGAAAAGAAAGAAAAAACAAAACCAAAAAACCTGATATTTAAACCTGAAGAAAATGCAAGCTACTACAAAATAAGTTCTTCCTATGCCTTGACATTGTATCATAAAAAAAACTAGGATATTTTGGGGTACAAGATAGTGTCATTCATGAACTTAAACAAATTCTACTAATAATTCAACAATAATAATATATTCAATTTTAAAAGAGGGTCATCCAGGGGTGCCTGGGTGTCTCAGTCGATTGGGCATCTGCCTTCAGCTCAGGTTATGATCCCAGAGTCCTGGGATCGAGCCCCGCATTGGACTCCCTGCTCAGCATGGAGCCTGCTTCTCCCTCTGCCTGCCATTCCCCCTGCTTGTGCTCTCTCTCTCTGTCAAATGAATAAATAAAATCTTTAAAAAAAGAAGAACATCCAGAGAATTCTTTAAAATACATATGCCAAAAGGAGGTTTTATCTTTTTTCTTTATTATGATTATTAAGCTTTTATTTTAATTCCATTATAGTTACCATGCAGTGTTATATTAGTTTCAGGTGTACAATTTAATGATTCAACTATTCCATACATCACCCTGTGCTCATCATAGACAAGTGCACTTCTTAATCCCCATCACCTATTTCACCCATCTCCCCACCTACCCTCCCTCTGGTAACCATCAGTTTGTTCTCTACAGTTAAGAGTCTATTTCTTGGTTTCTCTCTCTCTATCCTTTGTTTTCCCCTTCATTCATTTGTTTTGTTTCTTAAGTTCCACACATGAGTGAAATCGTATGGTATTTGTCTTTCTCTGACTGACTTATTTTGCTTAGCATAATACTCTCTAGCTCTATCCATGTCATTGCAAATGACAAGATTTCATTCTTTTTATGGCTTACTAATATTCCATTGTGTGTGTGTGTGTGTGTGTGTGTGTGTGTGTGTACATATACCACATCTTCTTTATCCATTCATCTCTTGATTGACACTTGGGCTGCTTCCATAATTTGGCTGGCTATTGTAAATAATGCTGTTTATAAACATAGGAGTGCATGTATCCCTTTGAATTAGTGTTTTTGTATTTTGGGGGTGAATACCTACTAGTATGATTACTGGATCATAAGGTAGTTCTATTTATAACTTTTTGAGGAACCTCCATACTGTTTTTCGTAGCAGCTGCAATAGTTTGCATTCCCACCAGCAGTGCAAGAGGGTTCCTTTTTCTCCACATCCTCACCAACACTTGTTGTTTCTTGTATTTTTGATTTTAGCCATTCTGACCGGTGTGAGGTGGTATCTCATTGTGGTCTTGATTTGCATTTCCTTGATGATAAGTGATGTTGAGCATCTTTTCATGTGTCTGTTGGCCATCTGTATGTCTTCTTAAGGAGGTTTTATCTTGACTTCATACATCTTCATTAAAGATTTTCTGTGCATATTTGAAAGATATATAGATGTGCTTAGCAGGGTCTATGTATAAGGAGTGGAGGTATCTCTTAGGAAAAACTGAATGGTAAGAAGAGAGATCCCCAAGGCATAGAAACTTTATCTAATGGCACCAAAAGATAGCTTTCAGGTCAGCTCACATGAATTTTCACTTGAGTTCTTGGGATTGTGAGCAAATAAAAGCAAACAAAAATAAATTCAGAAAGATCTGTTTGTTTTTGTTTGGTTGGTTGGCTGTGTATTTTGTTTGTTTTTGTTTATTGTTTTTTTGTGTGGCATTTTTTGGTAAATCTATGGAGATACAGCTTATGTAAGAGAGTGTAACATAAGAGGGCTAGAAGGTCTAACAAGGTTAAAGCACATTCAAGTGCAAATACCAGGATGCAAGCCACAGTAGACTAACCTGCAGCTCATATATAGAAACAGTTGAAGAGGACTTCATGCATTGTTGGTGTTACAAGCAGCAACAAAGGCAGGGACACACTTGGAGGGCATCAGTGGCATTATATTGGCTTCACCAAAGCCTCGGATGATCATTAATGGTGGAGATGTAGCAGCAATTGCATACCACTTGAAGGCAGCTGAAGAAAACATTTCCAGAGAAAGCCAAAACAGGAGAGTAGAAAAATGTTGGATGCCAGATTATAACCAGAGGCTCATGAGAGACAGTCTCAAAAGCCTTCCTGAAGTTGTGTGTTTAGCTAGAGAGGGGGTAGATAAGGAATCTGACTTTCTTTCACTTGTGGAGAGAGCCCACAATAAACATTTTGTTATGGTTTTTAACTTAATTTTAACAGGTTGATCTAGTAAGGTAATCCCAGTTTATAGTTGTAAAAGTATGGGAAAGACATATTGTGTGTTCTAAATTTCAATAACTCACATTAAATAATTCTATGCAATCAGTGCTCTATATTTTAAAGAAATCATACAAAATACAATAAATTACTCTGCTATTAAATATGGATAATTTAATCCTGAGTATTATAGAAATATATTATTTTCCTATTGTCTGTTCCTATTATTAATCAAGCAAATTAAGTTAGTCAAGTGCTTCCAAATAGAATGTGGAAATTTATTATACACAACAGTATAAAAAATTATAGAATTAGACTCTCTGTGGTAACTGTATTCCCAAATTTAAACATCTAGATGTTTATAAGTCTTGAGGACTAAATATCTAAATAAAGAGTTCACTGCCCAGTAAGATTTTTAAATAACTATTTTTGTTATGATTCAAATTATATTGCAATAAAATGATTAAACAATTTCAAAACTTATGTACATATCTATGTGAGTTCATACACTTTTCTTTAAATGAGGTGCAACATTAACAATTCATATCTTGGTAGCTTATAAAATACACCTTGTGTCTCAGCCTTGGTTCCCTTTCCCTTTCTCTGTGGCATTTATGGTAATATTAAAACCAATTGGGCAATAAAAGTTGAAGAAATATAAATAAGTAAATGCGTTTATTTAATAGATGCCGATTTTTATTTAGAATCTTAAATGACATTTAAAAAAAGAAATATGCTAAAATTTCAACAGGGACAACTCATAATTTTACAGCATGTTCCTGAGATCTGGGTGGATCTCACCTTGTCTTTGTATGTCAAAACCTCTGACACATGCTTGTTACACAGAGCATTAAGTCAATGCATGTTGCCGTGATAGACAAGAAAAAGAAAAAAAAGTAATGTTTACTCCTTCTTAATAGTTTTAACTTTTTTAGGACTAATGTGTGTTAAGGCCATACATTCCCATGTGATATTCTTAGGCCCAAAAATGAGTCAGCAAAGATGGAAATGGTTAAGTTTATTGATGACACTCTGAAAAAAAAAGTTCTTATGTTCTCCAATGGCTAAGACAGACACACATAGTGTCTGCTTTTATGTGTGTTTGCAGATAAATAAACACAATGAGACAAAAACTCTAATTTGATATGAACCCAAAACGTTCAAGAAGTTGTATTCATTTAATCTACAGTGAAATAACAAGGTAACATTAACATTGCTATTCAAAGACTGGAATGCATGGGGCAGAACTACATGGGGAGGTATTTTTATGAAAATTATTTGGAAGGATTTTTCTTCCTAGTCCTTGGATTATAATAACATAATATCCAAAAAGGCTGTTTTTTTTTTTTTTTTTAGATTTTATTTATTTATTTGACAGAGAGAGAGATCACAAGCAGGGGGAGCAGCAGAGGGAGAGGGAGAAGCAGGCTCCCCGCTGAGCAGGGAGCCCAATGCGGGGCTCGATCCCAGGACCCTGGGATCATGACCTGAGCCGAAGGCAGATGCTTAACCAACTGAGCCACCCAGGCGCCCCCAAAAAGGCTGTTTTAATTATAACTCTCAAATTCTGTCATCTTTCTTCCTTTCTTCTTCTTCTCCTTCTTCTTCTACTTTTTCTTCTTCTTTTTTTTTTTTAAATTGGAATGCCAATCCCTTGACCTTCAACTTCCACTGCTTATAATCTATACATTTTGGTCTTGACTAGGAGGCATCTGAAGCACAGGCTTGAAGATTTAAGAAATGAAGCTTGACAAAGTTTATTCTTTCCTATAAATTAGAAAATAGAAGTTATGTCTTTCAAAGTATTACATTTTATTAAATAACTGAATGCGTACTTTGTTTCTACCCAGTGTCCCTACTCAGACAAGGGTGTTCTGATTTTGTCTACAAGGGATGTTTCAACTCTGAGGTCAGTAGGGATTTTTGTTGGGTTGACTGCATTGAATCCAAAGGTCTGATTAGATTCAGTCCACTGAGAAATAGGCACAGTGCAATCCATGCTTAGAAGTGTTTTCATTAAACAGAACTTCAGAAGCTTGCAAATGTTACTAGATTTAATTTAATTCTGAATATTTTAGGAATATTGCTAAAGTGGCAGCTAAAAATCCCAGAGGGGGGAAAAAAGGAAGATGTCAAGGCTGTTGGTTTGTGGAAGTATTTTTCAAAACATTACAGTCCCTCTTTTTATGAGTTTTGTGTGTCTCACTAAACAAACAGGGATGTTAGTAGCTGTGCATTAACTCATGAGGAGAAGGCTTTTTAGTGATGTGACCATGTTCATGTAGGGAACAGCTTGTAACCTTGTATGGGCCAGGCTTTTGGGGTTCCAGACCTGCTGATTACCTCCATTTAGCTTAACTAGTTCAAACACTTAATCGCCGAGATTCACAGACCCTTTTTCTTCAAGCACGGTGACAGTCTAAAAGTCAACTAACAGTATCTTCAGAAAGCTCTGTTGTGAAGCTGAATTTTGGTAACTGACACCAATAACATAAGAGCATTAAATCACCTCTATTTTTATAGTGGATAAGCTAGGCTGCTTGTAAATATGTTCACGGATAGCATGTAGGTGGCAGAAGAATTACACTACAACTTTAACAGCTAATAAATCTTTATTTAAGCAGGGGACCTCTAAAATTTAATTAGGCATATGAAAGCAGAGATCATTCTGAGGGTAAAAAATATGCCAATTCTCACAAGAAAAGACATCTGCTTTGTGGAAAAACTTCGAGTTAAAATTTACTCTTCTGTTACTTTGTCAATAGAAAGGCTTTCTGGTAGAAGAGCAAATAGCTAACTTAAAAAAAAAAATGACATAAGCAGACAGGAGGCATTCCTGGCACACCCTAGAGGGGAGAAAGAAAGGCCCATTTGTGAACTCTGTGTGCCTTATTTAGCTAATTCAGGTAGACACCTCTCTCTTTTTCTGTCTTCCTCCTTCCTGGGTCATGTAGGGGTAGTCAAGGAACTACGGCAGATTTAGTAGTGCCCAAGATGGAGAATTGGCGGGCACCTCGCAATTCGAGACTTTTCAATGCAGTACTTGCTCCCTCACTTCTCCCAACCTAAAAATGTCTCCTCTGCTCACATCACGAAGTGTAGCTACACGAAGGTAATACCCCTCCTCCCAAAATTTAGAACATAACATCTAAATCACAATTGGCCCTTGAACTCTTTACAGATTACAAGTGCTTCAGTACATAACACTGCTCCTTATAAAAATGCAGAGACCACCGGGGCTGGTTACATTCTAATTCCAGATTCTTTAACTTGAGTCTGTGTCTTCTCTTGATTTCCTTCTCAAGAGGGCTTCCATCAGTATGGCATAAAATGATGATCTCGGGAACAAGAGTAACAAATTTTAATCATCAGTGGTATGCTTTTAAAAAGCAAATTTTCTCCTTCTTCAGTGAAGAATTTGGTAGGCATTGTGGAGGAAGATAGGTAAGTCACAGCCTCTACTCTCATAGAACTTGAACAAGTTCAGGAGATGGGACGTCAATGCTTGAAGCATGTAGTAATATTTCAGTTGTAGAAAGTACAGCCCAAGGCAATCTATATATATGTGCTACAGGACTAGCATAAATAACTCCAGTTTTGTCCATGGGCCAAACCCCGTCCTGGAGCCAATGAAGCTATTTTTGTTATTGTTTGTTTGCTTGTCATTTCTCAGGAGTCCTTCATCTAAGAACAGGATAATATATATATATATATATTTTTTTAAATGTGTTAATTTTTTTTTAAATTTTTTTAGCAGGTTTCTTTAAGTGCTTTATTTTTTATTTTTTATTCTTTTGTAGTTTTTAATTTTATTATATTATGTTAGTCACCATACAATACATCATTAGTTTTTGATGTAGTGATCCACGATCCATTGTTTTCGTATAACACGCAGTGCTCCATGCAGTATGTGCCCTCCTTAATACCCATCACCGGGCTAACCAATCCCCCCTCCCCCCTCCCCTCTAGAACCCTGTTTGTTTCTCAGGTCCATAGTCTCTCATGGTTCATCTCTCCCTCCAATTCCCCCCGCCCATTTTTCCCTTCCTTCTCCTAATGTCCTCCATGTTATTCCTTATGTTCCACAAATAAGTGAAACCATATGATAATTGACTTTCTCTGCTTGACTTATTTCACTTAGCATAATCTCCTCCAGTCCCATCCATGTTGATGTAAAAGTTGGGTATTCATCTTTTCTGATGGCTGAGTAATATTCCATTGTATATATGGACCACATCTTCTTTATCCATTCATCTGTTGAAGGGCATCTCGGCTCTTTCCACAGTTTGGCTATTGCGGACATTGCTGCTATGAACACTGGGGTGCATATGGCCCTTCTTTTCACTACATCTGTGTCTTTGGGGTAAATACCCAGTAGTGCAATTGCTGGGTCATAGGGTAGCTCTATTTTTAAATTTTTGAGGAACCTCCACACTGTTTTCCAAAGTGGCTGTACCAACTTGCATTCCCACCAACAGTGTAAGAGGGTTCCCCTTTCTCCACAACCTCTCCAACATTTGTTGTTTCTTTCCCTGTCCATTTTGGCCATTCTAACTGGTGTAAGGTGATATCTCAGTGTGGTTTTGATTTGGATTTCCCTGATGGCTAATGATGATGAACATTTTTTCATGTGTCTGTTAGCCATTTGTATGTCTTCTTCAGAGAAGTGTCTGTTCATCTCTTCTGCCCACTTTTTGACTTGATTATTTGTTTTTTGGGTGTTGAGTTTGAGAAGTTCTTTATAGATTTTGGATACCAGCCCTTTATCTGTAGTGTCATTTGCAAATATCTTCTCCCATTCTGTGGGTTGCCTCTTTGTTTTGTTGACTGTTTCCTTTGCTGTGCAGAAGCTTTTGATCTTGATGAAGTCCCAAAAGTTCATTGTTGCTTTTGTTTCACTAGCTTTTGGAGATGTATCTTGAAAGAAGTTGCTGTGGCCGATGTCAAAGAGGTTACTACTGCCTATGTTCTCCTCTAGGATTTTGATGGATTCCTGTCTCACACTGAGGTCTTTCATCCACTTTGAGTTTATCTTTGTGAGTGGTGTTAGAGAATGGTCGAGTTTCATTCTTCTGCATGAGGCTGTCCAATTTTCCCAGCACCATTTATTGAAGAGACTGTCTTTTTTCTATTGCATGTTTTTTCCTGCTTTGTCAAAGATTATTTGACCATAGAGTTGAGGGTCCATATCTGGGTTCTCTATTCTGTTCCACTGGTCTGTATGTCTGTTTTTGTGCCAGTACCATGCTGTCTTGGTGATCACTGCTTTGTAATATAGCTTGAAATCGGGCAACGTGATGCCCCCAGCTTTGTTTTTCTTTTTCAACATCTCCTTGGCGATTCGGGGTCTTTTCTGATTCCATACAAATTTTAGGATTGTTTGTTCCAGCACTTTGAAAAATGTCATTGGAATTTTGATCGGGATGGCATTGAAGGTATAGATTGCTCTGGGTAGCATAGACATTTTAACAATGTTTATTCTTCCGATCCATGAGCATGGAATATTTTTCCATCTTTTTGTGTCTTCTTCAATTTCTTTCATGAGTGTTTTGTAGTTCCTAGAGTATAGATCCTTTACCTCTTTGGTTAGGTTTATTCCGAGGTATCTTATGGTTTTTGGTGCTATTGTAAATGGAATCGTTTCTTTAATTTCTCTTTCTACAGTTGCGTTGTTAGTGTATAAGAAAGCAAGTGATTTCTGTGCATTGATTTTGTATCCTGCCACATTACTGAATTGCTGGATGAGTTCTAGTAATTTGGGGGTGGAGCCTTTTGGGTTTTCCATATAAAGTATCATGTCGTTTGCAAAAAGAGAGAGTTTGACTTCTTCTTTGCCGATTTGAATACCTTTTATTTCTTTTTGTTGTTTGATTGCTGTTGCTAGGACTTCTAGTACTATGTTGAACAACAGTGGTGAGAGTGGGCACCCTTGACGTGTTCCTGATCTTAAGGGAAAGGCTCTCAGCTTTTCCCCACTGAGGATGATATTCGCTGTGGGTTTTTCATAGATGGATTTTATGAGCTTGAGGAATGTTCCCTCTATCCCTATACTCTGGAGAGTTTTAATAGGAAAGGATGTTGTATTTTGTCAAATGCTTTTTCTGCATCAATTGAGAGGACCATATGGTTCTTCTCCCTCCTCTTATTAATGTGTTCTATCACATTGATTGATTTGCGAATGTTGAACCACCCTTGCATCCCAGGGATAAATCCTACTTAGTCGTGGTGGATGATCCTTTTAATGTATTGTTGGATCCTATTAGCTAGGATTTTGTTGAGGATTTTGGAATCCATATTCATCAGGGATATCGGTCTGAAATTCTCCTTTTTGATGGGGTCTTTGCCTGGTTTGGGGATTAAGGTAATGCTGGCCTCATAGAATGAGTTTGGAAGTTTTCCTTCTGTTTCTATTTTTTGAAACAGCTTCAGTAGAATAGGTATTATTTCTTCTTTGAATGTTTGGTAGAATTCCCCAGGGAATCCATCAGGCCCTGGACTCTTGTTTTTTGGGAGGTTTTTGATCACTGCTTCAATCTCGTTACTGGTTATTGGCCTATTCAGGTTGTCAATTTCTTCCTGTTTCATGAAGTCTTGGCAGCTTATAGGTTTCCAGGAAGGCCTCCATTTCATCCAGATTGCTCAGTTTATTGGCATATAGTTGTTGATAATAATTTCTAATAATTGTTTCTATTTCCTTGGTGGTGGTCGTGATCTCTCCCCTTTCATTCATAATTTTATTAATTTGGGTCCTTTCTCTCTTCTTTTGGATAAGTCTGGCCAGTGGTTTATCGATCTTATTAATTCTTTCAAAGAACCAACTTCTAGTTTCGTTGATCTGATCTACTGTGTTTCTGGTTTCTAATTCATTGATTTCTGCTCTAATTTTAATTATTTCTCTTCTAATGCGTGGCTTAGGCGTCGTTTGTTGCTTTTTCTCTAGTTCTTTAAGGTGTAGAGTTAGTTGGTGAATTCGGGATTTTTCTATTTCTTTGAGTGAGGCTTGGATGGCTATGTATTTCCCCCTTAGGACCGCCTTTGCAGTATCCCATAGGTTTTGGACCGATGTGTTTTCGTTCTCATTGATTTCCATGAATTGTTTAAGTTCTTCTTTGATTTCTTGGTTGACCCAAACATTCTTGAGCAGAGTGGTCTTTAGCTTCCAAGTGTTTGAATTTCTGCCAAATTTTTTCTTGTGATTGAGTTCCAGTTTTAGAGCATTGTGGTCTGAGAATATACAGGGAATAATCTCAATCTTTTGGTATCGGTTGAGACCTGATTTGTGACCCAGTATATGGTCTATTCTGGAGAAAGTTCCATGTGCGCTCGAGAAGAATGAGTATTCTGTTGTTTTAGGGTGGAATGTTCTGTAAATATCTATGAGTTCCATCTGGTCCAATGGATCATTCAAAGCTCTTGTTTCCTTGTTGATTTTCTGCTTAGATGATCTGTCCATTGCTGAGAGTGGAGTATTGAGGTCTCCTACAATTAACGTATTGTTATCAATATGACTCTTTATTTGGTTAACAATTGGTTTATGTAGATGGCTGCTCCCATGTTGGGGGCATAGATATTTACAATTGTTCGATCTTCTTGTTGGATAGACCCTTTAAGAATGATATAGTGTCCTTCTGTGTCTCTTATTACAGACTTTAGTTTAAAATCTAATTTGTCTGATATAAGAATTGCTACCCCAGCTTTCTTTTGAGGTCCGCTGGCATGGAAGATGGATCTCCATCCCTTCACTTTCAGTCTGGATGTATCTTTAGGTTCAAAATGAGTCTCTTGTAGACAGCATATGGATGGGTCCTGTCTTTTTATCCAATCTGCAACCCAGTGCCGTTTTATGGGAGCATTTAGGCCATTCACGTTGAGAGTGATTATTGAAAGATATGAATTAATTGTCATCATGTTACCTGTGAAGACGTTGTTTTTATAGATTGTCCCTGTAAATTTCTGTTGTAGATCACTCTTGGGGTCTTTCTCCTTTTATAGAACCTCCCTTAATATTTCTTGCAGGGCCGGCTTAGTGGTCACATATTCTTTCAACTTCTGCCGGTCGTGGAAGCTCTGCATCTCTCCATCCATTCTAAATGAAAGCCTTGCCGGATAAAGTATTCTTGGCTGCATGTTCTTCTCGTTTAGTACCCTGAATATGTCTTGCCAGGCCTTTCTGGCTTGCCAGGTCTCTGTGGATAGGTCTGACGTTATTCTGATGTTCCTCCCTCTGTACGTAAGGAATCTCTTCCCCCTAACTGCCCTTAAGATGGTTTCCTTGGTTCTAAGATTTGCAAGTTTTACTATTACATGCCGGGGTGTTGGCCTGTTTTCCTTGATCTTAGGAGTGGTCCTCTCTGCCTCTAGGACTCGAATGTTTGTTTCATTCCCCAGATTAGGGAAGTTCTCAGCTACGATTTGCTCAAATACATCTTCTAGCCCTCTCTCTCTCCACTCCCTCCGGGATTCCAATGATTCTGACATTGGAACGCCTCATGGTGTCACTTATTTCTCTGATTCTATTTTCATGGATCCTGAGTTGTTTTTCCCTGGCCTCCTCTTTTCCCTTTTTATCTATTATACTGTCTTCCAGATCGCTTATTCTCTCTTCTGTCTCAGTTACCCTAGCTGTTAGATTATCTAGATTGGATTGGATCTCATTGATAGCATTTTTAAGTTCTGCCAATTCCCCTTTTATTTCTGCCCTTAGAGACTCTATGTTGCCATTAATTGATTTCTCCATTCTAGCCATTGTCTTCACAATTGCTAGCCTGAATTCCATCTCCGACATCTTGGTTATGTCTGCATCCATTTGTAAATGTGCAGCATAAGTCATAATCTCTGAGTCTTTTCTATTTTGGGGGCTCCTCCTCCTAGTCATTCTGTTGATGGGTGTTTGAGGGAATGTATAGAGTCCAAATTATTGACCAGAACCCAAGCAAGATGCACCTGTTTTCTTGGGACCTTAGGGTTGCTGGCCTCTTGTTTTCCCAGCCTGTCTTCTGCGGGAGGGGCCTGCCGCGCTGTTACTCAGGCCACCCAGTTTGGGCGGAGTTGCCCTGCCCCCCTGTGGCGGGGGATGGGCTCAGCGGGAATCAGCTTTTGGGGCTTTTGTTCTCTGGCGCCTTTCCCTGGCGGCTTTCCGCGTCTCTTCCGGGAGTCAGAGCAGAAGAGACCGTTTCCAACCCTCTGCCTCAGAGCAGAGAGACCTCAGTCTGTTCTTCAGTGAGCTCTCCAGGCCACACTGTCTCCATTTCTGTTCGTGCTGCTATAAACTGCAGCGTCCTGGGTCGTGCGCCCCTCCGCAGCACTCCCAGTGCTGCCCCCAGGTCGGGACACGTCTCTGCCCTTTGTGCTTCTAAAACCGCCAGCTGCTCCCAATTCGCGTGCGCGACTCCGCCGCTTGGAGTTTCCACCCCTGGGGGTTGCAGTTCACCGGCAGGACCCCGGCGCACTGGGTTTCCGTCTTGGAGGCTGCAGTTTGCGTGCGCGTGACCGTCGCTCTGGTTTCTGTCGGGGGGGGGGGTGAGTGAGGAAGAGGGGCGGGCTGTGGTTCATGTGCGCGCGACCCTGCTGGTCTGGTTTTCCACCCGGGGGCTGCCCTAAAGTCCTTTCCCGACGCTACCGGTCTGCGAGTCTGTGCCCTGTCCACAGCCCGCGAGGCTGTCACTCACCAGCGGTGTAGGATCCCCACATCCAGGCACCCTCCCGCCACCGTTTATCCTCGGATATCTGCCCGCAGGATCATGGCTCTCCACTTCGTACCTCAAAACCAACTGCCTGCGATATTCTGTTTGTAGAGATCCAGATCTTCTTACATCTCAGGCTGGTTTCGTGGGTGCTCAGAGTGGTCTGGTAGTTATCCAGCTCAATTCCGGGGACCAGTTGAAATAGGGTCCCCTACTCCTCCGCCATCTTTCCCCTCCCCCAGGATAATATATTTTAACAAAATTAGCATCAGGAATGCAACCTTTGTTTTTAACTTGTGCTGCTTAGAGATGCACAAATGAAGCCGATGAACACCATGAAAACAGAACTAGTTTATGATAGCATGTTTTAATTTTCTCTGCTACCATTTGATTCATCTTGTAAGATGTTCTGCTGCTTGCATGGTATTTCCTCCAAGTCACTTATTTTATGCTAAGAAGGTAACACTCGTGACTCACTTCAAATGTCAACAAGCATCATAAATAATGAATTCAGAATCGAGCCCATATTGCCCAATTAAATAGTTCTTTCATCTGATCAAATGCCATTCAGGCTTCTTTGTGCACTTTTCTTTATGTGACTTTAAAGTCATCCCGGTGTTGTTTTTAAAAAATAAGTAAAATAGAAGCTCTCTTTTGTGAAAGACTTTAGATCTGGCCTTAAATGGCAACAGAATGCAATTTAATGAAAATAGAAGAAGCTATGATGTAAGGAGAAATGCATTTAGGTATCCTTTCCAAGATTCTGGAAGTGGGTAATCCTATACTAGGTGCCCCCAATGAGAGCTTGGAGACCTTGGGACTGCAACTGAAAGCCAGGTACCTGGCTTGGCCCTGCTGCTAGGAGCTGACTGGGGAGACTTAAGCAAGTTTCTCAATTCTCTAGCCATGATATTTGAGACTTGGACCAGATGGCCTCTGAACTTCCTTTCAGTTCTAAAATTCTATGAACTAGCTCAACTCCATCAAAAGGCTACTGTATAATGCTTAATATAAACTTGAGTCTTGTTTCTATTAATGTGAGAAACTGAAAATTTTGTTAGAATACAAATGGTTTTGATCTTCCCAGAACTTACATTTGGCTAGAGTCTGCAATAGGCTTTTAGCCTATTGGGAAATGACAGAGACTTATTGGGAACATTTGGGGGTTTCTGAATCATTGCATGAAGCAGAACAATGCTTTGCAGAAAATACAGAAAGCTTCTCTGCAGTGTACTCCTTGATGAAGAGGGAGTTTCCTGGTTTTGCTGCCAGTTACAACTACCTTGTCAGTTCAGGAGTTTGTGGGGTAGTCTTTACATTCAATATCTGTCTATTTTGATCCACAGTTTTCTCAAATGTGAAGTGGGTACAATACCTACTTCAGAGGGTTGTTCTGAAGATTGACAATATAGTGAAAGTCCTCTTGTATATCAGTTATATACTGATATGTTACAAACTATGCCAATCCATAGTGACCTGACACAACCACACTGTTGTTACTCATGATCATGTAGGTTGGAAATGTGGGCAGGGCTCAGAGGTGTCTGCTCATTTCTGCTCTATGTAGTGCTGGTCAGAGCTAGAGTGGCTCAATGCTTACCCACGTTGCCTCTTCCTCCATGTGGCTTTTATCCTCCAGGGTCTTTCTCTCTCCATTATGACCTGTCTGTCCAGTGGGGTAGGCTAGACTTTTTAGCATGGCATTGGAATTCCAAGAGTGGAAGTCCCAGAAAACCATTTCTGTGGCATTCTATTGGACAAAGCAAGTCACCATCCCAACCCAGACTTCAAGGAATGGGGAAACAGACTCCACCTTTTGATGGGAAGAACAGCAAAGTCACTTTGCAATTAGCATGGATCTAGGGAGGCTTGATTTATTGGGGGCCATTTTAAACTATCAAGCACACCTCAAATAAAGCCTGGCACATGGTAGGCACTTGATGAATGGATAACATCTTACATGTTGCAACTTTTATTAAAATTCAACCTTATTAGATGGACAGCACATATTAGCTCTGTGAGTTGAGGAAACTAAGAAGAAAAGTTATGTTAGTTGCCCAAATTTACGCAGTCGGTGAGTGATAGTATTAGGACTTAAACAGAATTTTCCTGACTCCAAGTTCTCTGTTCTTTCTACTATGAATTACTGCTGATAAACTGGAAAGAAATTGAAGTATGGAAAATGATCAGAGAAAATGCCATTGGCTGGGGAGCCTTACAGGGCTTTGCTGTTTTAGAAAACTGCCCTTCTTTGTTTATGAGCCAAATGTTGGTTGAAAACAATGAAAGAAGAATATTTTCTTGACTACATTTCTTAGATATCTTTCTCTAAAATTTAATTACATCTGGGGCAACTTTGTCACTGAGCTTTAGACTTATATTTATTAGCAAATGAATTCTTGGAAATATACCCAAACTTTCACATAGTTTCAGCTTTAACTACGAAGTCTACAGAGAAAACAATAGATACTGAAGTTGAGTCAGGTATGATCTGAAATCTATGCCTATCATGATCTCCTGAATTCAGTCTCTATTTATTCTTTTCCTCCTTCAAATTTGGTATGAAAACTATGACTACTTTCAGCAAGTATGCAGAATAAAGAACAGGAAAAATAATTTTTGAAAATATAGAGTACTCATTATAGTACAAGTCATTATATTATGTTTATATAATACTTAACATCAATATATGAAACTTTTTATATAAAAGTATCATACAAAGATTTTTATTCTTTGCATTATAGTTGTTATTGTCATTATTTTGATTGAGTCCCTTGTTGAACTCTGAATTCTATTTGAACCTGAAACGGTAATCAAAATGTGGGCTATTTGATAATCCCCATGAATATGACTGAAAAGTTTTCATGAAAGCCCTACAGACTAACCCATTGAATTTAGAATAGTTCTCATTCTGGTAGAAAGAAGCAGATGTCCCAAACCAAACACACTTGGTTTAATATACTTTTACATTGGCTTTAATGGACAGATGTTTTGACTATGACATGGCAAGACAAGGATTTGAAATGGTGGATTGGAAAGATTTTGTTCATAAAAGTAATTGCTCTTACATTACAAAGTGCAGGATTTACATGTGGAAAATGTCCGCCTGTCGCAGCATCCCGTGATGGATCATGTTACCACAAGCCATGGAATTCACTAGAAATAACCAACTTACTTCTGAGGGGCGCTTTTAATAGGCATCACATACAGAATGGCAGAGAGGGGGAGCCTCAAATCTAGAGTCATTCTAGTTATATAGTTGATCCTTGATTATACACTTGCAGGATTGTCTATGACTTTTTTTTTTCCACAACAGAATTTGGCTTCTATCTATATTATTTTACAAGCTAAAAGCAATTCTTACATGCCAAGCAGTATTCAAAAAACTTTACAAGTATAAATAACCTATTTTATCCTCATAAGAACTCCTAAGAACAGGTGAGGAAAATGATGCACAGAGAAGCTATATCTCACTCAAGGTCGTAGTGCTAGTAAATAACAAAAACAATATCTCAGTAGCTTCAGAGTCCATGCTCTTAACTCAAAACTCTGTTCTTTTTTTTTTTTTTTTTTTTAATTCTTCAACAAGTGGGTGGTAAGAGCTACATCTACTTACTTCTGTGGTTTAAGAATTTCTTAGGTGAGACTGAGTTAGGGAAATGAAACTATTACCCCAAAACTTCAAATGCTACCTCCTAACTTAGGCAGAAGTTAGTTCACCAGCGATTTTATTCCTGAATTTGGAAGTCAAAGGGTCTTCCAGCCCATTAAAGAGTCACAAAGACCTTACACTGATTCCATGCACTTTTGTCTTGTGCTCTGTTTCATAATGCTTATTTTGACAGATGAGAGGGAAAGGGACAGAGAATTTAAAAAATATAAACCTATTCTACTACATAATACAATAAAAAATTTCATGATAATGGCTCTGCATTATTAGCAAAAGGTTGACTAACATTCACTACCTTTTATTTAGAAGATAGGGAAATAGACAATATATAGTAAAATCTTTCCTCAAGAATGCCCGAAGCTTTAAACTTTGGTTGTTCTGCAGGCTAAACTTCTATAATGAGAGATCATATTTGTGGAAACTCTGTTCCCAGCAGTGCCAGATAACTAAGTAAAAGACACATCATTATGGAAAGAACACTGGGTGTGCTGGAGACACTCTCCCACTAGCTTGCTGATAAATGATCTGGGCAGGTCATTTATCCTCTCTGTGCCTCAGACTGCTTATATGCCTCCCTCAAAGAGTTATTGTAAGGATGAAATGAAATAATGTATGTGAAAGTGCCTAGTATGTAGTGTGTTCTCAATAAATATTTGTTAAAGAAAAAAGTAGCCTTGCATTCCAATGTCAAAGATGAGTTATTTTTGAATTATGCCATGGATATTGTTTGTGCAATAATATACATGTGGAAATGTGGATAAAGGAACGGAAGTGATTGTCTTGGGATTCTTCAATAATTACACTACCTTCCTTTTGATTTATCCAACTCTTTTTTGTCTTTTACCTACTTTGAAGAATATGACTATTCAAAGACAGAATCCTTTCCTCTGATAAAACCCAGATGCAAAGGGCAAAATGCATTTCCTGTAGAGATTCATTTGGGGACCAAAGGGTCTAGGCACTCTTCTCTTATAATTCTGCCACCCGTCCATTTTGTTTTCACTTGGCAGGTGGGGATGGAGAGTGGATTGTGACAAGAGAATGACTGAGAAAGGATCGAGCAGGTCGTCAGCCTCTTCCAAACACAACCCCAGGCCCCAAGCATGACAATCAATGTAAAAAACTGTTTTGTGGTTTAAAACAATTTTTAACTTGGTGCGGGGGAGGGGGTGGAGGCAGAGAATAGGGAGGATTCAGGTTATCAAAAAGACCTGGAATTTTTTTTAAATATAAAAGTGCATCATGTCTCCCTCCCTCAACCAAAATTGTAGATGCTTTCTCTGGGGTGGAGGTGGGGACATGAATATTTTCTCATACCTTTTCAGGAAATTCTAATACCCGCCCCCCAACCGTAAGAACTACTGGTCTAGTATATTAATTACATCTGTCTACAGTTTGACTCACCCCATGGCCAATATCCTCAGGGCCACAGTGAGCTGAAGTTGATCACCAGCTGCTCCCTTTAGGCAGGACTGACACCCTCAACATTTCCCTCATGAAGTGTGGCATGTGTCTTTCACATTAGGCCTACCGAATCATTTTTGTGATCTGCCTGGCCTTTATTGACCTTCAGACCTGGGCAAAAAGTGACCATGTCCTTGTGCTGCTTTTTAGTGAGTTCCATCTTAGCCTTCTTTCGGCCATGCCTCTCTCCACAGGATGAGGAGGGCTTGGGACAAATGGGCTTGTCTTGTCAAGTAGCCACCCTTCCTTTTGGTTTGTGTTTTTCTAACTTAAGTGTGCTTAGGAAACACCTGGGGATCTTGCTAACATGCAGATTCTAATTTAGTAGTCCTGGAGCAGAACTGAGTTGCTGCATCTCTAATTATCTCCCTGGTGCTGTGAGTAACAAGGGTCTACATCATGCTCCAGATACCCAGCTCCTGGTATTCCTTGAGCAAATGATGTCAAACTGCATGGCTTCTTTTCTTGGTCCTGAAGACAGGCTCTGTGGTCATCGTGGTAGCCAAGGCCCGTGAGGCGGACAAGGGAGTGCTTGGGGTGGGGGTCTGTGAACACAGTTTAGATGTGCAAGGCCCTTGAGGTGCAAAACAGAGCCAGAGGTCAGAAGAGACTGGGAATCCAGGCCATGAGCCAGCTCTCCCCATATTATCAGATTCTAACACAGAATTCCAAGTAGTCTAAGAATTCTAAATTCAATATTAGCCTTCCAGGTTGTTAATTAATATAGGAAAAGAGAACACATTTTACTTTAACAGGGTGTTACCTTGACTGTATCTATTTTTCAGCATAAAAACATGCAGTATATGCACCTCCATTTGTATTCTTGGTGTAAGCCCCCAAATTGTTAGAAGTGTGCCAGTCGGTAGGCACCCGAATTTGTAACCACCCTTTCCCCCTCGTCTAGATCATTCTGAGCATAAACTTAAAATGACAAAAAGATCAAGGGAAATTATTACTTTCGACTTGGACCTTTCTTTTGCAGCCGCCTACATTTATTTCCAATGTCATGTGAATCTATTTCACTTGCCACATGGGTCTCTTTCATATGAAACTCTAATATGTGTATTAGACTACGCAGTGCTGAACTCTATGAGGTACAGAGGAGTCACAGTTTCTTTTGGTTAGCCGTGTTTGCATATGTGACTCCAGAGTTTCAGGCCAATGAAACCCACCCAGTTCAAAAGAGAAGGCTGGCTTGCAATACTCTGGCTTTTCTTTCTTTTTAAATCCATTCTCTCATCCTATTACAGTTAGCATAGTTTTACAAATCCTGGGTTAGGGTCAAATCTTAGCCCCACCATTTATAAGCTCTGGGATTCTAACTTTTCTGGGCCTCGATTTCCTTTACCACTAAAATGGAGACTTACAATGTTTACCTCTTAGGGTTATTAACAGGGTCTGAGGAGGTAATACATGTGAAAGTATTTAGAATTGTGTTTGTATCTGCCTAAGACAGAGTAATCTCTCAAACAGTATTTTTTATTATTTAGTTTATTCCATGTTTTTTTACAATTTTATTGAGGTATAATTGATACACAAAAAAATTACACATATTTAACCTCTACATTTTGATGAGTTTGGACATACGCACATACCCATGATACCACTGCCACAATCAAGATAATACTTTGTCCAGGTTTTACCTCCTTAGTGAAGCTATATAAATGTTTTCTTGTACCACTGATTTGTCTCTTATTTGAAGGCCTTCATCTTTGACAATCTTTATTTTACTATGTAACTTTTACTTATATTCCATTGTGTATTATTAGTTCAACATGGTTTTTCTAATTATATTATAACATGCTTTAGGTCAAGGAAAATACCTTTATTTTCTATCCTCCACAGCTCAGTGTATAATACCAAACACAAGAAAGACCCTCAAATCTCTTTTGAGTGTTTGATTAATTAATCGTAAAGGAATATTTAAGAACAGAGAGGGCTGATCTGGTTTGAATGCTTAAGAAAAATGGAAAGGGGAAATGGCTCAAATAGGAGAGGGGGTTGGAATCACCAAAAAGCAAGGGTTGGAGAAGTGGAATTACTGAGTTTGCTGAGCAGGAACAGAGATTAAATAACTGAATGTCATCTGGCAGAACGTGGTGGAAAGGCTGACATGCTTCTCCAACAGGGTGAGGGGGGCAGGGTTGCTTGAATTCATGTTGGGTAAGACCTCCTACCTCAGAGATAGGCTTACCTCTTTGCTTGGCCTCAGGAAACTCTCTGAACCTAACTATGATAAGACTGCGCCCTGAGAGCGGTAATTGACGTGGGGGGTCATCGAGAAAAAATAGGATTAGAGTGCAAGATCTTGCAAAGGTGGTAATGTGTACACTTGTATACCGTCTTCTCACTCTGGCTGCTCTGCTGACTCACAGGAAAGCGGAGTCTCAGGTTAGTCCCCCTTCCTTCACAGTCAGCCTTCATCTCCCCTCTGATTTACCTAAGGCATCAAGCAGAGCCGACTTTGGCTGGATAGGGTGTAGGGCTGGTTCTAGGCCACATGGGAGCAGAACAACTGAAGGAGTTAGCAAAATCCTAATTTGTTTACCCTCTTCTGACAGAGCAATGTTCATGTTTATTTCTGAGGCTGTGGTACGATGTGTAGTTCAAGAATCCTGACACTTTAACACACCATGCAAGGTTAGAAGCCCATTTGTTCTTTCTTAATTTGCTGGTGAATATACTTGGGTTTTCATTTCACACCAAAAAATGCAGGAAGGGATGCAGTTTTGACATTGTTTCTTTACCCTTGTGCTCCATGTAAACAGAAGTTGTCTATCTGGCAGTCTAGAGCTGTATGTAAAGCCCCTGTTTACTTAATCTCAACGTCCGTTTCTTTTCTGCTTGGTCTGCAAAATAAATGAAATGAAAAAGTGTGCTGGAATCCGAATCGTGTGAGTCTGACAAAGACATTTGGGTCACTGAGTAACTAAAAGCGCCCTCTGTTTACATGTTTCTGCAGTTTCTGTCACTGCAGCTGTGTTACAGCTTATAACAACTAATCTTTTTTTATTTGTATTTTACTTTATTTTATTTTGTATTAAAGGCGCTTTTAAGTCCTGTCTTCCAAATGTGTTCAAGGTTTCATAACTGTCTTAAGAGTGTATACACATTATAATGATGGCAGTGAATTTCCTCCAATCTGGATTTTGTTAAGAGTGACTTTGAGAATAGTTTGTGGGACAATTAAAATGTGTTAATCTGTATTTGAAAACTTGATCCAGTTAAAAATCAGTTTTCCATCCACTTATATTTTGCCAGTTTCCTATGTCACATAGCTGGGGTTTCTTGAGAGGCGGAAAAGGGGGCTGAGGGGAAGGGAGTGCTCAAGAAAGCCTGGGAGTTATGCTAGATTTTAGGCTTCTGGGCTGATGTCCTCTTAACCTAACCCATGTTCTGCTTCAGGAGAAAATGATGCACTGAAGGGTTGGAAATGGGGCTTGAGCAAGCACACTTTTCATGCTCAACAAAGCCTAACGTCATTTCACTATACAATTTGAGTTATGTGTGTGCTTTTAATAAACCAATCCTCACAAAAAATAAATAGATTTGTTCTGCTTAAACTGGCATACAGAGGGCTTGGGGAAAAACTCTTTAACACCTCTGGGGGATTGGAAGGTAACTTCACACTCCAGCTTCATGTCGGGAACGTGTGATAACAATTTGACAGGAAATAAGTGGATCCTGTCTCGGGTCTCGGGAGGAGACTAGACTCTGGAGCTTAATGGTGTGAGTCTGAAGGCCAGCGAGCTTCCCGCCCAGCAGGGGGTAGCCAAGTGCCAGTAAATGGGAAGGAATTCAACTCCATAGGATCCATTCCCAGCACCAGCAACGCAGCTCTCTGATTCTAGATGCGGATGTTCTTCTCCAGTGCTTAGATTATGTACTCCAAAAAGGAGCCACTTACCTGAGGCCTTCACCTGAGAGCTTGAACCTACGTAACAGATTTTTTTGAAAGGGATCCCGAGAGAGGGGTTGAAAGAGTGCGTTTATCTGCCCAAGGCTTCGATGGATAATTGGTGGTTTGAGAGGCAAGCTTTACTTTTCCTTCTGATTCTACTTCCTTCTCTCCCAGTTGGCAGAAGCCCAGAATCCCCTGGGGAAGGATGGAGAGGGACCAAGAGGTCAGGCCAGCCACATGAGGGTGTGTGTGAGTGTTTGAGTGTGTGGTTGGTGTGTGTGTGTATGTGTTTGTGTGTGTGTGTATGTGTGGTTTCAGGGAAACCAGAGGACAGAATCCCCATAACCTCCACCAAGAAAACCTGGGATCCACAGGTGGGCCCCCAGGATGTCCAGTAAAGACTGAGTGGAAGAGAACCTGATAAGCCTCTGGGCTGCTGGGGAGGAAAAGATGCCAAGCTCAGCGCTACTGGTAGGGAGAAGGGTTGGGGTGGGGCGGAGGGTAACGAGGTCACTAAAGAAAAAATATTTTGAAGGAAACCTGCATCCCTTACTATCTGCTGGAGAAGGAGCTTGAGGCTGCACCACTGACTCTGCCAAGCGAGAACATTCCAGCCCCAGGGTCTCCTCAGCCCGCTTCACCTTGTTGCTTCCCACTCAGGCCATTTTCAGTTGATGCTGCTTTTCTTTGTTCTGTTTTCTCCCAGTGCAATGAACCCTTACGTTATGGGTTTCTGTTGTAGTTTTAACCTCTAATACACAACCATTACATCTTATCTCGTCTTCTAAATTACTCTAAAATCCAATTATAAACCCCCCTCTCCTTTAAGAGCACACAACTTGCCACATTACTGAAATGCTGGGCTGCTCTTTTGTTTTTCTAAATTAATAATAACTACCATTTTCCGTCTGCTCTTTGCATGGGAGTCTTTTATATCACCACACAGCTTTCCAAAATGCATATTATGATTCTTTTCTGCATCTTTGCTGGGCTACAAAAGAGCAAAGGATGATTTTCCAAATGTTCATAAAAGATCTGTCAGTTGGTTTTTAATATCAAAACATTTGAAACTCTACAATCCTTAAAAGAGAAAGCATTTTAAAATTTATCAGTTAAAATTTCACTACTGCTTTGCTTTGTTAGGGTGAACTAGAAGTTTGTCACTTTTAAGGTTTTCAAAGGTTAGGATGGATTTTATTTATTAAAAATTTATGGGTTGAAAACTTCTTAGTTCTACTAAGGTTTCAGAAGCACAAGTGAATTTTTAAATCCCACACCCATTGTGAGTTTCTTGAATCTACAGGAGGGAGGGGACTACCTTAAGGATGGATTCAACATCTACATATTATACAAATGTCTAAGTGAACACACCGAGAACATTTTAGGCAAAACTTCAACACTACTAAGAATATCCTCAAATATTTTTTCTGACAAAGGGGTGATTGTGATTTGTAATAGAAAATTGCTCTTAGGAAAATATGGTAAGTTCAAATCTGATATGAGAAAAAGAAATCTTACTTGTTTTAGTGCTTTACAATCACGGGTATGTAATTGAAGTACAATTGCTATTTTCATTTGCAAATTCATTTAGTCTTAGAAAGTATATTTGACATACCTAAGGCATCTGATCATGCAGCAACAAAATGTGCTTGATCTGTAATTATTAAAAATATGTATATGTCTAATCGGACGCAGTGCTTTGAACTTCACAAGCTTGGGCAATGTTCAGTGGAGCTTCTCAGGGTAAAGTTTGTATGTGTGAGTCCTTTCTCATGTTCAGGCTTTAGCTGCTCAGGATAAGTATATTATAACATGTTGGGAAAATTGGAGAATTCCTAAAGCGCATGCTGAATTTCAGTTGAACATTTGAATAATGACATATCTCTAGTTAGGTATTTTGTACATTTATTGTACCCTGTAGTTAAGTTTTTATCCCCTTAAATACATCAGAGGCCAGTTATTTTGCTTTAATAAATTAGGTGTTTTCAGAGGCCAAAGTGAAGACCTAGGAAAAAGAGTGCAACTAAAGTGGCACCACTTGAAACTTATAGGCTAAGAAGGACATGATAATCACTAAATCACATAATCAAATATAAAATATAGGAACATGATTGCCGTCATTGATAAAAGTCAGGGAAAATGGAGATCAGGAAAAAGAAAATCATAAACTATGCAAAAAAGAAAAATTACAGTTTTTCATTCCTACAATAATTACATATCACATGTACAATAATTATACATATGCAAATGTATGCTATATATTGTATGTTCCTTTTACTTGTCTTGAACAAATAGACTCTATCACCCTAACTTAATCATGATGGAAGCATTGTACTATCATTTAATATTTGAACAGCACTAATGGAGCTTCCTTCTTCCCTCCCTTCCCTTTTCCCTTCCTTCCTTCCTTCCTTTTTCTCTTTCTTTTCAAAATTTTCAGTGAAAATAAAACATAGCCAGAATTATTTTTCCCTTGCACTTCTAAATTCTGAATATTATTTTATAGTTTCAGCACATCCTAAACACCATCTATTAGTTTTTTGGGCAGAAGATAGAGCAACTCATACATTTCTTTAAAGTTTAGATGTTTTAAGAACTGACATTATCGACTTTGCTTAGAAATATATGTACTCAAGCATTCTTCTAATGTGTTCTTTAAGGCCCTCTGACTTTTTCTCTTATTCCTAATTTTGAATAAGTTTTTAACCATCTGCACAGAGCAGATTCAATTTACACAATTCAAACATATGGGTAGCCTTTGTAGAATTGATTTTTTTGGTATCAAAAGTGCATTTCCCGTAATGTATGACGATTGAATAGCAAATTTTAAAAGGAACATTTACATTTATAATTGCATTGTTTTGCATACTTTATGGGGCTTTATTTTTTACATTTTAAATTAAGATTTTTGGGGCTTGTTGGCAGGTTAAAACATGGACTATTTGATCTCTAAGCTCTTTAGAAAAATCTATTATTTATATCTGCTAAACAAATCAAAAGCAACTATGTCACACATGACATTTAAAAAATAGTATCTAGAAGATAAACCATATTCTCCTAATTTATAAGCCACCCCTAGCAAGACTTTGAGGTTTCGTGTCGATTTGGAGATAGACCAGGCCTTGGGCCGCAGGAGCACCATTTGGGGTGACGTAGCAGTAAATTACTCCGTAGTACCCTAGAGGCCCAGCAGAGTTAATGCAGCTTCCAGGAAAACGGAACACCTGGCTAGTAACTCAGGCAGAGGACGGCCTGACTGAATGTGTCACAAGCATGTCTCAATCATGATTTTTAAAGAGCACGATGTGACAGTGCAGCGGGGCTTTCCCCCCTCTTCTTTTCCACCCGAGGTTTCCAGGGGACTGAGCCCCCATGCACCCTCCCCTGCAGCATTGGGAGATGATTATGGTCTTAAAAGTGAAAGCCTATAATTTAAAGTCATAATTCCAGATTGAAATACAGTAATATAAAATACATAAGGCATCAAGATGTAGCAAATGTCTCCTCCCATTAGATTTCTCTATTTACAAGGGGGACAGTAATAACAAGTGTATTTTCCATATGATTGTGTAGCTTCTCCATTTACAGTGGGGCAAGGGCTCTGCTAGACCCAAATTTCTTTTAATGCCTACGGAATGAAATTCCCTAGACCTAAAATAAGATAAAATAAAATAAAGTTTAAAAGCCCAGAAAAGGCCGCTCTAACTTTTTAAGATATTGGATATTTCTTAGAAAACAGTAGCTTGATCAGGTAGATGTAAATGAACATACAGATTGCGTTTCCCTTAATATACCAGTAGCTTACTAAAAATTTTAAAAATGCCAGCTGAAGAAAGGATTGCTGTTGTCAGCTCCTTGACTTTAGAAACAAAGGAGCTCAAGACATTTGGCAAACTCAAACATCCCCTCCCCCGCCTTTAGTATATGTGCTGCCGAAGCGAGCACCCCTCCCCCACCTTTAAAAGTCATGTTTATGTATTTATTTTTTACAACACTTCAAAGCTTTTTCATGATGCTGTGTACTGATTTGAAAATACCAGTTTTAAATACTAAATAATGGAGAGATAAAATTGTCCGTGAATCCGTTTTTCAGCCACGTGAGGAGAAAAACTATATGGAAAATGATTCTACTTTCACAAGGAAGGAAATGTCATGGGCCTCTGAATTGGGGATTAAAAAAAAAAAAATTCTTGCTGTGGTGCCTATTGGAAATTGCTCAGAATAAGTATCGTTTTTTCCCCTTGAAATAAAGTTCAAGGTAACATTTAAATGAATAATTATTTACCATTTTGTTAAATGCTGGCGTGTATGGCAGGAATCATCTATTAGTACAAATGCTTTTTCTGCTTAGAATGGCTCATTAGTTTCTTTGTAGGCTGCACTGGTTTTAAGATTCAAATTCAAAATCTCCTCTGATTTTGCTGTTCCATTTCTGGCAGCAGGCCAGCGGCAGATATGCATAATATTTCACTGTTAGACCTTGCAAACATTATATCCTGCTGTGCTAAAGAAAACATTGTGTTTCTTACCACATGAAAATAATCCATCACTTTTCAATCAGCACACACAAAAAAGCTCTACCTGTTTTTTCCATCAGACTCAAGAAAAATTAATGGCCCCAATGTGAAAGGTGGACCTTCCATGCATGATCCATTAAAGTACAAACTAATCAAAATATATCTAGCATCTGATTTGCTAAGCAAGATGGAACAAAAGAGGTGTGATGAAAAAAATAGATCCTTCAAGACCCACACAACCTTGTTCTATCAGTATTAACCTTATTTATTTTAAATGTGGGAGGACATAAATAAAAGATCATGAAGTGGATCTGTGGAATTCAATCACTTCAAATAGATACTCTAAGTTTATCTGGAAGAGATGGCTGAAGGCTTCCACTGTGGAAAACGTTACAAAAGGAAAAAACTGTTTTGTATAAGTAAAGAAAGACAGTTAAATACCCCCCACTTCCCCCAAGTTGGTCACTAGACAGCATAGTATGTTAAAGTAAAAGTTTTCTTTGGGAGTAAAAATATTTGTATTTTGTCAACCTGTTCATTCCTTTAAAAACAATTTCATGTCTTTAGCATTGCTGATGTTACAGCTAGTTTTAAGTGAGGCATGAGGACTTTTCTTTCCACTGCCATATGACTTTTGCTATAATATTCTAATCAGAAAGATAGCCGTATTAAGGGAGTGCCAGTTAAAAATCAATGCATTTTACAACTGTTTAATAGTTCTATGGAATTGCTTGGATTTCTTTGTACCCCTGGATTTCTGAAGATTTCTCTCTCTCTCTCTCTCATTCCTACTCTCTTGGTATAGCATGTGTCTTACAGTTTAATGCATTGATAGAAGCATATTAAGAAAAAATGCAGACAGGAAAATATAATACTAATACTAAGAAATTATCTATACTGGTAAAAAATTCTACACATAAAATATGGGTTTTTTTTGTATTCTTATAACGTTGTTTAAAATACCATGCTGTGTTTTTAGCTGGTATTGCAGTTTCTTTCTTCCTTCCTTTCTTCTTCCTTTCTTTCTCTCTTTAGGTTGGTCTTCCTAAAACATAACTGATTATCGCACTTCCCACATCTTAATTTCCCTTTTGTTGATCCCCGTTGAATGAGAGAATAGAATTTCAGAGTGGAAAGGCTCAAAACTCATCATTTTGTATTTAAGGAAAGTAATGTTCACAGATTTTAGGTAACTTATCCAAGGACACTCAGTATGGAAATGATAACACTGGGATCCTCAGGAACCCCAATCCAGGGCTTTCTTCACTACAGAGGTGGTTCTCCTCTCCCAGAATAGTGCTTCTCAAACTTTAACGTGTTTGCACATGATTTTGGGATCTTGCTAAAATGTAGAATTTGAATTAGTAGGTCTGGGGTTGGGCAGAAAATCTGCATTTCTAACAAGATTCCAGAGCATCCTGATGCTGGTTTGGAGAACACACTTGGAGTAGCAAGGATCAAAGAATTCTGTCATATTCTTAGACTGGCTGTCAAGGTCCTTTGAAGTCTAGTCCTATCTTCCGCTGGTCTGTATGAATGTTTCAATATAGTTGTGTAGAGTACTTGCTCATTTATTGAATACCCTTTGAGTGTTTTGACTGATTTCTTCATTCCTCTTCCTCTCTTTGCTTCTTTGTAATTCTCTACTTTTTTCAACAATAAAGATAAATCTCAACTTTTCCATGAAGATTTTCTTGCAATCAAATATAAAATAATCTTTCCTTCCTCTACCTCTATCTCTCCTTCCTTCCTCACTGAGATAATTTTAAACTATTGTTCTGATAGTTTTATTATGTAAGCAAGTGTTAAGTTCCTAATAAAGAGAAGAATACCATTAAACTAATCAGTACAGACAGATGCATCTAAATTATTATAATCTATTTCATTCTTGATTATTAAAGAGCATTTATGGAAAATATAAATTTAGTAGTAATATATTTAGTAATATATTATAAATATATGTGCATCTGATTTGACAGTTATATGAATATATATCAGTCTACATTATGTTTCAGTGGACTTCTTTTCCCAAGTTAGTAATTTCTCAGGAATCTTTTTTTTTTTTTCCAAAAATTGTTTCATTATGGACCAAGTTTTTAGGGGTTGGGGTATTTTGAAAGAGAATAGTACATTAAAAAATGTAGGCATGTCTTAAATGAATATTCTTGAGCTGCTCTCCAGTACCTCTGCTTTGGAAAGGCTACAGAAAAATTGGAAGAATGGTCAAATGGAGTTGAGAAGGTCAAAGGTAAACTGTGTGAAGAAAGGACCCATTGGTAATAAAGGATTCATTAATGGATTGACTCACTGAAATAAACCTAGGATTGATGGATTCAGCTATGCTAAGGCATTGTGCCGGGGGTGAAAAGTAGGGTATTGAAGTTGCATTGTCCAGAAAAATCTAAAATTTTTCCTTTATAGGCTTCTCTAAAATTGGAAAATTTTAAGTCCTTAATTTTGCATTAGTGGCTGGTTATTCGAAAGACTCTAAATAGTGGAGAGTTTACCACAAGCATATTTACTCAGCTATATTTATATTTCTATGGTTGTTTATTAGAGACAAATGTTCTCAATATATTTAACTGTGTCTATATGCATATAAGAGCATTGTTTTCTTGAGTCTGTCTCTTTTCATAAGAATAGAAAGCCTTTAATAGAAAAGTACACACACAAGCAATACTTGCCAGAGATTAATAAACTGTTGTGACTATTTCAGAAAAAAAATGCATCCCAACCAGTGGTCCATTAGCATAGATACTGTGCTAAAAAAGCTTCAGCTAAGTGATTTCATTTATTTATTTAATTTATTTCTTTATTACACCTTTATTGAGGTATAGTTGATGTTCAGTTTAGTATTTAGTCTGCAATTTGGTAAGTTTTGGCATAAGTGTCCACTCTGAAACCATCATCACAATAAGATAATGAGCATATGCATCACCCCTAAAAGTTTCCTCATGCCTCTTTGTGGTCTGTCTTTCCCCCTGACTAATCTACAGCAAGCACCATCTATTCTAAAACCATTTCTATCACTGTAGATTACAGTTTTGCCTGGCTTCTTTCACTGAACATAATTGTTTAGAGATTCATCTTTGTTACTGCGTGTATCAGTAGTTGATTCTTCTCTCTTGCTGAGTAGTATTCCATTGTAGGATGGATGCACAATAATCTGTTTACCTATTTCCCTGTTAAGAGATCTTTTAGTGCCTAAATTTTGGCTATAGTAAATGAACTTGTCTCTGTGTGGACATATACTTCCATCTCTCAGGTTAGTGCTTAGGAACAGAATGGCTGGATGTGTGGTAGTTGCGTGTTTAACTTTTCAAGAACATATAGAACTCTTTTCCAAAAAGGTACCATTTCACACTGGTAAAATGTAATGCACCACCAAGAGTGTATGCTGGTTTCAGTTCCTTCACATCTTCAGTAACGCTTCATATGGTTAGTTTTTTTTTTTTTTAAGATTTTATTTATTTGACACACAGAGAGAGCACAAGCAGGGTGAGCAGCAGGCAGAGGGAGAGGGAGAAGCAGGCTTTCTGCTGAGCAGGGAGCCCGATGCGGGACTCGATCCCAGGGTCCTGGGATCATGACCTGAGCCAAAGGCAGCCGCTTAACTGACTGAGCCACCCAGGCGCCCTGGTTAGTTTTTTTTTTTTTTTTTTTTTAAGATTTTATTTGATTATTTGAGAGAGAGAGAGAGCGTGTGCATGAGCAGGAGTGGGGGGAGGGGCAGAGAGACAAGCAGACTCCCAGCTGAGTGGGCAGCTCAATGCTGGGCTCCATCCCAGGACCCCAAGATCATGACCTGAGCTGAAGTCAGAGGCTTAACTGACTGAGCCACCCAGGCACCCCAGTATTTTTAATGTTACCTATTCTAATTATTGTGTAGTTATATTTTAGTGGAAATTTAGCTAAGTGGTTTTAAAGACTTCTTTGCTAGGGAAATGGGAAGATAAGAAAATATGTTTAGTCTTCTTTTTCTTTCTGTCCTGTCCTAGATATTTCAGGTTGAGCATCTATTCTGAAACCTTTCTCTCTGCTCTACCATGGTCAAAGAAGTTCATTCACCTTTCCCTTTTGACTCTTGCAGACAATTGCATGCCCTTAAAGGAACTACAACAAGAATTAGGAGTTCCCTGAAGCAAGGTAAAATTTGGCCCATGTAATCAATCATATTTGCTTCACTGAACTATAATGACCCTGTGTACAGGAAAACATCTTCAGTGGGGCAGACTTATTTCCATGAAGTCCTACATTTCTAAATGTAGAAAGTTATTTCCACATTTAGTTTCTACCATGCTCAGTCATACCTACTCTTCTCTTCTTGGACGCATAGTGAATTGTACTGGTGCGCAGTTACAGTGGCATATCAAAATATAAGGATAAGTAGATCAGTAGATCAGCCAGCCTGCTTTTTTTTTTTTTAATACTTTCATTAATAATTCAAGCTAAGGAACAGGGTCAGTTACATAATATCCAGCATCACAATAGCCATTTGCGGATAGTGAATAGTGGCAGCTGCCCTGGGTTTCATCAAGAATTATTCCCACCAAATCAAGTAGAGTAAAAGACTTGGAGATATATGACTTAGAGAAACAATTTCCAAGAGACACAAAGAAAAACAATTTACCAGTGTCAGCACTGGGGAAAGTAGCTATAATGTTGTATGGACTCATCAAATTATGATAGTGGCCAAGAAAACTATTACAAATCCCAAGCATATGCAGCTTTTATAACAGAAGTCACTTTATAATTCAGTTTTCTGATTTCTGTTATCATTGAAGTTCAGGTACACACTTAGTATTTTGTTCAGCTACTGAAGAGCTGAGATTAAGCCTTTAAGATACATGACTTTCTTTGTGCATATGTATTATAAGTCATTCCGAACTACTCTCATACAACATTAAGGAGAAATAGGGAAAAAATCTCTAGTCGACCTCCACCCTTTGGAAGATTATTCCTAAATTAGATGAGATATAGTGGACATCGTGATCTCTAAGAGTCTAATCTACATCTGATCTAAGTGTCTAATCTTGACCAAGATGATGGTCTTGATTATAGTGATGATGAAGTTGATGATGAAGATGAAGAAGTTAATGAGGATGATGATAAGAATAATTCTCCTAATGATAATGGCAGCTAACATTTTCAGAGTGCTTACTCTGGGCCAGCACTCGGCTCAGTGCTTTGCATGAATTGTCTCATTTAATCTTTGCAAAGCCCTGTCAGGTTGGTCCTATTATTATCTCCCCTTTACAAGGAAGTTCAGTGAAATAAATTACATAGACCATGCACTACTCTGTAAGCTCTCTCTATTCTGGTCCTGTCTCTGTTGCTCCAAAAAAAAAAAAAATGGGACTTAGCTCTAATAATTATTATTAGTGAAGAAATTGGAGGACAGACAACGTACAATTTGGTTGGAGGAAGGCTCGATAGCTCTCAGCCTGGATAACAATCAGTTAATGGAGGTAGATATCAGGAATAGGGAGAAAGCTCTTCACGCAGGAGATCATTATGCAGCAGCTCAGCATGTTTATTAATCATTGTGCACAATTAAAATGCCATTTCATCCCTCTAATTAAAACAAGTAGTTCCCTGAGGCTAGCACCTGAACTAATGAAGCCTGGTTGCCTAAGGATCTTATTCAGGAAAGGGAATTAAACAGTGGAGGAAGCAGTATGGTTTACCAAGTTGCCCAGACAACGTCAAACTATATATGACATCATGAGGGAGTGGACCAGTTGAGACCATGATTTTAAAGAGCCAGGGGTGCTTCTGTTTCTGAGCAAAGGCTGAGTTTAAACATTGAAAGTATTCTAGTTTTTGAATTGGTCAGGTCCCGTCTTTCATCATCCTATATACTTAACAATTGATTCTGAATTATTTTCCTTCTTGGTATGTGGAATGAGAGACTTAATGTTCAGAGGAAGGGGTTCCAGGGATTGTATGTTGGCATCTAGGTATTTGGGGGCATGTAGGGATATCTGAAATTGGTTGATTCTATAAATAAAAGGGAATATAGACAGATTGTGAAGCACAATTTAAAACAGTAGAAAAATAAATGGGCTAGATGAAGGAAAACCCAGCATTGCCATCTTAACTGAATAACACTGAACAAGGCTCTTTCTTTATTGTAAGATAAGAGGATTGGACTAGTAATCAAGTTTTTTATTAACTCTAAATTCTATGGCTTTGAGAGAATTTGTGATTAACAAAGCAGCTCAAAGAGTTTTCATTGTATCCTAATACCGTTACAAATTGGGCTGAATCAAGGCTTGCTTACTCTTCCCCTCTAATTCTTGTTTAGTTTACCATGATATCTTTAGTGTCTGGCATTACACCTTGCATACCATGCAGCTGTTCAATTAAATATCAATAGAAAACATGAATCAGTTAAATACACAGAACTCAGTAACTCAGTGGTTCCTGATATCTGCTCCTAAATATAGTGTTACTCCAAAGAGAAGAACCATCCTACATAGGGTTCTGCATTACTCATCTGGGGAATGGCAAATTTGAGGATTATGAGAGTTGCTTTCATTTTGACCACTGTGTCACTCCGTTTTCTGTAATTCTGTGCTTGAAAGCTATGGTCACAAGTTGCCTCCACTTGTACTTGGCAAAAAGCCACAGTTAATTCTTCCTCTGTTTTACCTGTTACTCTTTTTGTCCTCATGATGTCCCAGAAATATATCTATACCTAGAAGTTCGAAGAACTTAAGAGCATTCATTCTTGATTTAGTTTTTATGGGCCACAGACTAACTGTGAGAATCTACATTTTGTGGAACCTTTCACCAGAAAAATTGATAGTACAGTTTTGCAAACACCTGTGGGGTGAGAGGTTCACAGCCTTCCTAAAACTCATCTGTGGAGCCCACAATAAGTTAAGAATCCTTATTTTAAAGGATCATGGAAGAATTTCCAATAGTCCTTTAGGAGGACTCTATCTAGCTTTCCTTCAGTAACTGAAGAAAGATGTCCATCTAACCTATAAGTAGATACTCCTTTTGGTGGAGACAAGACTAGTAGCATATTCAGGCTGATGATGAATTGTTTTGATGAGTTGTTTTTGTATGGCCAGCAGGCACCAGAATGAGACATCACAATTTCAGGTATTAACTCTTAAACCTTCTTTATTTATAACCAGCCAGCTGGCTTTGATGTCTTTGTTTAAACAAAGTAAAAAACAAAAACAAAAACAACAAAACAACAAGATGGTAGTAGCCATACTAGTAGAAAACAGGTCAATTATAGAAAAATCTTAAGGCCTTAATTTTTTCATATTATCTTATTTTTAGGGCCAGGAGGAAATTGGTAATTGAAACTGTAAACTTAGGTCTTAGGATCTAAGAATCTAAGAATTTAATCTTTCTGATTTGGGGCAATTATTCATATTCTGAACCTAAATTTTTCTTCTCAAACCAAAGCTCAGTTTCTCTTGTACATCGTAGTGGGAAATATAACTTGGTCAATAAGATATCCAGAAACTAGCAGAAATCAGCCAATAACTCAGATTAAGTGGCATGATAATTGGGTTTCCTAAGCATTTTTTTGGGTATTAAAACAAGTTAATAAACCATAAAATACAAACTCATCAGAATCTAAGGTCTTATTCAATTAACTTCTGGCCTCAAACACTTAAGTTTTTTTTTTCTTTCTTTCAAATTATTATGTCATATTTTGCCAAGAAAGAAAGGCTTTCTAGGGTGGGAAATTCCAGAGATGGAATAAGAGCCAATTCTTTTTAAACTGTATCATTTTATCCATAATTATTATTTTTAGTAAAAAATGAGAACAAAAGTTTTCTTTTTGCCTAGAAGGGAGATAAAATCTTGAACTTAGAAGTTCAAGCAGAGGGACTGAAGTTGCACAGCTTTTTGTTTGAAGTGACCCTATTATTCTTCTATCACATTTATTCTAAAACATTGGATAAACTAGAAACTTGGGAGCCAAAATAACTATTAATATAATACCACCAACACATGATTTTGTGCCTAGATGCTGTATCTTAAATCGATTTACAACTTCTTAATATCTTTTCTTGGTCTTAAGGTCCTAGATTTATAGTCAAACTAGACAAACGGAAACTTTTAGTAACTATAGCATGAGTCTGTATGTTAACTCTACTGTGGTAGAGTTAAAGATCAGAAGAGTTGTTTTGTTTCATTTTTGGTTAGACAAATCTGGGTTAAGATTCCATGTTGCATATTTAGCTATGTGCCCTGGGTAAGTTATTTAATCTATGTAAGTCACAGTTTTCAGCTGTATTTGAGAGAAAAATATTTTTTTCGTAAAGTTCATGGTAGGCACATTCACAAAAAATATCAGTTCCTCCCCTATTCCCTGGATCATCACTACATTTGGATGGCATCACTATAACTTCAAGGGTAGTAAAAAAGATGCAGTTAACTCAAGCAGCAAGCAATAAGATAGTGGGTCAAAAATTTGATAGGGAACCTGAGGTTAAGACATAAGTAATTGGTTTTCAGATGTGAGGATGGACACTGGTCAAGAACATAGATATTTCAGTCTACAGTCAGGGCTGACAAAAGGAAATCCAGGGGGTTGAGCATGATTAGTTAAGTATCAAAGCATAATCTTGCCAACCAGGGAAGGGATAAAGGAGTCAAAAGATTCATTCATTCATTTACTCAAAACTATAGACTGAGAATCTGCACTATTTCTGGTACTAGAGAAGTTTCCAGTCTAGCTGGGGAGATAGACAACATGCACACATAAGTTTTAATACTCTGTTGTAAGTGCTTGTGATTTTAACAGTCTTCTGGGAATCAAGAAAGAACAATTAACATAGGAGTCAAGAAATCTTGGTCCACTAAATGTTTGTGGAATGAGGAAGGAACATTTGATTTGGGTGCTAAAGGATGGTAGAAGTTTGCCAAGGGGACGATGCAGGATGAGAGCATTCTAGTTTGAGGGAAATAGAGTAGATACAGCTTGAAATGGTAAAGATCTGATGTGCGAAGGGAATGATGTAAAATTTAATGGAATCAAGGAGGTTGGGTAGGGAAGGAAATGGGCCCAGACTGTCTTCATATGCTGATTCTGCTTATATTATATAGGCAATGGAAAGCTATCAGAGATTTACTAATGTGTTGGATGACATGACAATTTTGGCTTTTATGGAAAATAACTCTAGTAGCAGATTGAGGATGGATTAGACTTAGAGAAGTCAAGTCACAGAAATATGAGGAAGCTCACTGATTTAACAAATACTTTACTAATTTGTTGATGGGTGGGGAATACTCACATTAAGCATATACATCTACAAATACTTTGAATGTTGGAGCACTTATAGTTTACAAAGCGTTCTTATATCATTTATTCTCTAAAGAGCTCTATAAAGTAGATATTATTAGTAGTAGTAGTCACATTTTATAGATGAAGAAAGTGAAACTGAGAAGATAAAAGGCCTACCCATCTTCTAGTTACTAAGTGGAATGCTGGTTTAATCCAGGTCTTTGATCTTGAAAATAAATTTTGTCTCTACCAAACAGACACTCAGAAGTCAATTGCATTTTCAGCTGAACATGGAAATTATATTGTTGCAAAAAGAGCTGCAATAAGTCACCTTTCTGAATCAACACACTTGGGTAGTTCCCTAACACTTTGACTCTGGATGTAACCGTATGACTTCCTTCGGCCAACAGGACAATAGCAAACATTACTGAACTGGAGACTTGAAAAGTATTTGCCCAATGGGACTTGCCCACTCCTGCTGTTCTTTGAGACCCTAAATCTGCCATGTGAAGAAGCCTTGGCTTGCCTTCTGTATAACAAGAGACATGTACCCAAATCATCCCTGTTGTCCCAGCTGACTCTAAGACAGCCACAAGATGTGTGAGGAAGGCCACCCTCAGTCATCTGGCCCCAGCCGAGGCGACCCAGATCAGAAGAATTACCCAAGTGACTCACAGACTTTGCTTATTGTTTTAAGTCATTAAGTTTAGGAGCTATGGTGTAGCAAATGCTAACCAATAGTTCAGTACATGGTATTTCTGCAAATACTTTTTTGTACCTACAGATATTTTAACAAAGCAACAAAACAACATACTTATTTCTACCAAATAGAGCAATGATGTTCAAACTTTATCATATGAGAGTTACTTGGCAACTTCCTAAAAAAAAAAAAACTCTAACTTGGGATCACCCCAGATCTAATAAATTAATATTTCTGCAACAAGAGCCTAGAAAGGCTGCATTTTTAACAAGCTACCTGTAATTCTTAGATTTACCAAAATTTAAACTAAACTAGAATATTAATTTCCTTATATTCTCAAATATTCTCACATGAATGTCTTTCATTAGTTTGATGTTACTGGAAATTACCTTTAAACCACTTTAAAAGAACAAGAGTCACTGAAAGTTTGTTATTTTTAACAAAATGTCATTCTTTGTAGTCTCTATAGATTTATAGCGTAAGAAGAAATACAACACTTAAAAAATATAGACAGTGACTGAACATGAGATGTTACTAAATTGGCAACAAGTGTCTAAGTTAAATATTTACTCTCATACTGAGTTTAAGTTACTAGTGAAAAGAGAAATGAAATGGGGAAGATATGAAGAATGGTAGATATGAATGCCCTGTAAGCGAGGAAGGGGAGATTTAATCACTGGGGAGTGTGTAGTCTCCCAAAGTAAAGTGTGGACAGAAATAGAGGGGAGAACGGTCAATAAGAAAAATAGGATAGACTGGCTAATGTATTACCCCAACATAGTTTAAGATTAATACTTGCAGTAGCCATCTCAAGTTTCTTCTGTGAACTTATACAGTATCATAAAGACAACAAGATTCATGAAGCATAAAAGAACAGTACAATACCTACTAAAGTACTGGTGTCTCCTAACTAAAGGAAAGGGGAGCTGAGAGCCAACTCCCAGTGAACGAGGGGTCCAGTTACACTATGAGCTCAATTAAGAGAAAATCAACTGGCTCATTATTATACACAAGGACATTCATTCTTCTGAGCAAGGAGAGTGATTACAACTTGAATAGGAAAGCCACAAACCACTAATCAGGGTATCTCAGGTTTGACCTATTCAGGCATATTCCAAATTACTCAATTAGCTGGATTGCCAATAAATTCCTTGTAGCAGCTATATTGGCACTGATGATACCATAATCAGTTGTCTTAATCAAGCTTTTGAAAACAAAAATGATGGGCTGAATATACTCATAACAAGGACTGGAAAATTAGAGTCACCAGGTCACTGCTGTTGGGTCACTCAACATTCTGCTCTGGTAACTGCTCTCAGAGGACTGTGTGAGTTTTATTTTGTGTGGCTTTGTATTGCCACTGACCTACCCACCTCCTTAGGCTTTGTTCTATCTCCTAATGTTCCAGCTTCTTTTGAGGTAGCACCATTGCTACCTAGGTGATCTCTACAGCCCTTTTCCTGGTCCTGAATCCACTGGGCCTCTTTAGCCATATCTTGGTAGCCTGGATTCTCAGCCCTCTTGTTTGCTACCCATCAACTTGGGCTGGGTCTATAATCCCTAAACTGCATATGGTGGAAAAGGACCTTCCCCACCCCAGACTTTTCTGATGATGACAGAGTACTTCATATTAGTTGGGCAGCAATAGTTATTTGAGGGCAGGGACTGTTCATCTCTATAGCTTCAAAAAACATGCTTCATGCATAGCACATATTTACAAATGCTCAATAAATGAATTAATAAATAAATGGGAAAATGACATTTAAATCAGTCATAACACTGTTCCAATAGAAATAGGACATAGCATTTATAGTAAGTCTACCACAGCAAACAGAGACCCTATATCAGTCTTATTCATTTTCCCCAGGGCCTAGAATGATATCTAGAGCAGCACTTACACTCAAGAAATATTGTTTTGAATAAATGAATGACTACAAGTTGTATTTTTTCCCTTTCTGGTGGAAATCAGGAGAAAGGGCTAAGTTGCAGATATGGGTTAAAGGTAGGGTGGAGATAATGTAACAGCCACAAACTGCAGAGCAGGGGACAAGAATTCAGCATTCACTGGAACCTGGAGGTAGGGACCAGAAAATTCTAAACCCACAGACATCAAAGTAATCTTGAGGAGGTCACTGGCCTTTCTACTGCATAAGGAATGGGGGTTTGGATTAGTTCTATGAAGACGTTAAGGCACAGGACACTAAAACTGGGTCACTGGGTTACCCAATTAGTTAAAATAACAATTAATTGCCATAACAAAGTGCAATACTGTTGGAATGAAAAGACTCAATGATTGTTAACTGTGGTTAACTCGAGGAAAAATCTAAAGAGGTTATATTTAGGCTGGTCTTTTAAAACATTACTTACAAATATGGATGCAAAAGTTCAAAACATGGTCTCTGTGTTGGTTTGGGTTCCCCTAAAAGCAGACCCTAAGATGAGCATTCAATTGTGAGTGGTTTCTGTGGAAGATGGTCCCTGGTAGGAAACCACGTAAGGAAGTGGGGAACTGAATCAGGGAAAGGAAGGTAGCCAGTGAAGGTGTGGTATCCAGTCAGTTACCTGACAGCAACTGAAGGTCAGGCTTTCTAGGAAACTGGTAGACAATGGAAGACCATTCTCTGTTACTCCAACTGAAGTGCCAAGAAGCAGGGGGCATTCTTTCACCAGCTATCCGCCATTGGTCAAAAAGCTGCTCTTAGAGACATTAAGTATTTCATGCCTTGTCCTACAGGTAAGTCAAGCATGATTCCTGGGCAGACCATCATACAGTTCACTACAGCCTCTGATTGCACTGCAGTAATACTAAAATCAATTCAGCATCAGCATAACTTGATTCTGCTTTTGCTTTTGCAACTGCTTTTCTTTTCCCTTCCTCCAACTGGGGCTCTATAATAACGCGAGAGAGTTAAAGAAGGCATTGTCCCTTTTGTTCTTGCTCAACTAAGACCTGAAGCAAAATTGGATTTCTTGCACAGAACAGAGTGGTTGGATTTCCTGGACCAGGCCAGCAGGCAAGATTTCTCTAAGGCAATACTCTCATTGCTGCCCCTGACCCCTTTTCTCCTTCCAGTCGCCTGTACAGAAGGACAAACAGAGTGCTCAGTTCTCTAGATCCCTGGGTAATTGTTTGATTCTCTTTGGAGTCTTCTGACATTTCTGAAACTGCTTCCATATACTGAGCTCTAATCTTTCTGCTCAGCTTTCTGGAAGCAATGCCATTATATTGTGAACTACTTAAGAGCAAAGTCTGGTTACTTTGTATCAGCTTTGTATTCTTTCCTGCCTCTAGAAATGCACCTGGAGTCTAAAAGATGCTAAAGAATACTGTTGGGTGGATGGATGGCTATATGAGGAATGAGTGAAGAAGTAAGTGAATGGTTGACCCTTGTCCCCTATAATATTCTGTTGACTAGCTTTGGGTATCAGTTTGCTTCACCATCCTGATCCTAGTTCAGTTTTTTTCAAGTTACTCAACTTTCCAAAATTAGATGCCTTCTCTTCCCAAAGATCTTCTAGGATGTTATTGCTCAGGACATTGGCTCTTGCAGAACAGTGCCTAAAACACCAACTTCAACCCTTCTCCTTCCCACATCTCACCCTTTCAGCTCTTCATTTGCTTATTTGCTTTTCCTGCCCCTTTGGTATACAGATCCTTTCAGGGAGGTAGGGTATTGATTTATAATAAGCTCTAGTCAACTATAAGCATGTCCTTCTTAAGGAATATTTTTATTTTAAAATATAATGCTAAGGGGTGCCTGGACGGCTCAGTCAGTTAAGCGTCTGCCTTCGGCTCAGGTCATGATCCCAGGGTCCTGGGATCAAGCCCTGCATCGGGCTTCCTGCTCAGTGGGAAGTCCGCTTCTCCCTCTCCCACTCTCCCTGTTTGGTTCCCTCTCTCACTGTGTCTCTCTCTGTCAGGTAAATAAAATCTTAAAAAAAAAATATATATAATGCTAATATTTACCTAAAAGATGCTGTTGCCATGTTTTCAAAATAAGTAGGATATCTGTTTTAGAACTGGAACCCTGACTGTGACCTAATTTTGCCGTGCTATCACCTCTCTCCTTCTCCTGCAGGCAGAGATTAGGCAAAGAGATATGGCTTTCCTGCCCTGTCAACTGAGAGTAAATTTTATTTCTCCATAATTATTTACCTATCTTATTCCCTCATTTCCCAACAAGAAGATAGGACCTAGTTTGGGGATTTTAGCTCTCAAGTTAAGTAATGAGGCTTATGGACTGTGTTTTTAAATTATTCTTGTATCAGTTGCCTCTACCTATGTGGCAGGTCCTGCCACAGAACCCTGTACTATCAGGAAAGCCCCACAACCCATGGAGTAAACCTGGAAATGATGTTGGATAGGGTACCAAAAAGGCAAGAATCTAGCCAAGGGTACCATAGATTAATCCCCAAATGAGTAAAAGTGGCCCCAATTTTCTGGATACATATATGAAGAGAAAATGAGGAAGAGAGATAAGCCCCTGGTCTCTAGCAGGAAAAGACAATGTTTTGGGGTCAGAAAGCTTAGGTTTGCAAGCTTTAAGTTTCCTTTAAAAACGAACCCACATCCAAATAACTTGAGGATGAGGCATAGCTTACGGGTAATAACCGGACTAAACAGGTCATTCTCATCAAAGGGAGATCTTGGGGAGTGGCATAAGGTGGGGTGGAGAGGAGTTAGTGTTCTGAAAAGAAGAGTTAAAAGTTGGCAAAGAAACAGATTTTCCTATAAAGGTGCAGGTGATCTATCTTTGACTTTAGTGAGCCATTTTATGCAGAGCCTAACAAAATCTTACTTGCAAAATGAATTCAAACTGTTTGGATATGAACACTGTTGCATGTATTGAAATGTAATGATAAATGGAACAGGGCAACAATACCTGACAATGCATCATGGGGAAGAGAGATTTTTAGTGCAAAATTTGAAAGCCTGGTTCTTGTCTGGTCTTATTAAACATCTTCATTGATGCTCTGCAGGAGGGAGTAAACAATAATGTATTAATGTATTAATACATTATTGAAATTAATGAAATTAATTAATGAAATCTGTACATTTAACTTAAAAAACAAACTCCATTGAAAACTGACAAATGATGAAAAGGAATATTAAGAAATTAGAAATTGGATCAGAAAATAAAAGTTGGATGGAAAAGATATATATATATACATACATATATATGTATATATGTCTTCTGAAAATCACTGTAAACAAATAATTCTTTTAGAAGAAAATCTAGAAGGCAACATATGCAGCAATATTGGAAAAGATGTTATAAGAACATGGGATAGGATGTGACCTTAAGAAGGCACTTGGCCTGGTATGGCCACATACAGCAGTAAAATATCCATTTGGTAGAAAACTTTGGAAATCCAATTTTTTTGTCCCAATCCTTTCAGACTCACATCTCTCTATCCTGCAGACACACGTGCATGCATGCGCATGCACACACACATGCAAATGAATTTCCTGCAAGGAAAGATCAATCAGTGTTTTTAAGGGTTAGGCATTTTTTTTTTTTTTTTTTTATTTAAAATTTTTTTATTGTTATGTTAATCCCCATACATCATTAGTTTTAGATATAGTGTTCCATGATTCATTGTTTGTGCATAACACCCAGTGCTCCATGCAGAACGTGCCCTCCTCAATACCCATCAAGGGGTTAGGCATTTTTTAATCAACTTATATTTTTACCAGTTACTGCTACTGTTGGAAAAAACTGTTTTTGTTTTTACACTAGATATAGTCTTTAGAGGTGAAGTCTAGGGAATTTGATTCAAGAGAGAACAAATCAAAATTAAATTTCTCAAATGAACTGAATGCTACCAAACATACTGCATTTTCATGAATCTTTCCCTTTTCATTTAGACCAGTGTTTCCTACACTTTTTTTTTTAAAGATTTTATTTATTTATTTATTTGAGAGAGAGAGCGCACGTGAGCAGAGGAGGAGCAGAGAGAGAGGGACAAGCAGATTCCATGCTGAGCAGGGAGACTGACCCAGGGCTCAATCCCGCCACCCTGAGATCATGACCTGAGCCAAAATCAAGAGTCAGGTGCTTAACCCACTTAGCCACCCAGGCACCTCTCATACTTTTTGATCACAAGACCCTTTCACTCTTAAAATTATTGAGGACCCCAAAGACCTTTGATTTATGTGGGGTATAGCTGTTAATATTTACCATATTAGACATTAAAGCTGAGAAAATTTAAAAATATATATTATTTTATTTAAAATAACAATAAATACAGTATACAATCACATAATGTATTTGATGAAAATAATTATGACAAAATAATGCAAAGTGAAAATAATTAATGAAAAATGGCATTGTTTTACATTTTTATAAATCCCTTTAATATTTGGCTTAATAGATACAGCTGAGTTCTCATATTGGCTTCTGTATTCAATCTACTGGATATTTTGTCTTTGTTGAAATATATGGAGAAAATTCATCCTTGCAGAGATACGTAATTGGAAGGAAAAGGATAATGCAGACCATCTGATAGAGTCTTAGGGACTCCAGGGCTGCGGTCCTTATTCCAAACTTTGAGGATCCTACTACAGGTCAAAATAAATTCTATCATTTAGGGTCTGTATATGCTGAGATGAATCCTCTTAGTAAAGAAGTCATATTTTTATGCATGGAAGAACATTTGATAGCATAGGAAGATTTGAGTGTTTGGGATATTCAGTGAGGTACTAAAAACATTTATTTATTTATTTAAAAGATTTTATTTATTTATTTGAGAGAGAGCGAGCGAGAAAGAGAGAGAGTGAGAGAGAGCATGAACAGGGCAGGAGAGAGAGAGAAGCAGGCTCCCCGCTGAGCAAGGGGGGTGGCTTGATCCCAGGACCCTGAGATCATGACCTGAGCCAAAGGTAGAGGCTTAACCGACTGAGCCACCCAGGTGCTCCCTAAAAACACTTTAGATCTAACATCTAAAGTTTAATAAAGCCACAATTCCATGAGATAAGATCAGAGTGAATTTTTAAAAATCAGATATAGCTAGAAAAATCTCTTGGGTTCCAGTTTAGTAGCTTGTATGAAATTGAATATATTTTACAAATTCACTTACCTCATTACCAGTAGAAGCTCAAATCATTTCCAATGCTGAATGCTTGATTTGGGTTAACAGAAATATGGAGGCTACAAAACTTGAAGGTCACCCAGGGATAATCTCTGGAGCATAAACTACCAAAACTTAAAGACTGAGTTGTGTTACTGAAAGAAGTCCAAAGACAAACAATAACACTATTCTGTAGAATGGTAAGTTCAGAGAAATACTTTTAAATTGTTCCAAGTCAGACCATTGGGTCACCTTTCAGACTGAATTGGCCAATGAGTTTGGCAAATATTTTTACTGTGCTGATCAGTAGTTTGAATGACTTGACCAAATAGTTGTTTTGGCATTCTCTACAATATTACCAAAGTATTTGACATGCCTTTCTGATTATGTAATTACCTTGCTTGCTCAGGTTTCTTCAAAGACTTCTCTTTGTGGTGTGGTCCAAAAATCACATAGGGGGATTTTTTTAAAAATGCAGAATCCCAGTGCCCATCTTAGGCAACTGAGCTAGAATTTTTGAGGAAATTCATTCTGGGAATATATGTTTTTTTTTTTTAAACTTTCTCTCCAGGTGAGTCTTTTGGTATTCAACTTATTGATAAATATCTAATCTTTGTAGGATTAAATACAAAATTCTTCATGATCAGTCCCTAGACACCCCAGCTTAATTTAAAGTTAAGGAACAGAACTACCCACTCATACTACCTACACCAACTACTTACAACTTCCAAAATGTGCCCCATTTTCTCATTTCTCTTTGACTTTGACTCTGTACTTCCTTAACAATGTCTTCATTGTCAACCTCAGTCTTGGGTGCATTTAGTCAATTCATATTCTTTCAAAAGTCAGATCTATATCAGCTCTTCTGATATTGCCTTCCCTGACTTACTCAAGGAGTGTGGTTTCCTTTGTGCACTGCACCTCAACTACAGAATTATATGATTTATCGCCTTGTAGAGTAAGTGTCCATTTTCTTGATCACATCTCTGCTGAACTGCTAACTCCCCGGTGGCGTAAGCTGTTTTGTTTTTTGTTTTTTTACCTACATATTCCAAACACTTAGCCCAGGGGCTAAAACACTGTACATGCTAATTAAAATATTGTGAAAATGAACATGGTAGCTCATAGAAAATATAATGATAAGGGGAAAATTCTGAGAGTATGCTTTCAAATTCAATTTTTTCTGTAGTTGTAAAGGTAGAAAGTTAAAAACAAAAAGGAAGAGAGAGGGAGAGAGAGGTCATTGTATAAAAAATAGGCTAATGTAAATCAGCTTTATACAAATAACATGAAGTTGGAAAAAGGGGGGCTTCCACACACCTTTGAGGCAGAAAGTCTCATTAGTATGCAACGGAATATACAATGGATTCCAAATTCAAACTCAAAACAGTAATAAATCAAAGCAATAAGGTGAAAAATGATGGGATCAGCAACAGTAGTGGCTATTAGCATGTGCACCTGCTGTGAGACAAAGCAACCCAGGGAGATGCTTGGGAGAAAATTCCAAAGCTGAGACCAAGAGCAAAGATGTAATTTGGAAATGAATGAGAGATGAAGCAGAGATTCAGGATGCTTTGAACATTTTTTTTTGCAAGGTCAGAATGGAAAACTGAACTGCCCCAGAACCCCTTTTTTAATGACAAATGAGCTCCAGGTAGTATTTTTAAGGGAAAGTTGGTCAGTATCTTTTGAAGATTTCTAATGAAATGGGCTCACTGACTACTCCTCTTGGTTTTAATCCTGGGTAGTTAAGATAATCAAATTATCCCTGGAGAAATAAAACACTGTTAGCTTGTCCAAAACCTTCTAGATCTGTGGCCAAACAGGTCTGTTTCATCCATACCTAATTGTCATAACAGTATCGATTGATGGCCTGCTAACCATGTGAGGGCCTAAAACTGTCATATTTTCTAATTTTAGTGCTATGTACAGAAGTTGGCATGGCTTTTTGGAGGGATTTGCTGGGTTCTTTTTTTTTTTTTTTCAAGCTAGAGCAACCAACAGCTGCAGAAAAATCACTTCTGGATGCTCCTAATAAGGAGGGTAGAAACATTATACATGATCTTGTATGTTAAGTTTTTACAAGTTGATCAGACTTATTATGGCTTTTTAAATAGATAGTTCAACAATTAATCTGACATTAAAAGAATCAGTTTCTTTAATAAAATGTAGATTGTGGTTCTAATAAATATTGTGACATTATTTAAAGCCAAACCTTATTGTTAACAAATAGCCTGACTTCGGACATGGCAAAAATATTTCTGAAATATTCTATTTCCCAATACCTCCACACCAAAATCAAGTCAAATTCATAATCCAGAAAAAAAAGTAAACTATCTAATAATGGGAGAAACTTCCTGATTAACACAAACATTTTTGCAGTTAGTGTAAGTTTTCTCTGAATTCTGGCAATAAAATGTTTAACATATACTCAGAAATAACCATAGCTCACATTTACTAAGGACTGTGTGTTCAACACAGTGGTTTTGCCACCATGCCCAGGTGCACAAGAGAGTGAGGGTGAAGGCATTGCAAAGGCAGTAGCATGTCCCAAGTTTGAGAGTTACAAGAAAATAAAGGACATTCATTTGAGGAATGAGTCTGATTTACTTTCAGATAACTTGGAAACATGATTTCCTCATAAAAGCCATTTCTTTGGCTGCCCGCAGTCCCCCAGACTAGGGACGATGTCTAATTTCTACAGCATTCATTCTTCTTACCAGCTGTTTACTGATCACTATTGATGCCTTTGTCTGTCCTGAACAGAGAGTTTCAAAATCTACTGAGATTAATTTCTTTCAATTCTTTACTTTTCCTGTCTGGCTGCTGTGAACAGCAATTCGAATCTGATCTCAGCCTCACCTCCTTGCCCCTTGCTGCCACTGCTTTGATCCTGAAGCACTTTCACACTGCCCACATTTGCAACCACCACCACCACCACGGTAACACAACAGATTGGCTCAGAATGCATTATTCAGTTCCAGGCAATTTTCAAATAACAAAACATAAACAAATATGCAATGAACTGAGTCTCTTCTTTGTGGTGATTAAACTTAGCTGTCAGGGATTTCCTACATGTTAACCACAGTGCTAGAAAATAAAGTACAGGAGTAGAACATAAATATCAAAAAATTACTTAATGAATCCTGTGAAGAAGCTGAGACATCAGCTGAATCAGGAGAAAGCATTGTGGATTGCAAATCATTAGACTGCTACTCAGCTGAGCAAATTATTATATAAACCATAACTCACAACGGGGAGTACCTGCAGTGCCCAACTCTTGCATTTACACTCTGGAAGTGCTGAAGTTTCAGAGGTGATATATTACCTGATGAATGTCTACCTATGGTTAAGGCACATACATACATTGATGTGTGTATGCATTGATACATATATCTGTCCCTATACTTATAAATATTATACTTGTCCCTTTATTAAAAGAACAATTTAAAGCAAAAGGGAATATTATTATTTAATGTTTTAAATTGCTAACTGAAGATTTCTGTTTTCATAGTTGATATTTAATTTTGGAAGTAAGACCTCAAAGCCTTAGGTATGCACTTAAGAAATCTAGTGATCACTCAATAAGAAAATTGCTAGTCTAAATAAATCAATGTGTGAGAAGGAAAGTCTCCCTTTTATTTTAAGTATGAAAATTCTGATTCTATTTGAGGTTTGCCCCATGTTATGACATCTGTATTAGGGGTTCCACTCTTTGCAGGGAAGAAGTGTGTTCTCTGCTACAACCAAGTAATGAGTACAAGGGAAAGAACCCCAGAAACCCAGGAGCAGACATCTCATCTAGATCTGCAGCTCACAAATAAGCATGATATGATGTGTAGTGCCCATGTTGTCCCTGGACTTCAGCTGAACCAGATGATCCCTAATCTTAGGACTCTTATTCTCCAGGCGCATATGATAGTAATGTTAGGACAAAAGGGAAATGTGTGCAGTACGATAGAGGAGTTGCCAGTGGACCAAATACATCAATGCATACACATTGATATTTAATTAAAATTTAAAGAGCAATTTATTTGGTTAAAATAAAAAAGCAATTCTACATTCCTCTTTGGAAGGAGAGTTCCACAAAAGCAACCACCATATTGGATCCTACTGGGGAAATGGGAGATATATGTTACCTATACCTTTTAGAATTTGACATGTCTGGTGAGGTTTAAATAGGGCCTTGGAAAGACTGAATAGGAATATTTGGACATGTCAAATGGAGCCCCTCTCTTTGCTCCTTTTTATTTTTTATTTTTTTGCCAGAGAAAAGAAATTGAGCAGATGCTTCAGTGTCAGTCACATACAGGACATGTGCCTGGGAGAAGATCATGGCTGGCAGATGCTGACTGGATTTATTTATTCACAACAGCCTATATTTATTGGGTGCTCACTATATGTCAGGCACTGTGGTTGATGCTTTACAAGGAATGTATCATTTGATCTATACAAAACACTATGAAGTATGTACTATTATTATTTCTACTTTTTAAGGATGGAAACTAATCTAGCAAATTGGTAGTGCTGGGGTTCTCACCTAAGCAGTTTGATAATACAGTCTACTCACATAAGCAATAAACCACCCTGCCTCCTGAATTAATGAGTGGCTATGATCTTTTGGGAGGCAGAGTGATTTTATCCCTTTGTCACTAGAAAGCATGATCTTTTAGGCTTCTCCTACTTTCCGCTTTGTGCCTATAGTCACAGCATTGTTATGTCCTACATATGCCATATTCCACCCCCACACACCATTTAGTTAATTTTATTATTGTTTATCATGATCTCACAGCACTGACTGCACAAGTGGAGAATATGTGTGCACTCAGTCATCACTGGCCAGGAGACTTAGCAGATGGAGATAAGATGACAAAGTGCTCTGGGAAGATCATTCGGAAGAAAAGAAATTTGTGGAAAGGAAGATTTGCTGCCTTGAAACAGGGGACAAGAAGATGGACCAAGAACCAGGAATATGTTCTTAAATCAGTAGAACAGATAAGCAGCCTGTTAAAAGGAAGGAAGCAATACGTTCCCATTATAGTTTCAAAGGGTGTAGATCCATCTGATAATCCATGTGGCACATATTACTTATAATAATAATAATCTATTATTGAAGTCCAATAAGTGTTCATCTCTCCTCTTCCCTGGAGATAGAGTAATATACTCTTTTAAAGCAATTTGAATCAATTACATAACAATACATCTCCATAGAAGGAGAGACAGAAACAGCGTATTCAGAGTTATTGCGTATATCAATGTGACCCATATTATATTCAGACAGGAAAAAAGACTTGTTAAAGCAACATTCTTTAAAGGGTGTCTGGGGATGTTATAGTGCTGTATCTACTTGTCACAGACCTCTTTAGGTGGGATCTGGGATCTAGCTCACAGTGATAACTGGCTGATTATACACCCTCCATTGGATTCCTTCCCTTTCTCACTCTCCACTCCTCTACTGGTGTTTCCTGTGGTCATTTTCAACATAAACTACTCACATTCAAATTCTCATCCTGGGGTCTGATTCTGGGCATACCAATCCAATACCAATATCAGAAATTTGTACTTGAAATATGTCGGTATATCGTTGGATAAAGAAGCTATGGATGTTAAGATCACTTATGGAAAGAATATGAAGTAAGAAGAAAGTCAAGAATCTTCCTTGAGGAACACCAACATTTGAGTGTTAAGAAGAGAGTGCATCCACAGAAGTGTCAGAGGGAGTTGCAGAGAGGGAGGTGGAAAAACCAAGGGAGGGGTTTCAAGGGAAAATATTTTTTAAGATTGAAAGGAACTTTTGAACTTGCTTGACTGTTGGTGGAAAGAATGCAATAGAAAAGAGGAGTTTGAAAATGCAGGTAAATTAAAGGATCAATAGTCAATGTTGTTAAGATTCTCAAGAGAATAAGATGAAATTCGATCGAGATCCCAAGTGATGGGATACACTTTGCGAGGGACTTGGTAGGTTTGGTTATGGAAAACAGAGGAAGTTCCTATCTGATATTTTGGATAATTGGGTGTTTGGGAACAATAAAATAAACTGACTTTCCCTCCTAGTTTTATCTGAACATTTGACAAACTAAGGACTGAAACTCAGAACAAAATGAATTCCACTTTTTTCTTACTGAACTGTCACTTAAAAAAAAAATTGAATGGACATGGAATTTAAGCAGAAGGTTTGTTTTATTTAATATTAACTTAAACTCTCTTCTTCTGTTCATCAACTTGAATTAGAAAAGGAGTTCCTAATCAAGGAACTCCAAATGGGGATATGCTCTAGTGATTCTCATAGGTTTCATGTCCTATGTGGGTATAGACAATTTCCACATGAATCTCATTGAATTATATTAATTTAAAAAATTCACTAGCAGCCTACCATATTTTGATTGGGACTCTCTTTTGTCCAGCTAAAAATGACATCTGGCCTACATGACTGTGATGGATGGTCTTGTAACCATAATAGAATTCTAGATCTCTGGTCACTATCGGAAGTAAAACTACAGTGAATTTACAATGATTTTTGACCTCTTCATTCCAAACTTTTCTTAAATATCCAAATCTTTCTGTTAGTCTCATATTCCTTTCTGTTACAGAGACTCTATGTCGAGTAAAATAATTGTAGGGCTACTTAAACTCTGGTCTATTAGCCATGGTCTATTTAGTATCCACATCATGGTGCTAGAGGTTAATATGGTTAATATGATCCTGGCTGAGGAATTAAATTTAAAATTAAATTTTTAATTCAATATAAAACACAAAGGATGGTTAGAAAAATTAAAATATAAGTTCCCATATATAGGTTAGGAAAATCTGACCTTTACTCTGATCCTATGGCTTAGTAGGCTAAAGCAAAATATATACAAGAAGAAAATGTGTGGTCCCAGTCTCTGTCTCTAACTATAAGATACTTGAGGTAAAATAAAAGGATGGGCCTCAGTTATTCTAGTACAACCACTGTGATATTTATAAAGACTTAAGACCTATAATCAAATGTATAAAATGGAACTCTTTGAAATGGCTTGAAATCCCACATAGAAATCTGTTTATTGTTTTATAAACAACAAATAACAGAATCAAAATCAAATAACAGTAAAATCAAATAATAGAACACTGTAATAGTTGAATTATAAAGCATATAAAAGTATTTTGGGAAGTTTTTTTTTCTCTCATGTGGTGTATGTGTGTGTTGTGTCTGTATTTAGCATGGTGTCATTCTACCACATGGGATCGGATATTTTCTTTGCTCCTGCTAGCTACCTTCTTCCCCTTCTTTCCCACCCTGGAAGATTATGAAAGCAAAAAGGAGGGGGTTGGTTAGGAAGAAATATGAATTATTTAAACTGTATAAAAATGCTGGAATAAAATGAACATTCAAAACTCCTATGGTTGAATTTAATCTTTTGTTCAACTCATTCACTGAGAAAATCTGTCTTCAAATGGTTCATATTGCAGAATATGATGACTCCAGTCACCTATCCTAGACTCTACATTTGCTATAAAGACTATTGTGGCATGATGATAGATGAGGAAATTTACTCCTATAGTCTGCAGGGAAGTCAAGTGCCAATAATTTAAGACTTTCGATGATACAGTACTAACTTTATATTCCAAGCAATCACAACCTATATTTATCCACCTGCTGTTTTTATGACTTAGAAATCATACTATTTGTTTGTGATGGTAATTTATTATATTATAGGAGAAGATTTTCAAATTACAGACTTGCGTTGAGCTAGCGGAAGGAATTAAAATACTTTGCCCCACTCCTTTTCATAAATAAAAATAGTTCATTCAATAGATTGAAGGTTCTCAAGGAAATGGGACTCTTGGTCATTTTTAGAGTTTTCATTTATAAACAAAATCTGTAGGAACATGTTCAAATTTTAGGTGAGAGAAGCCTAGAAATTAGTTTTTAATAAGTAGAGAAGGGTGATACCTACAGTACTTTGAAGGACTTCATTATGTTTAATATCTTCTCTTTGGCTGTCTAACAACCATTAAAATAATATTTCTCTTACTTTAGGCATTTGACAACTACCTTTATAATTTCTGCCACAGTCTGTGTTACATTTGTATGATTATTTGCCTCATTTTTCTTCAAAAAAACTTACTTTTTAATTATTTAGTGCAGAAGCCAATACTACTAGTGACATACCTCTCATGCTGTGGAAAACACTGTGTCAAAACAGTAGTTTTCAGCTACATCCACTGGCAATCTTCTACCCACATTTAACCGTAATTTGATGAGATCTAAAAATGTTTCCTTTTTCTCAGTATCTCAGTGATGGTTGGTGTCTCCTGAATACTATTTTAAATTGCATTTGAATCATTCTACCCTAATATGGATTCATCCATAATTAAGCTGTATGTTGCTAATAAATTGTTCCTCATCTTCCCTTAATTTAAATAGTCTTTTATCATTTTGCTCAACTCTATGCCCAATTGCCAGACATAATTAAATGTCTATGAACATGCATTTTTCTCTTTCAATGATATTACTTACATAGAAAGAATAGCCCATTTCACAGTTTTTAAAAATACCCCTATGTGGGTGGGTATTTCAACTTTTTTGTATTGTTGAAAATTTAATAATAAAACATTGGGGGGAAATCCCAATTTATACTTCATGACAACCAAAAAACATACATCTTTGAATTTTTTCCCAAATTAGTGGTTAAAAGCAAGTGAAATATGCTGTGGCTAAATGAGAATATTACCAAATTTTCTTTATATAGGTTTGGGCTCTTAGAGTCTTGGTATAAAGAAAGTCACCAATTCCTTGAGGTATTGACTGGTATTGATAAATGAACATATTAATTTATTTCCTCTACCAAGAGTCAAAAGTAGGTAACGTCAGATATTAAAGTCATCTTTTAAAAAAATTCATGGTTTTTGTCGTAACAAAATTTTCCTGAATTTTAGTGCTAGAAAGGTACAAAAGGTAATATTCAGATTTAAAGAGGATACTGACTTGAACTGTTGTATAATCTCCAGCAGTTCATCCCTTTTTGTTCGTTCTGTGTCAATTTACTTGATATATCCTCTCAAGGAAATATATTAATATGTTTATTACTTGATGAATTTTCACCTTAATTTCCACAGTGAAGTTTCATCCAAACACTCATATACAACTGTATATATGGGAGACATTAAAAAAAATCTTTGTAGTGATTTTGTGGGCACATTTGTAGTGTGGTATGGCATATTATCATTTATAGCAAGCAGTTTCCTGAATACAGGATGATACATATGACAGTTCTGTGGTGTGAATAGTCCTCATTATCTTTCAACAAATAATAGTGACTCATCAAATAAAAATTAATGATTTTAATGAAGAATCATTGGAACCTGCTGTTATTAAAGAAAGACAGATGCATTGATTGATGTACATAGTAACATGCCCTGAAATATGACTACATTAGGTCTTTACTCTTCTCAATTGATATGCAAGCTATAATAAAGCTTTTACTGTTATTCAATATCAGCAATGGCATTAGCAATATAATTTGAGTTGCTTGATGGAGAAGAAGCCAAAACAAAGATCATTGAATATTGTTGTTTGATTTCAAGTTTTAAGATCTTAACTTCATTAAACTTGGTTTTATCCAGATTCCTAGAGAAAAGGAACCAAACAAAGGAAAAAAAGCAGAATATGTGAAATATAGTTACAGTATGTTTATTCTTACAACAGATTTTCAGATATTGAAATCTCCATTAATTATTTGTGATAGGACAAGTACAAAACATTCTTATGACAAATACTTTAAGTCTGGTGCTATTTAGATAGGCAGGCCATACAGCATCTTGTAAAATTCATTTCATATTTTCTTCATTTCAGTGATTAATTACAACTGCTATGGCTTAAAAAAAAATCACAGTGTCTATTCTTTCTAATGCCCCATAGCTTAAATCAGTGTTGCATAGTGTATATAATTAAAGACTGAAGATGTTTTCTAGGACAGCACATCCTTCCTCACCCCTGAAATTTCTGATCATTGACCTTTGTTCTAAAATGATCCATTGTCCACTTGCTACATGGATTGTGTCATATCTTAAGCTTTAAAGTTTCATGGAATTAGCTTAACCCACAGGGTACTGGCATATTTGAACTTCAGCTGACATCCTTAAGGATAGATGATCTCAAGAAAGAATGGTCATGGTCAGCCCAGAACACAATGAAATTGTCTGTACCTAAGCCATTTGCCTCCAGAATTGTTTTCTTTAATTGAAGGAGTTCAGACCATATAATCTATGGGCCATCTACCCGAACACGTTTATTTGTTTACAACAGTTATTTTTACTCCCAGTCTAGTTTGACATGCACAAATAACTTGGTAGTCATGAAGTCAAAGGGATTTTGAGGCAAATAAAAAGCAATATGGTTTAGCATGTGCACTGATAAATGGTGTTACAACATTTAAAATTCTTATGCCTATTTGAGGACAATATTGTAACATATTCCACAGTTTTTTATAGCTTTTCAGAATGACTAGGGAAGTTGGTTGTTATCAAATAATGTTATCAAATTGTAGAAGGAAATGGAAAGTTTGGAAAACTGAGAATAGTTTCCATAGAATTCTAGAGTCATAGAACTGAAAGGAATATAATAGAAATAATTATAATGCCTGGCACTTAATCTCTTTGTCCAAACAACAAACATTTATTAAATTTCTACTACGTGCCAGTTTTTGGTGATAAAAAAAGATACAGAAGGCACATTCTATGCTTGAGGGGGTCCAGGACTGAGAGGGAGAGATACATACACAAGGACACAATTAAATAGAGACATTGACAGGAGATTTGAGAGAACAGAGGAGAGTGCAAACCTGTTTGAGGGCAAGAAGACACTCCTTCCTCTGAGGTCTATTTTTTTTTTCTTCCTTCTCATGATCTCCTCCAAATGACACTTGTGTTCTACTTAATCCTTATATGACTGTAAGTGGTTGATGATGGCACTGAATGGGAGTTTACTATTCATAATAAGGGAAGACAAAATGTCTTATCATGAGAGAATTCATATTAAAACATATGTATATATGTATTCAACAATTCTTAGTAAAAAATTCTTGACCAAGAATGTGTCTTGGATAAAAGTACTTGTGCTCTCTCCATTTAACCAGATCATTGTTTAGAATTAGATTAATTGTCCTCAGTCTTGGTTGCATATTATATTCACCTGCAGAACTTTTAGAAAGTACACTGTTTGTTTCCCATTCCAGAGAGTCTGATTTAATTGGTTTGGGATGGACTGAGGGAATCAGTATTTTTAAATAGTTTCCCGGTTGATTTTGTCCTGCCAAGAGTTGAGAGTTTTTGCTTTAATAGATTAGTGACCCTTTTCAACCCATTCTCAACTTGATTTGAGTAAACCCTGACACTTTCAAGTACCACATTAGCAGGACTCACTGTTTATTTATTAAGATAGAAAATATACACAACACCCTGAATTAACCACCTGTGCTTTTTCTGAAGCCTCAGAAGATTTGGCATTCTCCCTGCTTATTCTCTTTTCCTTGAACAGCCTGCCATAATTCTAGTATTATAGTGTACTTGTTCTTGGCAAGTTGCCTCATCTAGTTTTTAAGATGCCTTTTTGTTGTGAATTGCTTTCAATTTTCTCTCTCTTTTTTTTGGAAAGTAATGTTATTTTTATTATAAATTATATGTTTTTATAGAAAAATTTTAAAACAGAAAGCATAAAATTAAGAACAAAGATTACTCCTAATACTATAAGAACAAATAGCACTACTCTGTGGCGCGTATTTTCAGCCTTTTTTTTTTCTGTGTTAGTAGATATATTAACATTTTATTTACAAAGTTAGAATCCTACAATATCAAAATATATTTTGTAATCAGTATTTCACCTGAAAAATTTTATCTTTAAGAATTTCAATACTTATAACTAACCTTGTAGATCATAATTTTTAAAGGCTGCTTGGCATTTCATTGAATATATAATAGGTTTTTTTGTTTTTTGTTTTTTTAACTAGTCTCCTATTTGGGGCTTTTAGGTTGGTGCCTTTTTGTTTGTTTGTTTCTTACTTTAAAGAGTCTACAATTAAAGTTTGTTCTTGATGCCAGGCTAGAATCTTTGGGGACTTTAAATCATTCATGATTGTAGTATTTTTGCAAGTTTGGTCTTCTTCCTTGTCATTTCATGCTTTCTCTCTCTTGTCAAAAGGCTGCCTTCCCTGCTTTCCTTTTATTTTCTTGCTCATCATTTGGCCTTCAGTGATTAAAGTGAGTTGGGCTGGGCATAAACACCATGGCAAGCTCCTCACATGCTGCTGGATCTATCCTTTGCTTTCAACTCTCCTTATTCCAGGAAATACTGGGAATATTCTGCCAGAATCTCTTCCTCCCTTTTCCTATGCCATATGCTCTCCCACATATGGATCAGAACTGGATTTACTTCAGTGTACTCTAAATCTTACAGAATTTCTTAGAAGTTTCTGGTATTTATTTATCAGTATCCCTAGGTCTGACTGCTAATATGTTTTCCTTTAAATACTACCACATCAGTCCCAAGAAGTAGTTCTGCATAGAGGTTTGAGACTCAGACAGGAAGGAACATTAATCAGGCTTCCAGCATTTACTCATTTTATGTAGTCATGCAATAATTTAACTCTAAATCTCAGTTTTCTCACCTATAATAGGGAATAGTAATTGTACCTAATTCATAAGATTATTATAGGGATTAAAAGAGATAGTACTTATATTGTGTATTAGCACAAAATGTGCCATGAAGAAGTGCTTAATAAATGTTAGCTTGAGGAGGAGAAGGAAGCTGATGATGAGGATGAGAATTTCAGTGGAAATCTTAGGTTGTCATTGTGCCCAGAACCATTGGTAAGGAATGAATAAAAAGGAACCTGATTCTTTTATTGGAAGTACACTGTTTTGAACCAATATAGACATAGGTTATGTTATAAAATCAGGTAATAAGTTATTGAAAGAATGTTAAAATTGCTTTAAAGTTGAATCACTCTGTATCTATAAAGTTTTTCTTATTTCATAGATACAGGTATGTTTCTAACATTTATAATCCCCAAACTCATGCTATAGCTTAAACCACCTATGGGCTGAATTGTGTCCCCCATCCAAATTCACATGTTGAAGTCCTAACTCCTCATACTACAGAATGTGACTGTGTGTGGAGATAAGATCTTTAAAGATTGAGGTTAAGGTAATTAGGGTAATTAAGTTTAAATGAGGTCACTAGGGTGGGCCCTAATCCGGTATGACTGGTGGCCTTATAAAAAGAGAAGATTAGGGCACAGATACATACAGAGAAAAGATCATGTGATAACACCAGAAGATAGCCATTTACAAGCTAAGGAGAGAGGGCTTAGGAGAAACCAACACTACCAATACCCTGATCTTGGACTTCCAGCCTCCAGAACTATGAAAAAATAAAGATCTGTTATTTAAGCCACCCAGACTGTGGTACTTTGTTATGGCAGCCCTAGAAAACTAGTACAAATCATATTTAATTTTTCCCCTTTGTAGAGTTTAAAAATTTTTGGTTAGAATTTTAAAAAGGTATCATCATCATCATCATCATCATCATGCTGCTTTTCGGCAAAATAGCCTTAGTTCTCATATATGTTTCTCATTAATCCTATTTTTCAAGTATTTTGGAAAAAGCTACAAAGATGAAAAGATTTTATTTTTTTTAAGATTTTATTTATTTGACAGAGAGAGACACAGCAAGAGAGGGAACACAAGCAGGGGGAGTGGGAGAGGGAGAAGCAGGCTTCCCGCGGAGCAGGAAGCCTGATGCGGGGCTCGATCCCAGGACCCTGGGATCATGACCTGAGCCGAAGGCAGACGCTTAAGGACTGAGCCACCCAGGTGCCCCAAAGCTGAAAAGATTTTAAAAGAGGATTTCTTTATTGTGGATATTTGCTTTCTTAAAAGAAAAGACTATTTTTTTTGTTTAAGTCTTCACTTTCTACCCTGGTCTTACTATACTAGTTCCAAAACAGTCATATACTTGAAAAGTTTATTCCAGTGTTTGCATTGTTGGTTTACCTTTTCTTACTAGACAACGGATCATCTCCTAAAGTGCCTATTCATATACACACACACACACACACACACACACACACACACACACGTATATATATATATGTACATACATGTATGTGTGTGTGTGATATATGTGATATACACATATCTCATATATATGAATATATGTCATATATATAATCTCATATATATACATATATATGTATATATATATACTATTAGACTCTCTTTTTGTATAGTCTTTTCTAAGAGCTCATTTTCTCTCTTAAATATGTAGAGATAGTATATCTGAGTGCTCAATAAAAGTTACCTGTTTGAGTGAATGTTGAGAAGATAATCAGCGAACAGGTTGAAGTTGCAGTTGTGCAAGGCCAACAGAGCCAAACAAGAATTACAGCTGATTGTTCAGAGTTCTATAATCAACGAAGTTGATTTTTGTATTTTGCTTGAACTTAACTCAATTAACAGTCTCTGAAAAATAAGCTAGCTTTACTTATTTACCCATATTTCTACCTAACAACGAAAAGGAGTCAAGAAAACACTCTCTCTCTTTTCTCACTAAAGGAGAGCTCTTTGAGATTTAAAATTTATGTTTATATACCACAGCAGCTGTCCAGAATTCAGAACATGGAGGTGTCCATTAGTGGGTTTTGCTTGTTAAGAGATTTACCAAATGTGAAAAGCTATTGTCATGAAGAGAAAATGTATGGTCATTGTAAGATAATGTCTCTCTTCATTTGAATAATTGTTGATGAAGACTGAAAATGGGAAAGTGTACTCTTGGGATACTCATGCTTAGTGGTTTTCTCGATGTAAATAGATATAAACTTCAAATTAACTTAAGTATTTTGTATTTTAAAATATTTTCCAAGAAAAGTATTTTAGAAGCATAGCATAATTAGATAACTAGATGCTATTGCAAGAGCCAATTTTGTTCATTTTCTAAGGTTTTAGGGAATATAACCAGACTAGTCCAGATGAATTATTATCTATAAGTTTTTTTTCTTTTTTAAAATTTTTTATTGTTATGTTAATAACCATACATTACATCATTAGTTTTTCATGTAGTGTTCCATAATTCATTGTTCGTGCATAACACCCAATGCTCCATGCAGAACATGCCCTCTTTAATACCCATCACTAGGCTAACCCATCCTCCCACCCCCCTCCCCTCTAGAACCCTCAGTTTGTTTTTCAGAGTCCATCAACTCTCATGGTTCATCTCCCCCTCCGATACCCCCGCCTTCATTCTTCCCCTCCTGCTATCTTCTTTTTTTTTTTTAACAGATATTGCATTATTTGTTTCAGAGGTACAGATCTGAGATTCAACAGTTTTGCACAATTCACAGCGCTCACCATAGCACATACCTTCCCCAATGTCTATCACCCAGCCACCCCGTCCCTCCCACCTGCCCCCTCCAGTAACCCTCAGTTTGTTTCCTGAGATTAAGAATTCCTCATATCAGTGAAGTCATATGATACATGTCTTTCTCTGATTGACTTATTTTGCTCAGCATAACACCCTCCAGTTCCATCCACGTCATTGCAAATGGCAAGATCTCATTCCTTTTGATGGCTGCATAATATTCCATTGTATATATATAAGACATCTTCTTTATCCATTCATCTGTTGATGGACATCTTGGCTCTTTCCACAGTTTGGCTATTGTGGACATTGCTGCTATAAACATCGGGGTGCACATACCCCTTCGGATCCCTACATTTGTATATTTGGGGTAAATACCCAGTTGTGCAATTGCTGGATCCTATGGTAGCTCTATTTTCAACTTTCTGAGGAACCTCCATACTGTTTTCCAGAGTGGCTGCACCAGCTTGCATTCCCACCAACAGCGTAGGAGGGTTCCCCTTTCTCCGCATCCCCACCAACATCTGTCGTTTCCTGACTTGTTAATTTTAGCCATTCTGACTGGTGTGAGGTGATATCTCATTGAGGTTTTGATTTGGATTTCTCATTGATCGGTAAACTTGGTCTTGGCTGGCTGTTCTTGCTGATCTTCTGGGGGAGGGGCCTGTTGCCGTGGTTCCCAGATGTCTTTGCAGGAGGCGGAATTGCCCCACCCCTTCTGGTCTGGGCTAAGCAATCTGTTTGGGTTTGCTCTTGGGAGCTTTTGTTCCCTGCAAGCTTTCTATACAGCTTTGGAGGACGAGAGTGAAAATGGCGGCCTCCCAATCTCCACCCAGAGGAGCTGAGAACTCGGGGGCCCCGCTCCTCAGTGCGCCCCCAGAGAAAAGCAGTCAGTCACTCCCATCTCCCCGGTCTCCGGCCGCACTCCGTGCTCACCCGGCCTGTGACCGAGCGTTTTTATCTCTGGCACCCGACGCTGTGTGGAGTCTCCAAACCCAGCAGATCCCTGCGGTGTGCTCCCGCGCTGCTCCTCCCGTGGGAGGAAGGGGAGTCTCCCCGGATCTGCTGCTTGTTGGGTCCCTGCTGGAGGAGCAGTGGCCCAACTGTGTCGGGGATCAAGGTTTATGGCAACCCCGAGCTGAGAGCCCGCGCCTCGGCTCCGTCTCTGCAGCCGGCTTCCCTGCTCCGATACCTGGGAGCTCTGCTGCACTCAGGCACCCCCAGTCTTCCTGTGACCCCGAGGGTCCTGAGACCACACTGTCCCACGAGGGTTACACACACACACACACACACACACACACACACACACACACCCTTCCCTGCTTAGCCACTGGAGCGACGTCCCTCAGCGGAGCAGGCTTCTAAAAGTTCTGATTTTGTGCTCTGCTGTTCTATCACTTGCCAGAAGTGGCCGACGGAGGCCCCTCCCCCTCCATCTATCCTCCTGAATATCGCCTCGGATTCACTTCTCTGCACATCCTACCTTCCAGAAAGTGGTCGCTTTTCTGTTCAGAGTTGTTGCTATTCTTTTCTTCGATCTCCTGTTGAGTTTGTAGGTGTTCAGAATGGTTTGATCCCTATCCAGCTGAATTCCTGAGACCAGATGAAATCCAGGTCTCCTAGTCCTCCACCATCTTGCTCTCTAGCGAATTATTATCTGTAAGTTTTTAAAGAACTTTACAGACAGTGATTCTACAACCATACATAAATATATTTTCATTTCATGTCTATATTTGAATTATGGGAGGAATTAGGACACATTACACTGCTAGAGTCTTAAAAATGTTAGAGAAAGAAATACATTTAGGAGCAGTTGGTTCTATTCGGGAGATCTCATTCCCTGAGTATGGTATACGGTATTTTGTTTTCTTCCTCCTGTGTCCAGTCCCAAGATAATTATTCTTAATTTGTTTTATGGCATAACAACATTTCTGAGTAAAAGTTAGTGTGCCAATTTTAACTACAGCTTCTTATCAATACCATACATCCTTCCCCATCAATTTTATTCTTACAACTGTAGGCTTTGCAGTTGGTATGTACTTTAACCTTATCAAAATTTAACATACTGGTCAACTTTTTAATCACATTTGAAGTTTACTGAGTTCAGGAGTGCTATCATTGCCATGTTCACTAGATGTCTTTCCTATAGTGTAAATTAAGTCACTGAATTCAGTTATAGTCATTTCCTGCCAGAGAGAGGCAATTAAACCATGTGGGTCCAAAGCTGGTAATGACTTCACAATTATAGAACAACCACAGACCATGATGTTCCGTATAAACGATCAGAGCAGACCAATGTGGCCTTTCATATGAGAGCCTGTACTTAAAAGATGTATAGCAAAACTTTGTAGCTAACTATATCATTTTAGCTTATGTCTCTTGACATTGAAATTCTCATTGTTACCAGCAAATCTCTTCAATGGAGCACTATGGAGTATTTTTATTCTAACCACATATTGATTCATCTAATTTCATACTTGAATAGTGATAATTTATTAAATTTATAGAGTTCTAGATGTTTAGTTTATGTGGTCTCTTTGTTTTGTAGTTTGATTCTTTTCCTTTTCCTGAATGGGGCATCCCACTAAAATCTCAGTTAATATGTTCTGACACGGCCACAGGACACTGTGAGCAATAGCTTAAGATGTTTTGATTTAATCTAGAGAAAGATGAGAGTGGGTGTCCATTTCTTTCAACTCCTCAGCTCTTTCACCAACCATCTTAGTCTGTGTGTGGTTACTCAAGACATGGCATTAATAATAGCTATAAAAATAATAGTCTGTGGGTTAAAGGTCAAGAAAAATATGTAAAAGACTTCAGGGTGAACTGATAGTAAAGAAACTCATTTAGTCATTTAAATGCTAGACTAGCATGGCCTTGGTGGAATCAGGGGTTAGTGGGAGCAAGAAGAATAAATGGGGACATCTCCAAGTAGTTTACTCTTGTTAAGACAAAAAAGAAAAGATGATAATAGCATTACCAAACAAGCACGCTAGAGGCAATTTTCTTAATTACAGTGCTGACCTAGCAGTGTTACATAGAGTGGTCTTGCTATTGGCATGAAAGCTTTTACTTTCCAGTAATATTAACCCTTCTTGGTACTCTATGTCTTAATTAAGATAACTCCTAGAAGTGCTGCCAACATCTACAGTTTTATGTTCCTGTTGGTGTTTTTCTAAGTAATTTGTGAAAGATGTGAGCTTAGGGTCCTGGCACAGAGTCCAGTTCCTTTATCCAAGGAACTTTTTCAGTGAATCTAAAGGAAAATCTCACAACATTCTGTTTTATTAGGCTAGCTAGTTAATATCACATTACACAAATTCTTGGAGAGAAAGAAAAGAGAGAGAAAGAGATCATTTTGGTCCCATAAAAATCTTCAGGGACAGCAAAAACCATGCTACATGATCTATACAAAAAACCACATTATTGGGGCGCCTGGGTGGCTCAGTTGGTTAAGCGACTGCCTTCGGCTCAGGTCATGATCCTGGAGTCCTGGGATCGAGTCCCGCATCAGTCTCCCTGCTCAGCGGGGAGTCTGCTTCTCCCCCTGACCCTCCCCCCTCTCATGGTCTCTTGCTCTCATTCTCTCTCTCAAATAAATAAATAAATAAAATCTAAAAAAAAAAAAACCCACATTATTTGATTTTAAATATAAAATTGGCATTTATAGCCTTGAAGCTCAATTTTGGGTATAATTAATTATAACACATTCTTACTTGTAGTGTATAAAAATATTAGAACAATTGCTTGTAGTAATTATACAATGGAAGAATCACTGAAATTCCACTTTAACATCTGAAAAATACTGGGTTTATGTAATTTTTAAACAAATTTTTACATTTCTTTGCTACTGCAGTGATCCAGGAAGGAACCTTTGAAATTCTTTAGAGAATAACCATAGTTAACTTATGGTTACTTAAAGAATTGCTTTTGAAAAGAAACCTCTGAGATGTATAATGTCACTCCAAAGTATGTTTTCCTAATTGGTCTAGGTGGAAATGTGAAATGTGTTCTCTCTGAGAGAACTCATGTTTCACTTCAAGAATCGAGTGCAAGATAAATGTGAATATTATTTGATGAATTTGAGTTCCTGAGTATTCTAGATTGGGTATCTATGCACCAACAACTCTATGGACAATGGCCAAGTCCTTGTATTACTTGACTCTGGTTAGAAGGTTAGAGGGATAAAATTTTCCCATGGGCTTATTAGAGCAACTAGACCTATTCTGTTTCATAAAGTTTTACTACAGTTTCTTTTTTTTTTTTTTTAAGTTTTTTTTGAGAGACAGAAAGTGTGCATGTGTGCACGAGCAAGGGGAGGGGCAGAAGGAGTGGGAAAGAGAATCCTCAAGCAGACTCCCTGCAGAGCAGGGTGGCCTACGCAGGGCTTGATTCCAGAACCCAGAGATCATGACCTGAGCTGCAATCAAGAGTTGGCTGCTTGGGATGCCTGGGTGGTTCATTCGTTAAGCATCTGCCTTTGGCTCAGGTCATGATCCCAGAGTCCTGGGATCGAGCCCTGCATCGGGCTCCCTGCTTAACAGGGAGTCTGCTTCTTCCTCTCCCCTCACCCCACTTGTTTTCTCTTTCTCTCTCTCTCACGTGAGTTCTCTCTCAAATAAATAAAATCTTTAAAAAAAAAAACAAAACAGGAGTTGGCTGCTTAACTGACTGGGCCACCTAGGCACCCCTACTATAGTTTCTTTAGATCTCTATTCTTAATACGGATTGCTTATTAGTTATGCTATTTTTTAGTGCAAACATATTTTCAAACATTTGTTTAGTTTATAAGTTACCTTCAAACTTTACACACCAAATATATTAGCAGACCTTTCTTTACAGTCAACATTATTAATATTATGAGATAATGCAAACACGTATCATTTATACTGTTGAAAAAAATTTCTAGGTTCTAACTGGAGCCACCTCTGCCCAGGGTGCTTTGTTGGCAAAACAACACTTAGTTTCGTTTTGTGTCTTTGCCAATGCTCTGCTTGATCAGAAACACAGTGTATCCAGTCAGCCAATCCCAAATGCCACACCAACTCTGGACTCTGTAATACTTCCTTGGTCCTTCTTGCACCAAACAAGGTTGACTGTGTAGCCCCAGCCATTCAGACATTTTCTGTTTCTCTTCCTTATTCTTTACTCTTTATCCTATAAAATTTTTCTTTCTACCTTCTGTCACATTTTACAGTATTCTGGAGATGGTGCTTCATGAAGTATTAAACAAAATTTGTTTATATCATCTAAATTGTCTTTAATAATTTTTTTGTTAATTTTTAATTTATTTTTTATTATTTTTTAAATTAACATACAATGTATTACTTGTTTCAGGGGTGCAGGTCTGTGATTCTTCAGTCTTACACAATTCACAGTGCTCACCCTAACACATACCCTCCCCAGTGTCCATTACCCAGCCACCCTATCCTTCCCACCCCCCTCCACTCCAGCAACCCTCAGTTTGTTTCCTGAGATTGAGTCTCTTATTGTTTGTCTCCCTCTCTGGTTTTGTCTTCTTTCATTTTTCCCTCCCTTCCCCTATGTTCTCTGTCTTGTTTTTCAAATTCCTCATATCAGTGAGATCATATGATAATTGTCTTTTCTTTGATTGACTTATTTCGCTTAGCATAATACCCTCTAGTTCCATCCACGTCTTTGCAAATGGCAAGATTTCATTTTTTGTTGGCTGCATAATATTCCTGTGTGTGTGTGTGTGTGTGTGTGTGTGTGTGTGTATACCACATCTTCTTTATCCATTCATCTGTTGATGGACATCTAGGCTCTTTCCATAGTTGGCCATTGTGGACAGGAAAGAATGTCTAATGGAAAAAAGACAGTCTCTTCAACAAATGGTGTTGGGAAAATTGGACAGCCACATGCAGAAGAATGAAACTGGACCATTTCCTTACACCACACACGAAAATAGACTCAAAATAGATGAAAGACCTAAGTGTGAGACAGGAATCCATCAAAATCCTTGAGAAGAACACAGGCAGCAACCTCTTTGACCTTAGCCACAGCAACTTCTTCCTAGAAACATCACCAAAGGCAAGGGAAGCAAGGGCAAAAATGAACTATTGGGACTTCATCAAGATAAAAAGCTTTTGCACAGCAAAGGAAACAGTCAACAAAACCAAGAGACAACCGACAGAATGGGAGAAGATATTTGCAAATGACATATCAGATAAAGGGCTAGTATCCAAAATCTATAAAGAACTTATCAAACTCAACACCCAGAGAACAAATAATCCAATCAAGAAATGGGCAGAAGACATGAACAGACATTTCTGCAAAGAAGACATCCAAATGGCCAACAGACACATGAAAAAGTTTTCTTTAATAATTTTTAATAATTCTTTTAGTTATTTTATGTACTCAAAATGTCAACTGTAAAACAATGTATTTTTTTTCAATTTCATAAAAAAATGTTTTTCCCTTTGTATTTCTTTCTGTGGGGGTGGTTAGGTTCTTTTATTGTCTTACAAGTCTTCCTTTAAGAGTTCCTTATTTCAAGAGTTTATTTGCTGCCTCTGCCTCTCTAGGAACTTTTACAAATGCCATTAGAACATTTGGAGAACTGTATTGGTGCTTAATTGTGTAATGTGCTCAGTAGCCAGCAATGGCTATAGATTTTGGTAATTGAAAGATAGTGATGAAAACTTTTCCTTTAGTGTAAATATTCTCACTTAAAAAAACCCACCCAAATAAATAAATCACAGCTACTAAAGATAATTTCTTTATTGTTTTTAAGACTATGATATTTTTCCATATTCTAGAAAAATCTGAATAGTGTAGACAGTTTATATTACATAGGTAGGAAAAAAATCAATAGTTGGTTTATTTCTTAAAACCCAAATAAAATGAACAGTATAGTTGTTAACCACACTGAACCATAACTTTTGAAGAACCATCAGTGTTAACACTTACTTCCACCTGATTTTTTTTTTCCTTATTGAAGTGTGGAGTATTATAGCATCTTACAGCATCAGAATTCCAAACAGAAAAAAATGCACATTTCTCCTAGTAGAGGTGGGAAGGAAGAACTTAAGCAGATGTGATTTATCGTTACCATTTTTAAAATGAATGCTATAATAATGTGTTAAGTACAAAAACAATGCCAGGTATCTCCAAAGAAGATGATAAATTAATTTAGGGCCTTGGGGGCTATTTGAAGAATAGCAAAAATAAAATCTTATTTCCATTTCATAAAATGGCAATTTAAATTACAGAGATAGACTATTTCATTGAAATGTAATGATCTGAGGGGGATGAAATTATAGTGCAATGAGATGATGTGTAAGAAAGGGTCAAATGTAAGAATGAAGGAGTAGAAATATTAGAAATATTAACAAGTTGTAGCTAGTGATGAATTTGCAATTAGTAGGAAAAGTTACCTTTCTCTACCTCAATTATTTATTCTTCTATTCATTTATTCAGCAAGAAGTTAAACAAATCCTGTTATATGTCTCACTTTTATATATTTGGGAAAAATTGTTTCATGTTTATAATGAACAGGATCTCAAATATTTCTAAAATATTAAGGTGGAAAAGAAGAAATAAAGATTGTAGCAATCAAAAATATGGAGAACAGTTCAAAGTTAATCAATTTATTAAGTGTGTGTTCTTGAGCCAGTAATAACTTCTCTGAATCTGTATTTCCTCCTCTGTAAAGTGAAGCTAAAACAGCTGAACTTTACTTTCCCTTTAAGTCACATTTGTCAACAAGGAGATGAGCTGGACTTGTTGGCAGACTGGCACACTTTCTGGAACTTGCTAACTCTCCATTTTCTTGGCCAAATTATATCTCAGCATATCTACAGCTCCATGAAGCTATCAAGATAGCCACAATCTCAAACGTTGAAACAACATCCAAAACTCTGAACCAGAAAGTGTACCTTTAAGCTTAGTCTTCCCTTTCCAAAATGTAGTGTGCTGAACCTATGAGCTTTGACTCATCCTGACTCAGCAAAGGGATGCAAGGTCTTACCAGTTTTCCATCCGGAGAAACTGGGAGACACTGTGAGTCTCTATCTAATTGTGTGAGGGTGGAAGGAGAGCAGAGACACCTTCTTTTCTAGCTTCATGTTGAAGAAGGACACAGAATCTTGACAAAATGGCACTGGGGACTAGAACACACTCGATAATGGGAAACTGGAAAAGTTTACAAAATGAACATATTATGACTGTGCTAAAAATGAACTTGTTAAGGCAAGATTAAGTTTGAGAAGCATTAGACCTACTGAGGGACCCAAGATTTTTCTAATCAAAATGTGACTATGGACTCTGAGAAACAAACTGAGGGTTCTACAGGGGCAGGGGGGTGGGGGGATGGGTTAGCCTGGTGATGGGTATTAAAGAGGGCACGTATTGAATGGAGCACTGGGTATTATATGCAAACATGGAACACTACATCAAAAACTAATGATGTAATGTATGGTGACTAACATAACATAATAAAATTTAAAAAAGAAAAAAAATCATCTGAAAAAATGTGACTTGCTATGAGTGATACGACTTCATACCAGAACATTATGTCAAACAAACACAATTCTCTTTAAAGAACTAAATTTAAGTCTATGAATAAAGGGTAATGAAAATCTCTTTGTGTGATATGCCCAGGTTCCTGCAATTCTTCCCTATGATTATGTTTTTTATCTTTGTAGTCACTATTTTTCTGGTGGACCTCAGAAAAATTCCTTTACCTCCTTTAGTTGAGATTTTCTCCCTTTTCTGTGGAAAACATTTCAGAGACACTGAGAAAATGAATGCAGGACTGTTCTGAGTTGTTTATCAATGAGCATTTATTGAATACGGACCATGTGCTCAGTGACATGGGCTGATGTGGAAGAGTGGACAGCATCCATAGATCTCAAGAGTGAGATAGAGATGAAATTAGCAGCCACATCAAACTTCCTCTCCCCTCCTATTTCTAATCTGCCCACTTGACATGGAGATAAGACCTTGACCTGATTTCCCCCACTCCCAGCCTTGCCTGTCCCCACATGTGTTCTACTGCAGTTAGTAACTCACAGAGCCATAAACAAGAGGACTGAAAGGGACAATAGAAATGACATTTTACAGAAGCTGGGGAAGGGAACTGATTGGACTAGGGCCAGAGAACTAGTTATTGGCAAACTCATAACTAAAACTCAAGTCTCTTTTCTAGCTCAGTCACAGCTACTCATACTCAGCCTCTCTGACACCAGTCAACTTCCAGAAATTCTGTAACTCCTCATGACCTGTATTAGGGCATTTTAGTTTTTTAGGGCCACTATAACAAACTGCTACACACCGAGTGGTTTGATACAGAAGAAATATCTTTGCTCACAGTGCTGGAGGATAGAAGTCCAAAATCAAGGTGTTAGCAAATCCCTCTTCCCTCTAAAGCCTATAGGTAGACTCCTTCCTTATCTCTTTGTAGCTTTTTGTGGTGGCCAGCAATTCTTCGCCTTTCTTGTCTTGTAGATACATCATTCCAATCTCTGCCTCTGCTTTCACATGATCATCCCTGTGTCTGTATTTACATCTTCTTCCCTCTCCTTATAAGGACACCAATCATATTAGATTAAGGACCCACCCTACTCTAGTATGACCTTATCTTAACTAATTACATCTGCAATAACTTTACTTCCAAATACAGATGACCCTTGTACAACACAGGTTTGAACTGCGTGGGTCTGCTTATACACAGAGTTTTTTCAATAAATACAGTATAGTACTGTAAATGTATTTTCTCTTCCTTATGACTGTCTTAATAACATTTTCTTTTCTCTAGCTTACTTTATTGTAAGCATATAGTCCATAATACACATAACATGCAAAATACGTGTCAATTGACTGTTTATGTTATTGGTGAGGCTTCCAGTTAATTATTAGTAGTTAAGTTTGGGGGGAGTGTCAAAATTATATGTGGATTATTGACTGTATCATAGGGGGTTTTGTGTCCCTAACCCCTGTGTTGTTCAAGGGTCAACTTTAAGTTCATATTCAGAGACAGGAGGGGTTAGGAGTTCAACATCATTTGTGGGGGGAGGGTGTACACAGTTCAATTCACAACATACCCCATAACATGTAGGCTGGGGCCTATAGAGATCAAGAGGGAGAATGGAGAAGTCAGTCAAGAGAGTTCTTCCTGGTCTCCCTCAGTTGTTTCCCCTGGTTCCATTTGACATTCAACTTGTGTCCCACTAACAAAAAATGGGAGGAGCTTTGCAACCAACAAAACAGAAGGGGTGCTTATCACTGTTCCTCTCTTCTCTCTTCCCAAAGCCTCCCTTTGGAGAAACCATGGCCCTCCCTCTCCTCCTCACCCACTGCTTCCTGTCTCTCCATCAGGGACTGTTAGCCTCACTTGCCTGGCCTGTTGCACAGTCATTACTCGCTGACCTGGCAGAGAGCATCACAATGGCTAATGGAAACTTTCTCCTCAGCATAAACCATGCAGTTCTCTAATTTGTTTAGCTAAACTGCATTAGTCATACTGAAAGTTTTATTATCAGAGTCAAATACAGGAAGCTGGAGCGGACATGCTGTATTTTAAAAAATTAAAGCATTTTTAAAAATAAACTTGGCATATTGATTAGCTAATTTTCTAAACAAGAGGCTCATTCCTTTTAATCCTCGGCATTACTGTAAATTCTATTTCCGCCTATAGGTCATACTGTTCAAAATGGGATTTAAAAAAACTCCAACAACAACACTCTCATATTTCATGTTAGGTTTTGCTTTAAGATCACCTTTGCTAAGATATTATTGAATTGGGTGAGAGAGATATGGCCCTGGATTTCTACAAGACCTTGCCTCTGTAAATTTAGAAGGATGAGCAGAGATTCTTTGCCTAAGTTGAAACTTATACTTTATACTCACAAACATGATTTTTGTATGTTTTCCTGGTGGTCCAAGAGAAGAAGTTGTGGGCAATTATTCTGTCATTTCTATGGAGGTCACTTCTTTTGACCTGTTTTTTATTTCTTCTAGCCTTTTGTAAGAGTGAAACCTTAAGCATGTCTTTTCTCTCTCTCTCACTACTTGTCATGGTTTGTTTGTCTATAACAGATAGGGAACAAATGGCCTTTGTCAAGGACTCAGTCATTGCTACTGGAGTCTTATTATTATTGTGTCAGACGTATTACTAGTGGACTAGATCCTGTTAGGTGAGTGAGCCTTTTTATCATAGTGCATAACATTTTATAGGTACTATTACTCAGATTTCAAGTGTGTTATCATATACTCAGCCCACTTGAAATTTTCCCTTCCAAATAAGCCTGATTGATTGCAACTTCCATTTCGTTAGATTCACTATTATTATTTTCAGTGCTGAGCGCAAGAAGCTCATATCATAGTAAGTCTCAGTAATATGTTGCATAACAGTAAAGAACAAACAGATGACTGTTTCTTAATCTAAATTTAAAAACAGAATTTCTTATTCTTGGTCCTGAATTCAGCCACTTCTACAGTGAAGGTTTTACTAGACCCCTACATTGATGAAAACTCCTCGTATTACAAGAGCAGAGGGAAAGTCTGTGATTTGAAAATTCTCAGATCAGTCATCCTCCAGGTAAATGTTTTAGGTTCAGTGGATTGAGTATGTGCTAAAGAGAAAAAAAAAAATAACTTGAAAGAAAATGGTGGAGAGGTTTATATATTTTCTCCCAAAGTTTAACTCAAATAATTAAATTAGAAAACCAATCACTTTATGTTTATTCCTGGAGTTTATTTGGGATAAGCAATTTATTTAGTAGATTCTGCAATTGCCAAGTTAATTTTTTTATGACATTTGCAAATGGATCAGACAGTGTAACATTACCTCCTTCTCCCTGCAAAAAGAAAAAAAAAAAAAAAACAGCAGCACCAAAAATAAATGTCCTAGGCATAGCTCTCACATAATTCAAATTACCCACTTCAGTGTTTGAAGCCAATCTAAATGGCTTTACCCATCCTTACCTCTGCCCTCCCACACTGGAAATATGCCCCCCTGTAAGATGTCTTCATGATGAATGAGCTAATGTTTATGAAGCACTTAGAGATCCTTGGGCAAGACACTATCTAATTACAAAGTATAGTTCTCATTATTAAATGGAAGCTATTTTCCCCCGTGTTTTTTGTTATCCATACCATTTCCATGCCATACATTCCTGATGGTTTCCATTGCAAAGTGGAATCAGCTTCTTAAAAATAAGGGGTGGGGGGGGCCATGAGAGCTCAATAATTTTAAGTCACAGTGCATTGCACATGCCCAGAAAAGCCTAGATCACTTCCAAATTCAAGGACTAATAAAAATTGGAAGCACTCCAGTAATTTTAAATTGCTTTGCACATTGAAGAGTGATTTAAAATCATTGAAGTGATTCAATTTTTTTTATATATGCACTTCAATTTAGAAGTGAGTCAGACAGACAGCATCATAGTGTAGAATAGAAGTCCAAGACATTGAATTACTGTTTAAAAAGTTAGGAATCAGACTAAAATATAACTGGAGGAACCAAGATCAAACAATCACCAGAGCCGATTGGGCCATTAAGTTGAAGGACCATGGTGGATTTCTGGACATATTTTCCAGGGCCTGTCCTCACCTTGTGTGTGGACATCTCTTTTCCTTCTTAACTAATAGTATTTATAGTCTTATTACTAATCTGTAAATTAGCCTTTGTATATGCCTTTTAACATTTTTTTCAGGTTTGATTTTTAATATTGTTATTTATTTTGTCTGGTCATTTAATTTTCATGTGAATGAAAATTTATGTAGAAATATAGTATGAGTTATGGTGATTAACATAACAATAAAAAAATAAAAAAGAAATATAATATGAGTTACAAATGCAATCAACATATGCAATTTAAAATGTTCTAGAGCCACATTTAAAAGAGAAAAATGTGAAACTAATCTTAATAGTATATTTTATTTAATCTAATATATCTAAAACATGGCATTTTAATGCATTATTAATAAGCAAAATTATTGAGATATTTCACATTCTTTTCCTTTCTTTTTTTTTTTTGGTCTTTGAAATCTGGTGTGTGTTTTACACTTACAGCACATCTCAATTTACAGTGGCTGCACTTCAAATGCTCAGTAGCCACGTGTTGCCTGTGGCTACCATATTAGTGCGGCTATAGACTACAAGTACCTTGAAGTTATGAACTGTGTTCTCTACTTTGCAACCTCAGTTATACTTTGGTTTTACATTTTTAATTACTTTTACCATCTCACTTTACTTTGTGACTATAATAGTCGACAGTGCAGGTTTATTAGCATAAAAAGAAAAGAAAACAAAGGAAAACCGAACAATCCAGTGATCATTCTTCAGGCCCCATGCAGTTTGACAACACATTTACCTGAAATACGTATAGGATTGAAACAGAAGGCTGACATATGGGGTTTCCTGAAGGCCTAAGGCTGAATTTTAGCATCTATGCATTTATGCATAAAATTCAAACATGGCCAAAGAAAAGACCTCTCTATTAACTATGACAGAAAGAAGAAAAAGGAAATACAAGAATAATTTTTGGCCATCAAATTGAGCAAGCATTTATTCACAGCTACAAAGAAAAGGAGCATCATTTTCCCAGTAAAGGCACTGGCCAATGATTGGTTCCTATCTCAAGTCTCTGCTGGAAAAGGCATTCTGTGCCCAGGGGACAGATTTTTCAGAGCCTCCCAGGGCAGCCCTGGATATGAGTAAATGTAAAAAAGATGGCACCACACAGTGGATGTATTGTCAGGAAAGCAAATGATTTTACATGACTCCAGAGCAAAGAAAGGATGTATAAGGCCACAAATGACAGTTTGATGGATAGAGATGGATGGCCAGAAAGAAACCTCACCTAACATTCTTTCCTTGAAAAATCCTCCACTGAAGAATTTCATACAACTACACTGCATTTTCCCCCCCTTTTTTTGCCCTTTTAGTTACTTATTTGCCTAATTCTAAAAGCAATGTATGTTCTTTATAGCAATGTTGAAAGTACAAGAAAGAAAAAATAATATGGAAAGATGACCTTTCTTCCCACCAGGCAGAGGAAGTCACTGTTACTATTTTGATTTATTTCCTTCCAGTCTCTCTTTTATGAATTTTTATGTAGTTGACGTATTATTGTGCTTTCTTCATTTTGCATTTTATTGTGAGCATTTTCCTATGTAATTAAAAACCTCTTAGACCACAATTGACTTTGTTACTCTGGTAACACTTTTTCCATTATAAGTGATGCTGTGATGAACATCTTTTCACCTAAATCCTTTTCTACATTTTGAGTTGTTTGCTTAAAATAGATTGCAAAGAGAAATTACTGGGTCAAAAAATATAAGTTTTCATAAGGGTTTTGAAATCATATTGCTGCACTCTCTTCAAAAAAGGCTACATTTTCTTTTTAACAGATATTTATACCATGTTGGTCTTTTAAACAGATATTTATACCATGTTGGCACACAGTATAAAACCAGATCATCTTGACACCTTTATTTCTAGTTTTGTTCCCCAAATCATTGTTTTAATTCTTCTTATGTAGCTTTGTTCATAATATTCAAAAAGTTGTCAATAACTTGGTGAAATATCCCCAACCCAGCAGCAACCTGCCTTCAGCATTTACTCAAGCTATTTGTGAACAGACAGAAAGGAGAGCCTTTGGAAATATTTGGCTCCATAAAAATCTATTATTGACTTAATTTCCACAGATAGATTATAGAAAAAAGATTTCAGGGAAAGATTCTAAGAAAGCACCATTTGATAACCGTCACTTCTGTTGCCTGGTGGACTAATTATCTTTTCAGGTTTGTAATAACATACATTTATTGAGAATTTACTATACCCCAGACACTTTATATCTTGGATTTTGTCATTTTATCCTAACAATAACTGCATGAGAAAGACACCATTATCAGTGCCTTTTTACTATTAAAGGACTTCAGCCTTAGAGGCTGAGAATAAGTAACTAACTCATGTTATGATTCTGTTAAATATCAGAGTCAAAATTCAAACCTAGAATTGAGAGAGTCTGATTTGGGAGTAATCGCCTCTTCTTAACTGTATACTACCACAATGCTATAAAACTTCAAATTTGTTTAGAACTTCCCTCCTTCATATCCCCAGTGTGTCCTATACATTCTGTTTGCTTTGTACTGTAACTCTGCCTTGTGCATGTCTGTTTACCAGTTGACTGTAAGTTTCTGGAAGGCAAGTTGGTGCCCTGCTCATCCTCCTATCTCTGCTAACACAGTAGTAGGCACCTCATAGGTGGTCAAGAAACATTTGTTGAATAAATGCTGTGAGTCAAAATTCTTGGAAGAGAGACGTTAAGATGATATTTTGTGATGTTATTCTTTTAAAAGTATGGAATTTTTCCGGAGTAGATGATGTTGCTCTTATGAATGAGTACAATTGAAAATAATCACCCGAAAAAGAGAAACTGTATCGGTTAGTATTATGAGAATTTGGGCTACTATAATGACATTTAGGGTACTCTGGGTTATATATGGCCTATAATACGAAGCAAAAAAAGAAAAAGAAAAAAAAAAAAAAAAAAGACGAAAAGAAAAAGCCAACACTTTTTCACAGATTTCCTAACTGTTGTAAACCAAAAACCCATCTTTTTTAACAAGTCTAAATTGATGTATAATAACTTAGTTAGAAGTTATGTTTTCATGACTTCATGGTTTCAATTGTTTTACTTTGATTTTTTTTATGTGCAGCTAAGTGGGTGTGAACCCACACAAACAAAACAAAAAAGGGTTTGCGCACTTGGAAACTGAGATGCATGATACTCATGGCTTTATTCAGCAACTCAAGAGGGCCAGTATATCCAGCATTTCAATCTGTCACATTAAGAGAAATGAGGGCTCCTTAGGCAGTTGGAATGTTTAAAAACTGAATAGCAAGGAAACCATTTAATGACTCTTGTATATGTTTATGACTTCCGTGTGTTTACGACTTCTGTGTGATTTTTTTAATAAGGATGGATGTGTTCTTTGTAGGGAAAAGATGTTTTGTGAAACACCAAATGCTCAGATTAAGACCCAAGAATGACAAAATGTCTTCCTCATGAAGAATTCCTATGTTAAAAAAAAACCGGTTTTAAGTACAATGACTGAGAAACAAGCTCCCACTTGTGTGGATCATGAAGTTTTGGAAGGAATGATGCATCTTTAGAAATATCTCAAGGTCATATTTAGAAATATGCCTATTTTACTCTTACTATTTGTTCAATATTTAAAGATAAAAGGCCACTTTGGAGCTTTTATACACATTCATTGTCTTTGATTTTATGTCCATTTTGTGGGCAGTAGAGTTTGGCATTATTATTTATACTTAGTTTCTTTCCTTTACATTACAGCATTGCTATACCTAAGCGAAATTAATATGGGAAAAATGCAGTTGAACATGAAAAAACTATGTAGGGCTATGGTTAGGGTCAGGAACTTTGTGTATATATTCCTAGAAGCACATTATTTATACATATATGGGCATTCTTTACATATATGTATATGCATATATGTTTATTTTGTGTATATATGTATATCTATATCTTTGACATTCTTATAAGTATACTTACGGGGATTTTCTAAATTATCTCTATGTAGAATTTCCCTCTTCCTCTTTTATATTCCCACAGTGTTCTATGCCTTCTGTTTTCAGAAGTATACTGAAACTAATTTCAAAGTATACTTAGACAAAGAATAATTTTTTTCTCATATCATTTGTTGATGGGTTACCAATATGTTTGCAATGAGAGGCACCGGTTTTGTAGAAATCTGAAATACTTTTCTAATCACTAATCACAGGAATGCTCCCCAGTGATGTAATTTGAACGCTTGGGGTGGCTCAATGTGGTGGCTATGCAGAGATGGAGAATGTACTGGTGAGTCCTAGAAAAAAGGGGAGTGGTCAGCAGATACAATGTGTGACTAAGTAGCAACATTCCGAAAAAAAAGAGTGACAACTGATATCAAAAGTTGATGAAGTGGCACCAAGAAGATGTTCTGAAAATTGTGGTTCAATAGGGATTGAAATTAAAAGATAAAAATCTTGATTAGATACCATGGAACTGACTTCAAATACTTCATGAAAATTTTTCCTAATAACTTTCTTTTGTTCTTGCACTGTTTGTGTCCAGATTTCACTACTCTGTATTGACTTAAATGTATTACTCATGTTTTAGTTGAGCTCAGGGTAAAATCTCTCCAAATCTACCATGTATTAAGTTCTGGTTTGGTGCCACCAGAAGTCTAGTCCAATTCAAGTCAGGTTAATGTGGATGAGGAAACTGTTTTTTTTTTTTTTTAAAGATTTTTATTTATTTATTTGACAGAGAGAGAGACAGCGAGAGAGGGAACACAAGCAGGGGGAGTGGGAGAGGGAGAAACAGGCTTCCCGTGGAGCAGGGAGCCCAATGCTGGGCTTGATCCCAGGACCCTGAGATCATGACCTGAGCCGAAGGCAGTCGCTTAACCAACTGAGCCACCCAAGCGCCCCAGGAAACTGGTTTTTAATAGAGATTAGAATCACATCCTGATTCAGAGTGTATGTTGTGAATGAAATGGGGACAGAATACTACTAGCAAAGCAAAATCTGAGATTTAAAAACATGGGTGGGAACAACAGTGGAGCAAATGGCCTTAGGTATCAACCATTACTTTTCCAGATGAACTAGAAATGTTCTAATCAGATTTGCTCTTCCACCTGAGGAGGCATTACTTATTAATAGTAAATATTTCATGAGAATTCACCTGTGAAGTGAGTCAGGACAGTCAACTAGACCTTGAGAAATTCGAGACCAGATCTGAAGTTTCTCAGAGGTACTTCAGGGAATACTGTAGTAAGGGGTAGGCTGGGATAGGAAAGAGAATAATCAAAAAGAAGTGCTCTGGATCTTCCATTCCTATTTCAACCAGAGTAATTCCATATAATATTTCGCTTGAATAAAGAAAGGGCTTTAGCATTAAAAGTACTCTAAGGACCTCTGCTTTAGATAATTATTTACATGCACACTAAAGTAGTGTCCACATACTTCACTGAAAATAAAAGTCCACATACTTCACTGATAGTAAAAACCATCACCACTGATTACTGCCTTGGGGCATAACAGGTTTTTTGTAGAAGAACTCTATGCTGAATAATAAGGAAGATCAGTGCCTTCTGTGGTTGTTAGGCAAAATTGTCCCTGTGCAACACAGACCTTGTGGGACCTTGAGATCTTTTTTTTTTTTTTTTTTTTTTTTGAGAGAGAGAGAAACAGCATGAGAGGGGAGAGGGTCAGAGGGAGAAGCAGGCTCCCTGCCAAGCCGGGAGCCCAATGTGGGACTCGATCCCAGGACTCCAGGACCATGACCCGAGTCGAAGGCAGTCGCTTAACCAACTCTTATTTATAAACAGCTGTGACACAATCAAGGTTAAAAGAAGTACTAATGCAGGTTATAGTCGGAGGCAGTAGTCATTGAGTACCATAGTTGTTGAAGAAGTCATAGGTGTTGAAAAGCATGCACTGAGATAATGTGAGCATGCTGGGTAGTGCTAGGTCTTCAATTTCAGTGACTATAGCAATCTTAGAACACTGGACTAGATAGAGGATATCTATCTGGTTTTCAGTAGCATGGTGATGTGCTCTAGGAACTTGATTCAGGACAAACTCACATTCTTCAAACTGCTGACATTTGGAATGTGTTGGTGCAGCTTCTCTGAATAAATTGGTAGTGTGAGGCTAGGCTATAAAATAGGCCAAGATATTACATAGGAATACAGTGTCATCTCTCCTCAGTAATAAAGAAAACTCTGTTCTAGAATTTCTTGAAGAGGATGGTATCACAAGATACTTATATTATCTCTGTAATATCAATGTATACACAGTAAGTTTGTGGGTCATCCGGGGGATATCTAGTCCATGTGTGTTAGATAATCAACCTAATATTATACTGTGCCTCTAAGAGGCTAATCAAACTGAGTCAGAAATTTTTGTTGTCATACTCCAGAGGCATAAATTTGTTTTGAATATGGTCATCAGTATCTTGATAGAGTAGTCAAAAAAAGCCCAAACCATTGTAGACTAAGTCTTGGTTTGGATTTCAGAAGGTTGATCACCATTAAGTGTATAATGAAAAGCATGGAAACATTTTGTATTGTTGATGGGTAATTTTAGTGTTCATATTTTCATTTTCCAAAATGTCTTGCAATGACTTTGAATTACATTTATGATCAGAAAGATAATGAAATCATAAAAGTTTTAATATCTCCTACTGGCTCAGGTTTTAAATAGAACCTGGTTCTTATCTAGACGTTACAGGAAAGCAAGGGCCCTTCAGTATCAATTAATTGAATGAGAAGACTGAATGAAAAGTTTTGGACAATTCTCATAAAACCTCTTTTGGTATTCCAGAGAAAGAGCAAAGACATGGGTCAATTGTCATGAAGAACTTACTCTTCTGAGGCAGGAGTTGAACCTGTTAGCTATAGTCCAGATTCTTGGGAAAAAAAAAAAAAGCGATTTTCTTTGTAAAGTAATAAAAAATATTATAGCTAACTGTGCAGACTTTGGTAGAATTATGCCATGTCCCATGTAATGCAGAAAGTGGAAAGAAAAAAAACTATGGTTGCATATTTAGCCAGTACTACATAATTCAGTAGTAACGTTTGGGATACTATCAATAATCTCTTACCAGCAATAAACAGATACATTTTGTGAGCTGAAAAAACAGAGCTAGACAGCAAGTGGGAAGTTAGTACTTAATCCATTAAAGGAATTGCTGAAATCTAGTACAAGGAAGCTGTTCAGGTCAATGAGAGGACTGCATTCAACTATCAGAAGATGAACACCTAATTTCTTTCCAGGAATATCTCAGCAAATTCTGCTACATTACTTTCTGCTCCAATGGGATTATCATTATTTAATTTCCGTCATGTACAAAACTTTTGTCCAATGGTACTACTTTTTTTCTCACACACTGCTTAGCTTCAGACACTATATTCACACATATTCCAGGATCAAGTTAAGGGACCTTTGATGAGGCCACAATGAATACAACCATGTTTCAAATGTGTTCTCCCATGTACATTTATTAATATTGTTGCATATTTCCTGTCACTCTCAAAGTCCCTAAGGCTTTGATGATATCTTTTCTTCATTTATATCATATTACAAAAGCATTGCCTCTCAAATACTACCATAATTATTGACTTCCATAATGGCCACTTTAATTGAAATCATTTGGGATTTCCCAAAGATAGTCATTCAAGTGCAATATAAAACAATGACCTATTAGCAGCTTTGGAATGCTACTCATTATTAGCAAGGAGAAGTCCCCTTGCATCCATCTTTTATGCAAGGATTATATCATTTCAATGGGAACAAATCTATTTCTCTTCAGGATTCTGTCAACTAACACTGGGCCTACCATATACCTTATTAAAACACACCTCATGCTAGGCTTGTTATTAATTCAGACAGTTTGTGTGTGAGTTTGGTTATCATTCGTAATAAGATTAATTATTCTTAGAATTGGAGATTGTTAGTGAATCCTAAAATTCTCGTAGAAATCCCTATTTCATAGACATCTTAATGAATTGGCAGGCATTGTGATCCTAGGTGGGATGTTATAAAAATATTCTCTCTTTGGTAAGGAGGATTTAGAACCAACTACCATAATATAACTTTAACCACAACTTTACTAACAAGAATCGTAATTGACTATTTTTGCATTCAATTTATATGGATAAGCAATATCTAATAATTCATTCTCTCAACATATTTATTGAAGACTTAATTATGTGTATTGTTCTAGGTCCTAAGATCACTTTTTTATAAAGAAATAATTTCAGTATATATCCTATTATTTGGTACACATTTATTTATATTCTCTCATTAAATGGAGACATTAGGCTGATTTATTTTCAAAAAGAATTTCAGCAATAATATTGAAACAGAAAGTGATTACTCTGAATTAAAAACAGCAACAACAACAACAGCAACACAATTCACTTGAATTCCTAATGACCAAAGTACTCCATCTTGGGTTTACAGTGATTTTACTTTATTTGGTACCATAGGACCTATAAGTAACTGTGAACTAAATGCAAGCTTTTGGTAGCTGAGTAAAATAAAGGAGATGACTCTGAAGTCAGTGGGTACTAGAGTAAGCTGCGCATACCTTTCTTTCTTTTAGAGGTATAGATATTATAATGTCAAAACACATCACTCCTTTTTCAATTCAGGGATCTTTTACCTTATCAACTTCTTTAGTGCTAGCATGTCTTCATATGCAAAATTCCTATTGCTCAATATATTGCTAAGATAAGCCTTTCTAGAGATTAGGTGAAGTTTTAAACTTTATAACATAAATGAGCAAACTGTCTTTTAGATATTTACTGATACTATGTCATGTTATTTAGATTCCTATTTAACAGTTCAGTAATTTATTTTATTTTTGAATTTTTGTTCAGCTGAATTGACCATTCAATCACAAAAGGCTTGCACATAATGTTGATTTATCATCACCACTCTCTACACAATAAATATTTGGCAAAATCTAACCAATTTGACCAGTATCTTCAAAATGGGTGAAAATGCGCTCCTAAAGTCTACAAAATGACCTGCTATTCAAAAATCCTAAAGTTTCAAACATGTTTGACAGAAGATAATATAAAACTTGAAAAAAAACCCTCTAAATTTTCTGAGATTTGTCAGTATGAACTCACCTTGTGATGTTATTTCAATTTTATTTTCTGAATTTAATATATGTTATTTTGTGCTTATTTCTTATTAGTTCTTGCTATTCCTATGGTTGCTGGTCATTCTTATCAAATAGCATAGATTTATGCTTATATTTTTGGCAGTGTGAACAATGAGCAAGGGATTTATTTACCTTCAAATGATCATGTACAATGAGTTGCACAAAACATCACATTCGTGTTAGTTTTATATGAGCCCCAGCATTTTACATTTTCTGTACAGATCTTCCTTGAATTACAATGGGGTTACATTCCAATAAACCCTTCATAAGTTGAAAATATAAGTTGAAAATGTATTTAATACACCTAACCTATCAAACATCATAGCTTGGCCCAGCCTACTTCAAGCATGTTCAGAGCACTTACATTAGCCTATAATTGGGCAAAACCATTTAACACAAAGCCTACTTTAACAGACAAATTAAAAGATGCTCAACATCACTCATCAGGAAAATAAAAATCAAAACTACAATGAGATACCACCTCATACTTGTCAGAATGGCTAAAATTAACAACACAGGAAACAACAGATACTGGCAAAGATTTGAATAAAGGGGAACCCTCTTACCCTGTTGGTGGGAATGCAAACTGGTGCAGCCACTCTGGAAAATAGTATGGAGGTTCCTCAAAAAGTTTAAAGTAGAACTACCCTATGATCCATCAATGGCACTGCTAGGTACTTACCCAAAGGATACAACAATACTGATTCAAGGGGATACATGCTCCCCAATGTTGATAGCAGCATTATCAACAATAGCCAAATTGTGGAAAGAGCCCGAAGATACATCAATGGATGAATAGATAAAGAAGATATGTTATATATATACAATGGAATATTACTCAGCCATCAAAAAGAATGAAATCTTGCCATTTGCAACAACATGGATAGAGCTAGAGAGTATTATGCTAAGCGAAATAAGTCAGTCACAGAAAGACAAATACCATATGATTTCACTCATATGTGGAATTTAAGAAACAAAACAGATGAACATGGGGGGGGAAAAAGAGAGGCGAACCATAAAACACACTCTTAACTATAAAGAACAAACTGAGAGTTGTTGGAGGGGAGGTGGTTGGAGGGAAGGGCTAAATGGGTGATGAGTATTAAGGAAGGCACTGGTTGTGATGAGCACTGGGTGTTATATGTAAGTGATGAATCAGTGAATTCTACTCCTGAAACTAATATTAGACTGTATGTTAACTAACTGGAATTTAAATAAAAACTTGAAACAAATAAACAAAGTAACACAAAGCCTATTTTATGATAAAGTGTCAAATACCTCATGGAATTTATTGAATACTGTAGTAAAAGTGAAAAAGCAGAATGGTTGTGTGGGTATAGAGTGGTTATAAGTGTATCGTGTGGCTAAGAGCTGCAGTTCATTGCCACTGCCCTGCATCATGAGAGAATATTATGTGTCACTAGCCCAGGAAAAGTTCAAAATTCAAAGTACGGTTTCCACTCAATGCATATTGCTTTTGCACCTTCATAAGTTGGGGACCATCTGTAGTTCTAATACTGATTCTAATTTTATTCAGAGGAGAGGAAAAGTGATAGAATAAAATTTTTAAAAATAGAAAATATGAATCTTCCTAAGACCCTCTTCTAGTAAGAAATATGCAGACATTACACAAGCCATTGGATAATCTTCCTTGGCAAACTGGGTCAGGAAATATGTGTCCCATTCCAAAAAGAAACACTTAAATTTGGAGAGAAGAATGATTATGTAAAATTTAACATGAAGCCTCTTTCAAAATATTTGATTATGTGCCAGTGGAGAACAGTACTAGGAGGCTCAACTGAATAAAAAAGAGTAAAGAAATTTACTTTTTACATCAAATGCCATATTTAAAAGCACATTCTAGTCAGAATATCCAATTCAAATCAAAAGTTTGTCTTAGAAAAAATGGTGGGCTGCCTGAATCTATACTCTATATATCCTCCTAAAAACTCATAAGTTCAACAGAAGTGCAAATAAAACCACACAGGGCCCAGGACCCCTGCATTATTACTAGGAAATTGATAATATTAGGAACTTTGCATAGAATAGAGAAAGGGTGTGACCCTTGGAAATGTAGTAGTTGAAGATAAAAAACAAAGTAGGATAAAAGTTAAGGACCCTGATGAAAAGACAGACCTTTAAGGTACAACAACCTCTCCCTTCTACCCAACCAACAAAATCACCCATTTAAAAATTGCATTTTATTATACTGACAGAAGAGGGAGCTTTTGAATGAGGACTCCTGTTTAACTACCTAGACATAGGAACCAATCTTACAGAAAACTACTTTAAGAAGAAAAACAGAAAATAAGAGTTGCAATATTTCAGATGATAAAAATTTCACCCTCTAAAATCATGAAGCAGGAGTGACTTGCTGTAATGTAATACTCCCAGTGCATGTTCTTATTGTAATATACACATATCACACCTATAATCAGAAATTCAAATATTAAGAACAGAACTGGACAATAACAGAATGACAATAAATGCAATGAGAATTGATAGAACTCAGGAAAGAAATTAAAGAAACAATATTATCTCAGAAATTTAAAAATAAAGAATAAATTACAAGGTGGCCAATGGTGAATAGGTTCAAATAAAAATTTCATAAGGCACATTGAAAAATAGCAGGAAAACTACAGAGAGAATGAAAATGAAATAATGAAAGAAGTAAAAAAGGTCATAGAAAAATTGGTTGAAATGGAAGACATAAAAAGAAGAAATAAAATGTGCATAAATGAGACCTGGAAGAAGAAAAATAAACATCCTCGGGGCCTTCAGGAAAATTAAAAATTATTTAAAAGGCTAAAAATTTGGGCTGGTTCAGATTACTCAAGAGTAACATACAAAGCAGAGCAGCAATAGAATAACATTTAAGAAACTCAAGTAAAGAAAATTTAACTCAAGGATTTTATATATCACCAAGGTCACTTTCAAGTATCAAGTGTGATAGAAAAATAGTTTTAAACATGCAAGAACTCAGGGAATAGTTTATTCATAAACGCTTCCTAACGAATCTGTTAAAGGCAGATCTTTATCTGGCCAAGAGATGACTGGGCAAACTTAGGTAAAAGAACTAATGGTGAGTATTTAATATATAGCATTATAGATGTAACCATAAAATAAAAGTGAGAAAATGGGTGAGATAATGGCATGTTAATGCTATATGCTGAAAAATAGAAAGAATACAACTTTTAAAATGTGAAGAAAAAGAATAGAGAAAGAACAAAGTGGACAAAGATTATTCAGTCTACTATAGGGAAAATAAATGGGAGTCAAAACAATTTAAAACTGACAAACCATTTAGAAAAAAGGTTAAGGAAAGAGGGAGTTTAAAGGCACTGTAAAAGGCACAAATATAAAGGTAACCACCAAAACAAAAATAAAAACTATTTATTTATTTTTACTTAAGATATAATTCACATATAACATTGTATCAGTTTTAGGTGTACAACATAATGATTTGATATATGTATATATTGTGAAATGATCACCACAATAAATTTGGTTAACATCTGCAACTTCCAAATGTACAATATAGTATTGCTAATTATGCAAACCTTTCTTGATAACAAAAGAAAGAAAAAAGAAAATAAAAGAGCAAAAAGTCATACTGCATAGAGGAAAAAAACATTAAAAATAACATAATATGCACAGAAACTATGACACAAAATATTATGACAGTTTAAATGAAACATAAAAGTGATATAAAGAAATAGAATGAGCTGAGTTAACCCATTAAAAGAAAAAGACATTCACATTAGTTCATACAGCAAAACCTAACTCTATGCTGACACATACTAAAATAGAATGATTCAGAAAGGCAAATATATATATATATATATATATATAAAACAGGCAAAGGGAAATAATACAAAAGCAGGGCTTGCAATCCTGACATCAGACAAAGAGAATTCAGGCCAAAAAGCATTAAGCAAGACACATCTGTATTTGTAAAATTGTAATTTATAATGTAGATTTAAGTTATGACTATCTTTGAATCAAACAAAAAGAAACATTGATAATAAAATCTTTTAACACTCCATACTTAGTATGAAACAGGTCAACTGAATTAAAAAATAAGTAAGGATATAGCAGAATTAAACAACATAATCAGTAATAAGATCTTACAGAGACATATCAAATGCAACACTACAATAATAGAGAATGTACCTTCTTGTCAACTTCACATAGAATATTCACAAAAATTGATCATATAGTAAGTTACTGAGACAATTGCATAAGTTAAAGAGCATTTAAATATTAAAGGCAACATTCTTTGATTACAATAGAATAAAGCTAAAAATAAAAAAATAAATGAAAGCTTGTTCTACTTGGAAATGTTAAAAAATATCTTTACTCTTAGCCAAAAGGGGAAATGCAAAGAGAATTAAAATATTTCTGAAAAATAATTATAATGAATGATATATACTTGAATTTATGTTATTCGTTAAAGTAGCAATCAGAAAACTTCACAGTTTTAAGCACATATATCAATATCAATAACATAGTAAAAGTAAATGAATTCAATTTCCAACTCAGATATCCAAAGAAAGAAAAACAAAGTGAACACAAAAGAAGCACAAGGAAAGAATCAATAAAAATAAAAATAGCAATTAATGAGGTAGAACATAGTAGAACAGTAGGTCAATTTAATATACCAAAGTTCTGTTTCTTTGAAAAAAATAAACACATAGGCACTGTTTAATTAAGAAATAAGAGAATGCACAAATATACAAAATAAGAAATGGCAAGGAACAAATAACTATTGATTCTGAGGAAATATTTAAAAACCCAAAGAAATTACTTAGCATACCTCCATGCAAGTAAATTTGAAAAGCTAAATGAAATCTATGGTTTCCATGGAAAATAGAGTTTATCAAAGTTAACCCATAGAGAGATTTTTTAAAAGGAGGAAGTTAACAAGAACTACTCAGCAAAAAGGGACTAAGCCCGAATATCCCATAATTTTTCTAAGTCTTTAGTGACTGTCTAGTTCCAATGCTAACTTTTTTTTTATTAAAAGTAAACCTATTCCTCAAACTATACAAAATAACCAACTCCGAATGGATTAAATTTTTAAATGTAAAAATGAAATTGTACAGATACAAGAATAAAGCGTAGCAAAGGTGTAGGGGAAAGCTTTAGAACTATGACTCAAAATCCAGAAACAATAAAAGTTTTATACATTTTACTATATAAAAAAATTAAAGCATTTGCATGCATTTTTCTAAAGACATGACAAATTCAGAAATAATATTCGCACGATTTGTCTTATTTAAAGGGATAATGTTTTATTCTACAAAGAACCTTTAAAGATTGAGGGAAAAAAGGCAAAAACTTCAAAATGAGCAAAGCATCTAAACAGATATTTATTTATTTATTTATTTATTTACATTGTATTTGTTTATTTTGATGAAGAGAGAGACAGTGAGAGAGGGAACACAAGCAGGAGGAGTGGGAGAGGGAGAAGCAGGCTTCCCGCTGAGCAAGGAGCGCGATGCGGGGCTCAATCCCAGGATCCTGGGACCATGACCTGAGCCAAGACAGATGCTTAACGACTGAGCCACCCAGGCGCCCCTAAACAGATAATTTTAAAAACAATATTAAAATGGCCCTCAAATCTATTAAAAGGTGTTCAACTTCATTCATAAAGGAATGTTGTTCATAAATTCAACCCTGCACTCCATACTCTCTCTCACTAGTTAGATAGGAAAAATTTCGAAAGATTGACAATATACTGTTGGAGAGGCTGTTGGAAAACAGGTTTTCTCATTCATTACTGGTGGCAATGCAAAATGGAACAACCCTTTTGAAGGAGAATCTGACAGTATTTAACAAAATTATAAATGCATTTGGCCCAGAAATTCCACTTCTAGGAATTTAGCCTGAAGATGTACCTCTAACAAGCATCACTGATAATTACAAACTACTGGCAATTCTAAATTGCCAAAACAAAGGATACTGATTGAATAAACTTTAGTGCATACACACAGTGGAACACTGTGCAACTATAAAAAAGAATGAGGAAGATCTTTATGAACTGATAGAGATTAATATCCAATATATATCGTTAAGGGGAGAAAAGCAAAGTGTGAGAGAGTCTTTATAGCATGCTGCCCTCTATGCAAGAAAGGAGAAATAAGAAAATATGCTTAGTTTTGTAAAAAGAAACAAAGGAAAGGATAAACCAGAAACTTATGGGACTGATTCTTAATGGGGCGGGCGAGTTATAAGGAAGAGAGTAATTTTCTCTGTGTATAGTGTTTTGTGTAATTTTGACTTTTGGAATCATAAATACTCTTTTTAAAAAAAAAAGATTTATTTATTTGAGAGAGAGAGAGCGCGGGGAGGAGGGACAGAGGGAGAGGGAGAGGAAGTCTTAGGCAGACTCCATGCTGAGTGTGGAGCCTGACATGGGACTTGATCGCACAACCCTGAGATCACGACCTGAGCCAAAATCAAGAGTTGGATGCTTAACTGACTATGCCACACAGGTGTCTCAAGGAATCATAAATATTCTGCATATTCAAAAAATAAAATTAAACTAACAAGGATGGGGGGGGACTCTAAAACTAAATGCAAGGAGAAATAACTTATTTCAAACAAAATGTTTAGAATTGAGGGGAAAAAACAATTCAAGTGACTTTCACATGCAGTATATTGACTATATACTGTTAGTCTTAAAAAGAAGAGGAAGAAGAAGAGGGGGTGGGAAGGAGGAGGAGGATAAGCAGGAGAAGGAAAAGGAAGAAAAAAACCACTGCAGGCAAATCTTGAACTCTTGGTAGTAGGGATGTTCGCTGCAGTGGTACCTCAACCAAGGAATCGAAATCAGTGTCACTAAGAAAGGGCATCATATCCCTTCTGATGTAATATTCTGGAGGGAAACTTTGCTTATGTAGTATTCTAGCCAAAATGGATAACCTGAACCTAAGGAAACGTCAGAAAAACAAACAAACAAACAAAAAAACAAATAATGAGATTTTTTGTAAAACAGTTGGCCTGTATTTTTCCAGTAGTTTTGCATGTCAAACCCAAGAAAGACAGAGAAAGTCTGATAAACTGTTCCAGACTAAAGGGTACTAAAGAGATCCTGGCTTGCATCCTGTATTGGAAAACAGTCTTATAAAGGACATTATTGGAACAATCAAAGAAATTGAAATATGGGCTGTGTGTTAGATAACAGCATTATGTCCGCAATTTTCTGAATTCAAACACTTGCTTTTAGGAAATAAATACCCAAACATTAAGGGTTAAAGAGCATAATGTATGCAGCTATTCCCATATAGTTTGGGGGAAAATACAAAATACCTACAGAGAAAATGATAAAGCACTGTGGCAAAGTGTTAAAACTTGGTGAATCTGGGTAAGAATATTCAGAAGTTCTGTGCACTATTCTAATTTTTCTGTGAATTTGAAATTATTTTGAAAAGAAATTTTTTTGTTTTTTTTGTTTGTTTTTTGTTTTTTTAGGCACAGAAAAGAAATTGTGTTTGGGATCCTCACCCAGGCAATATTTTCAATAGTATTGTTATGTTTGGTCAAGAGTATTATTTACTAGATGAAAAAGGTATAAGCTTTTCAAAATCATCCAAAACCCCCTATTTCCTCTACTGTGTTATGGGTATTTTTTAAAAAACACCAGTTGACCTAAAAATGATCCTTAGGGCACCTGGGTGGCTCAGTCAGTTAAGCGTCTGACTCGTGATTTTTTTTGGCTCAGGTCATGATCTCAGAGTCTTTAGACTGAGCTCCACTTGGGCTCAGCACAGAGTCTGCTTGAAATTCTCTCTCTCCCTCTCCCTCTGTCCTTCCTCCTGCTCATGTCCTCACTCTCTCTCTCTCTCTGTCTTCCTCAAATAAATAAATAAAATCTAAAAATGATCCTTTATTCTCTGCCTATGTTAGTACTCCTTGAATGGGGTTTCACATAGCTCATTTATCAGCAGTGGTGAAGTTTTCTTTTGTAAATTTCCACAAGCATAGCATGAAATTGTGAAACAATTTGAAAGGTATTTTTAAAAATTATATATGTAGGTGTTCCTCTAATTTTAGATGTGAAAGATACTCTATTTAGAAAACTTGGAAACATGGCTGAGTGGTTAAGGAGATAGACTAAAAAACTTAGAAAATATAGAAAAGCATACAAAGTAGGAAAAAACAATCACTGAGTAATGATTTAATGAAGGAGAAGAGAGTTTAAAATGTTTTTGCAATTTTTGGTTCAAAGGTTATAATCATTTGCAAAAAAAAAGGGCATATATGGGAAAGATAACAGTAGATGAAAATGTTGACTTACTGATGAAAATAAATCCACCACATTCCAAAAATAGGAAGTTTACCCTTGAATTCACTAAATTTTCCTTCCAGAAAGTGAGCTCCTTTATAAAAAATAAAAAACAATTTGCTGATACTCAGTTTCATTAGGTAGATAAATCAATAACTACATAAAGCCTGAGTAGCTTGTTGGCACAAACTTGCATGACCTTATTTTCACTTAAATGTATCAAGATATGTTCTGACACTTAAAACGAAAAACTTCTAAGTTGTCAACCAAAAAATCTATACAAACAAATGAATAATTGAATTACTAACTTTTTATGCACATAATGGTAGAAGGGAGAGAGAGAAAAGAAAAAGAAGGAAAGACATAGATGAGGGGTTTCTAGGGAGCTGTTCAAAGCTGAAGAAGATAGTCATTGAGAAACAACCATAGTACTATGTAAAGATCCTAAAACATGCGTCATTCTGAATTAGACCTATGGCCAATTATGGATTTAAGAGTAGAGGACAGCTGGGTCACTTTCCCTCAAGCTCCTTTACCATCAGCCCTTTCCCTGGTGTTCATGTTTTTACTGCCTTTGCGTGAACTAGAAAGGGGGCCAGGACTTCCCTGCCCAGGGCCTCCTAAGCAGTATGTTCATTAGTCATAGATCATGTTATAGCACAGAAATGTTTGGTTTTGATACTATTCATTTCAAATGGCAGGCAGTTATTATTAGAATGAAAAATTAAGACATTATACCATCAAAGCCTTGCTGGATCTATCAAACTTAAGGAGTTAATGCAGCAAAATTATCTTTTATGGCTGATAAAAACAGCTGCATATAGACAGCTGGCCTTTTTTTCAATAGGTAGAAATAAAATGGCAGACATGTTGGGATGCCCCACACCAAGATGGAGGCATCAATGATGATTGCTGGTTTGGCAACACATGAAGAGATACACCATAAGTGGATGGTAGTCTATTCCCAGAGAGGGTTTTATTTTTATTAGTCTTTTTGTAGGAAGGAAACAAAAACCATACCTTCACATTTTCTAAAAATAAGCCTTTCCACTCCTTAAGTAGCATTGTTATTTATAGGTCTGCCATTTTTCTGTTATTTAGTGAATGTTTCAATTAACATTTACGCTGTAAAAATATTCATGTAGCAATTACAACTTTTCAGAAACCAATGAATTGCAAGTATAGCTACTTCCTATTTATAAACCACTTTTGTAATATCTTTAGGAGCTGCTCATCTCTTGTAAAAGATTTGAGTCATAAAAAATGCAAAGCACAGTAAGTACTGATGTGGTGCTTTTCATTCCAAGCGCTTTATGGTGATAACTTATTCAGACCACCTCTGTAAAGGTCACATTGATGACAGTACCCACTAGACCAGAACAGTATTGCATCCCTGGGGGGGGGGGGGGGTTCCAGGTCTCTAGCGCATGCTTGACTGAACCAGCACATTAACACCTGGGTATTTTTCATACCAAATTCTTGAATCTTTTCTTGCCACATGTAATAATACCTAAATGCCAACAAGAGTAATATTTTAATCCTATCCTAAAGACTTAGATCAAGTGTGTCATAGATTCTCCTTAATATCCGTGTGTGTATATTATATATGAATGCCTATTTTATTTTATTATTTGTTGAGTTTTTTGAGCAGTTTTATTTTCTTTCTTGTTCCATGAGAATGATTTTATTATAACACAGCTTGCCTTGGTAATCAGAAACTTGCTTAGCTTTTTGGAGAGAGCGTCTAAGTTCTGCTTTGTCAAGGTTGTGCATATGAATGACCATTTTTGACCTTATCACTGAAGTTAGAATTAAAAGGTAAACACATTGATGCAATTACTAAACCAGATCCTGATGCAAATCAACCTGGCCTATCCCTTCTTTCTTCTTAAAGGTGTAGTAGGTTTGGCTAAGCAAGAATAATATTGTTAAAGTGCAGGGCCATGGAGAAGGAGGAAGGATTTTTTGGTGTTTTGTGTTTTTGTTTTTTGTTTTACTTTCAAAGATAAACTTGCCATCAAAAAAGGAGCAAATGTGCTGGTCTTAGAGGCAATGGAAAGGGTTTTTAATAATAAGAATATGTATCAGTTATGGGATTTTCTTATGTGCCAGGCACATTTAATTCTTCACATTCCATACACATTACTTCATTGCATCATACCCATTTCACAGATGAGGAAACTAAGGCATTCATTAAAATTACTTGTGAAGACCATGCAGATAGATAATAAGTGACCAATTGAAATTCCGATCCAAGCAATCTGGTTCCAGAGACCTCATCTCTAAACACTGTATGGAACTGCTTCCCCCGACAAGGGAACCTAACTGAATGAAGCCCAGGCCTTGGTATTGTCAGTTGGTGGTCCAAGGTCTAAGCCAGAACAATAGGCTGGTCTCTCATAAGAGCATTGGCCCCAGAGGCTCCACCTTTGTTTCTCCCCTTGCTCACGCTGCTTCCTCCATCAGTCTTGGGGCAGGCGTGACCATGAAGCACTACAGGAGCATTTCTATGGCTCTTGTTTTTGCTGGAGCGTGTTATACTTTAGACTTGTAGCAGCTTCTTTGCCCTAGAGGTCATGCCTGATTCAACACTTTATTGATTAATTTCACCCCTGCATCATTTCACTCCCTATGGGCTTGCAAACCTCATAGTAAATGTAAAAGTGCTAAGGTCAGTAAATAAAGAAGTGATAATGTCAAAAGCATTCTCTTTATCAGAAATTGTATATTTTATGATTACCCTTGATATTGTAAAGAGATCTGTAGAAGTCATAGAGTAGTTACAATGTATTCTAAGATTTTAAGGCTGATTTTTTTTTTCTTTATTGGGAGATTTGGATTCTGGTTATGCCACATTCTAAATGCATGACTTTAGATGATTTATTTAACTTTTCTAAGCCTTAATTTTATCATCAATGAAAATGATATAATAAGAACTGCATAGAGTTTTTGTGGGGGTTAAGAGAGAGAGATAGTATATAACTTCCTAAATAACCACTGGTACAAGATAGACGGTAAGGTAAATATTAATTCTCTCCCTTCAAACAACCCTCAAATTAATACATATATTTAAAAAGAACAGGGTGCCTGGGTAGCTCAGTTGGTTAAGCGACTGCCTTCAGCTCAGGTCATGATCCTGGAGTCCTGGGATCGAGTCCCACATCGGGCTCCCTGCTCATTGGGGAGTCTGCTTTTCCCTCTGACCCTCTCCCCTCTCATGTTCTCTCTAACTCTCTCTCTCTCAAATAAATAAATAAAATCTTAAAAAAAAAAAAAAGAACATAGGCAAGAGAAGAAAAATATTAAATCTAGACTTATGTTCTCAGTGATTGTGTATTATTTTTACATACAGGGTAAACATTAGGATTGCTGACAAGAGTAGTATTTCAGGTTTGAGCTGAGCATTCCACCAAACAATTGATTTGTTTTATGAATTAAAAAGGACCTCTCCATTCAGTATGGGAAGACATTATGGGATAATTAAGAACAGGGAGTCATTTACATGACTCTGAAATTTTTATTCGAGCTAGAAAATTCCAATTAAGAGTTTTAATCTTGGTTTTCATTCTTTTTTATGGCTGAATAATAATATTCCATTGCATACATATACCACTTTTTTTTATTATGTTCAGTTAGCCAACATATAGTACATCATAAGTTTTTGTTGTAGTGTTCAGTGATTCATTAGTTGCATATAACACCCAGTGCTCATCCCAACACGTGCTCTCCTTAATACCCATCACCCAGTCACCCCATCCCCCCACCCCCCTCCCTTTGGTAACTTTCAGTTTGTTTCCCAGAGTCCAGAGACTCTCATGGTTTGTCTCCCTCTCTGATTTACCCATTCATCTGTTGATGGACACCTGGGCTGCTTCCATAATTTGACTATTGTAGATAATGCTGCTATAAACATATGGGTGCATGTATCCCTTTGAAAAATTTGAGTTTTAAAAAACTGAAATAACGTAACCCATAAATAGTGATTATTTTTACTTCCAGTGAGACATGATATGATTAAAACTAACATTTTTTTAAAAGAACTTATTTATGTATTTGAGAGAGAGAGAGCACACGAGAGAGTACAAGCAGGGGGAGTAGCAGAGAGAGAGGGAGAAGCAGGCTCCTCGCTGAGCAGGGAGCCCAATGTTGAACTCGATCCCAGGACCCTGGGATCATGACCTGAGCCAAAGGCAGACACTTAACTAACTGAGCCACCCAGGCGCCCCAAAAACTAACAGTTTTTTTTTTTCAATGAGTATTGATTGGTATGAATGAGAACAAGATATCTCAGTAAATAATAATTTTACATTTAAAATGACAATGACATATTTGCCCTATGTGTAATGGATAATGGTAACAAACAGTGACCTATTACTTTATTTTTAAATAAAATATAGAAGGAGTTAACATGAAAAGTGACAACACTATACTTAACTAACATTCTATGTGTTCCTAAAAGACACTTAGACTAAAAACTATGATGTTCTTAGTTTTCTGTTTTCAAGCAGCTAAAATGTACATACATAAACATAGGGACTGCACATCTCCATGAATTAAAAATTAGGTCAGTTCCCACAACACAACAAAAAAATGCAAGAACTTAGATGTATATAAAAATATGTTGGAAGAAACTCAGAATTTTAACACTAAAGGACATATTATACAAAATTGTTCAATTTCCAAAGACAAAATCAGCTCTCTAATTTTAGTGTGAGAACCAATTTAATTTAAAAAGCCAAACTTTGGGCGCCTGGGTGGCTCAGTCGTTAAGTGTCTGCCTTCAGCTCAGGTCATGATCCCAGCCAGGGTCCTGGGATCAAGCCCCGCATCCGGCTCCTTGCTCAGTAGGGAGCCTGCTTCTCCCTCTCCCACTCCCCCTGCTTGTGCTCCTGCTTTCACTATCTCTCCCTCTGTCAAATAAATAAATAAAATCTTTAAAAATTTTTTTAAAAAATAAAAAGCCAAACTTTGATTATTTATGTACTGCCAAGAGCTGGTGTCACCAAACTTTCTACTTGTCAACTTTATTTTGTATTTATTATGCATGTATGTGTATATTCATAAGCATGTATTTGTATACATATACATGCATATATATGTGCATGTCTGTCTATATGCATACATATATGGGCATGTGTGAGCAGAGCCACTGTTTTGGTCTATACATTCATACTATCCAAAGTAAACAGTGATCCTTGCTAATAACAAGCATTAACAGAAAGTGATTTAAGAGGGGGCTAACATGAGAAAAGCTTGCGCTTATAACAAAATTTTAACATGACTCTTTGGTTGCACTGTGGAAACGTGTGGCTTTGTTTCCATGCAGACTATACTGAGAAATTCCATCTGGTCCGCAATGCTCATGTGTACGCTTTGGAAGTTTTGTTCAAGTTTCATAAATCTTGTCATATATCAGGTTATTCTCAATTCGGCCAAAGTAAATAATCTGCAGCCAGAAGAGTGAAAGATCATTTGTGCCCTAATTGCAGAACAACATTCTCTCTCAGCCAACGCTACAGCTCTCCTTTCATTAATCAGGCCTTTGGTGACGAACATCTATTGATGTTTGAAGTTTTCTGTGAACAAGTTTCAGAATATAAAACAGTCTGGAATTAGGATATTTAATTGTTTGAGTGACAGTCAAAATAACCCTCATGCGGCTTTTTCTTTTTAATAATTGCAATATTGAGAAACAAGAGAAACCCAAGAAACTTCTGAGAGGAATGTCAATCTTGGGAACTTGGAAACACGCATAAATCCTCTTACCCTGGCTAAACATGATTCAGCTTCATGCTCTAGCTTGATGTGCTCCTCCAGCCACCATTTTCAGCTATTAATCTATTGTGCTTCTCTGTCTTGACACTAAACTACCCAAAATTAACAAAACATTACTCAGACTCTAGAAACACAGAATCTTTGTGTTCTTGTGTGAAAGCTGCTTTTATCTAGACATTTCCTTTACAAGCCTGTAAAACTGAGATAGAATTATGACCTCCTGTTGGACTGCTTTCGGGCTCTTACATCTTCTGTGACACTTGAAGGGCCTCCAACAACATACTGGCTTGACATTTCAACTGCATGCCCTTCTTATACCTGGGATGTAATTAGTATTACCTACAACCCAGACAGGACACTTGCTTTTGCTCCTATGCCACCTTCTTTCTCATTTCCCTTATCTAGGAAATGTGTTCCTCTTTTGCTATTTCCAATTTCTTGAATTCCTAAGAAGAGCTTGCTCATTCCACATGGCCTATCTTACCTTGTTTAAACAAAATTCACTTAAGTAATAAGATGCTAAGATTAAACAAGCCTGATGTAAAGCGTGGTCCTACTCTTGGCAAAAAACCATACCTGAGATTCTCAACCAACCCTCTCTCTCTCTCTTTCTTTCTTTCTCTTTTTCTTTCTCTCCCTTCCTTCCTCCCTCCCTCCCCTCAACCCTTCCTTCTTTCCTTCCTTTTTTTTTTCTTTTCTTTTCTTCTTTCTTTTTCTTTCTTTCTTTTCTTTTCTTCTTTCTTTCTCTTTCTTTCTTCTTTCTTTCTTTCTTTTTCTTTCTTTCTTTTTTTCTTTCTTTCTTTCTTCCTCTTTTCTTTCTTTCTTTTCTTTCTTTCTCTCAACAAATATGTATTGGGTGACCACCATGCACCAGGATTGATACAATGATGACTAAGACAGACTCCCCATTCTCCTAGAACTCATATTCTAGGGGGGAATGACAGATCATAAACAAATATACAAATAACATAGTTTCTGATATTGTCATGTACTATGAAGAAAATAATTGTGAGTGTGACCATTGAGAAAAATGGTTTGGGGAGAAGCAGTTTAACATTAGAATGTTTGGGGAGGACAACTCTGAGAATGTCACATTTGAGCTGAATGGGAAGAGCTAGGTGTATGAGAGTATAGGGACATTGTAGTCAGAGGGAACAGCAGGTGCAAAGACCTGGAGTCAGGAAAAGAGTATCAGAGAAAACTGTATACAAGCCACTGTGGCTTTTGCACCATGAGCATACACCCTCTGGATGGCAGCTTTGGCATTTTCATTCATCAAGACTTTTGATGGGGAGCCTATGGGCATACCTGTGTTTTGAAGGAACCATCTAGACTTTTTGACCTCTAACTCTGTTTCTTAGAGTGCCTATAGTCCAGCTGAGCCAGGTACTTGGATATTGGATTTCTCTGATTACTTCCCCTGCATCTTACACATGATCTGATCATCAAGAAAGCTAAAATCAAAACTGAGCTTCTCTGAGATATAATGTATGAGTCAGAAGTAAATGGCTTGTTTTTTTCATATAGTAAATGACCAATATTTGGTGGGAAGAAAGGGAGCTGGTTTCCTGGTAGCAGTTTTTCTTCCAGTCCTTTTTTCCATTCCATTCCATCTTATCTCTTCCCTTAACTCCCTGCCTTCTAATAATTTGGGGAGGGGGTTGGTCATAATTCAGTATCTTCTTTCCCATTAAATGCTGCTTTTCATGCTTACTTCAAACATTATTTACATCTATAAAATGATTGAATTAATAAAATTGTAGGGTTATTTTTTCGGGGGGCTTTGACACTCCTACTTTTGGTCCCTAATTTAGGAACATGGGGACTACTCCTGTTGACCCAATCTTTAACTAAAATTGACAAAGAATTGTGTTTTTTAAAATCATTGCTTTATTTATCCATTCATCAGGGCCTCCAGTGTTTCAACCACTGGGCTGCATGGAGATATGAACACATTGTGGTCTTCACCTTCATGGCCCCAAAGTGTACAGGGGATAGACACACAGAAAGTGACTCCATGATAGTATAAAGAGGCATGTATGAAGTGTTAGGCAGTCAGAAGTCAAGGACATTGACTCTGGAGAGATCGCAAGCCAGGTTTGGGAACATAAGTCAGACAGTTGTTGGAGTCAAGAGGCTCCAGCCCCTCAGACATCTCCAGTTCTGGCTCACTGCCAGGAGTGTAATATCAGCTTCATTCTAACCTTGCAAGCTTCTGGGAAGACTATGTTCTTTGGTATTTACCTTAAATCCTAATCAGTTTCATAATTGCCACCCCAGCTTTCTTGAACCACTGAATGAGCTATGGCTGTAGCTACTCAATTATTATTTTCAAAACAACCAATAACAATACTTTATAATTCCACAGCCCTTCAACATGAAGCCTGGCAAATTGATGTTGCAAGTTTTATTATCTTTGCTTTCTGACTAAACAGTCAAGGACAGGTGAGGAAAGACTCCTCAAGATTTAGTTGATGTTTATTATGGGCAACTGAAACATGAATGCTGGAAAATAAAAAAGCAATTATAGACAAGGTTTCTACAGGCCCAATGTGGAAAAGAAGCCAGGAATTCATTTAAATCCTTCTCATTCAATACTTGTTTTCACCTGAGGGGTTCATTTGAGGAATGAGAGAAGGTTTCATCTGATTAGTGCAGACCTTGTTCACCATCTCTAAGTATCACAGTGTTAAATAATTTTGAACCAAGAAAATAGAAAGATAATGATATCAATACATTTAGGGCTTGTAATTTTGGCAGCACCCCCATTCTCCCCACACACATACACACAGAGCAGCTGAAGAAAAAGTCATTTTCAAAGCTTTTGACCAAAACACTGTATTATGTTCAACATGTTAGTAGCTAGTATAAGTAGTGAATAACAAAACCTGTCTTTGTGTGTAGATGTAGCCATAGAAAGTAAATAACATCACAGAACATTTGTGGAAAGATAGTAGGCTAAAAAAATGTATTTCTAGGACATGTCTTTTCATCCAAGAATTCTACTTATGAGAATGTATTTCTTGGCAGGGGAGGTGGAAGTATGTGGGATAGATTTAGCCATAAGAATGTTTATGGAAGCACTATTAGTAATAGGAAAAAATGAAAATCTAAATGTCTATTAAAAGAGGATCAGTTAATAAATTTCCACATAATGGAAAACTATGCAGAAATTATAGTAATTTATTATGAAAAGATATTCATGATATATTTTTAAAGGGAAAATAAACATTGAAAAATAGGATGTATAGCTTGAACCATATGAAATTGTTTTATAGGTAAAAGGTGGTTGAAAATCAGTAATTTATTAATAAACTAAACTATGATACAAAATAGTAAAAGTAAAATGATTGTTGAATATATGCACTGTGTGCACATAAAGACTCTGAAAATATATTTGCTAAGGTTTACAATAGTTGTCTTCAAGATAATAGGCTTAAGAGGTTTATTATAGTTATAATTATTATTGTAATTTTTACTCTTCCATATTTTCAGACTTTTCTTTAAAAAGAATAGCCTTTCATAATGAGGAAAAACAATGAAATAAACTTCACTCTGAAAAAAAAAAAGAATTGGATGCCATAAATTTGTATTCTTTTCATTTAGTGATAACTGCTTTTGCTATTATCCTGTATTCAGACTTGATTTCTCTTCTTTTGACTGTAGTAAAAGAACACATCCTTCATTCTAAAGTATGTATTCTAAAAGATACCCAGCAAAATGTGAGCAAAGAAGAAAAAATACATGATATGACACCTAATTAACTTACTGGCACCTCCAATTAACCAAAATGTTCTCTTCCCAAAGCAATATCACGAATTTGACTAACACACACACACACTCACACACCTGGTTGAGTTCACGTTTTGAGTCATTTTTAGGTAGTTGCTAGTTGGTATAGTGCATGGCAGTGCTGGCTATCTGCTATGAACAACCCTGAGGACAAAGGATCTATTTATATTCCAAATTAGTGCACACCTGGGCTCACTACCCTTGTGTGTTAGAGCTCTCTGCTCTCATATTCTTTTCTTCCACCTAGTACTATGACTTGACTGCTTTGGGGCTTAGACATTTTAGCAGAAGCTCATTCCAGCCCCATTCACACCATCTGTGGTTGTAAAAATACAGACTCCAATTCACCCAACATTTGTAATACCTATTCTCAACCTCCTGAGGCCATTTGCTCTCTGAGAATACTATAGATATAATACACATTTAGCCCAATATTTTATGGTATTTCTACCAACTGTTATTATCATTGGCAGATGTAAAATGATGATCACAATTATGGCTTGGAGAAAGTACAAGATCTTCAATCAGCAAAGAAAACTGAGATTCTCTTCACTTGACTCTTCTTCATAACAAAATAGATTCATAATAGAGAAAATTTTTCTGAAACAAAACATGAACGAAAATATTTTTTCCTGTAAGTTCTATGACAATTATCTTTCAACCACATGGGCTGATTATTTGGTACCATAAAAATTAGTTAGCAGAACTCAATTATTTCACTGATTGCCAGAAGAAACCCTTTTCCATCTAGCATTTCATAATTTGAATCATCTTTATTGAAGATGTATTCACTTTGTACCAGTGTATCTATTTGTTTTCCCCCAAATCCCTCCTGGTATTTCTGTTTTTCTTTTTTTTTTTAATTTAATTTTATTATGTTATGTTAATCACCATACATTACATCTTTAGTTTTTGTTGTAATGTTCCATGATTCATTGTTTGCGTATAACACCCAATGCTCCATTCAACATGTGACCTCTTTAATACCCATCACCAGGCTAACCCACCCCCCACACTCCTCCCCTCTAGAACCCTGAGTTTGTTTCTCAGAATCCATAGTCTCTCATGGTTCATCTCCCCCTCCGATTCCCCCCTCTCATTTTTCCTTCCTACTATCTTCTCTCTCTCTTTTTTTTAAACATATAATGTATTATTTGTTTTAGAGGTACAGGTCTGTGATTCATCAGTCTTACACAATTCACAGCGCTCACCATAGCACATACCTTCCCCAATGTTTATCACACAGCCACCCCATCCCTCCCACCCCCCACCACTCCAGCAACCCTCAGTTTGTTTCCTGAGATTAAGAATTCCTCACATCAGTGAGATCATATGATACATGTCTTTCTCTGATTGACTTACTTCGCTCAGCATAATACCCTCCAGTTCCATCCACGTCATTGCAAATGGCAAGATTTCATTCCTTTTGATGACTGCATAATATTCCACTGTATATATATACCACATCTTCTTTATCCATTCATCTGTCGATGGACATCTTGGCTCTTTCCATAGTTTGGCTATTGTGGACATTGCTGCTATAAACATTGGGGTGCACATACCCCTTTGGATCACTACATTTGTATCCTTGGGGTAAATACCCAATAGTGCAATTGCTGGGTCGTATGGTAACTCTATTTTCAAGTTTATGAGGACCCACCATACTGTTTTCCAGGGTGGCTGCACCAGGTTGCATTCCCACCAACAGTGTAGGAGGGTTCCCCTTTCTGCGCATCCTCGCCAACATCTGTTGTTTCCTGACTTGTTAATTTTAGTCATTCTGACTGGTGTGAGGTGGTATCTCATTGAGGTTTTGATTTGGATTTCCCTGATACCGAGCGATGTTGAGCACTTTTTCATGTGTCTGTTGGCCATTTGGATGTCTTCTTTGGAAAAATGTCTGTTCATGTCTTCTGCCCATTTCTTGATTGGATTCTTTGTTCTTTGGGTGTTGAGTTTAAGAAGTTCTTTATAGATTTTGGATACTAGCCCTTTATCTGATATGTCATTTGCAAATATCTTCTCCCATTCTGTCGGTTGTCTTTTGGTTTTGTTGACTGTTTCCTTTGCTGTACAAAAGCTTTTTATCTTGATAAAGTCCCAATAGTTCATTTTTGCTCTCGCTTCCCTTACCTTTGGTGATGTTTCTAGGAAGAAGTTGCTGCGGCTGAGGTCGAAGAGGTTGCTGCCTGTGTTCTCCTCTAGGATTTTGATGGACTCCTTTTTCACATTTAGGTCTTTCATCCATTTTGAGTTTATTTTTCTGTGTGGTGTAAGGAAATGGTCCAGTTTCATTCTTCTGCATGTGGCTGTCCAATTTTCCCAACACCATTTGTTGAAGAGACTGTCTTTTTTCCATTGGACATTCTTTCCTGCTTTGTCAAAGGTGAGTTGACCATAGAGTTGAGGGTCCATTTCTGGGCTCTCTATTCTGTTCCATTGATCGATGTGTCTTGTTTTTGTGCCAGTACCATACTGTCTTGATGATGACAGCTTTGTAATAGAGCTTGAAGTCCAGAATTGTGATGCCACCAGCTTTGCTTTTCTTTTTTTTCTTTAATTTTTTTATTGTTATGTTAATCACCATACATTACATCATTAGTTTTTGATGTAGTGTTCCATGATTCATTGTTTGTGCATAACACCCAGTGCTCCATGCAGAACGTACCCTCTGTAATACCCATCACCAGGCTAACCCATCCTCCCACCCCCTCCCCTCTAGAACCCTCAATTTGTTTTTCAGAGTCCATCGTCTCTCATGATTCGTCTCCCCCTCCGATTTCACCCCTTTATTCTTCCCCTCCTGCTATCTTCTTCTTTTTTTTTTTCTTAACATATATTGCATTATTTGTTTCAGAGGTACAGATCTGTGATTCAACAGTCTTGCACAATTCACAGCGCTCACCATAGCACATACCCTCCCCAGTGTCTATCACCCAGCCACCCCATCCGTCCCCCCCCCACTCCAGCAACCCTCAGTTTCCTGAGATTAAGAATTCCTCATATTAGTGAGGTCATATGACACATGTCTTTCTCTGATTGACTAATTTCGCTCAGCATAACACCCTCCAGTTCCATCCACGTCATTGCAAATGGCAAGATCTCATTCCTTTTGATAGTTGCATAATATTACATTGTATATACATACCACAGGGAATGATCCCAATCTTTTGGTACTGGTTGAGACCTGATTTGTGACCCAGGATGTGATCTATTCTGGAGAATGTTCCATGGGCACTAGAGAAGAATGTGTATTCTATTGCTTTGGGATGGAATGTTCTGAATATATCTGTGAAGTCCATTTGGTCCAGTGTGTCATTTAAAGTCTTTATTTCCTTGTTGATCTTTTGCTTAGACGATCTGTCCATTTCAGTGAGGGGGGTGTTAAAGTCCCGTACTATTATTGTATCGTTGTCTGTGTTTTTTGATTTTGTTATTAATTGGCTTATATAATTGGCTGCTCCCATGTTAGGGGCATAGATATTTACAATTGTTAGATCTTCTTGTTGGATAGACCCTTTAAGTAGGATATAGTGTCCTTCTTCATCTCTTATTATAGTCTTTGATTTAAAATCTAATTTGTCTGATATAAGGATTGCCACTCCAGCTTTCTTTTGGTGTCCATTAGCATGGTAAATGGTTTTCCACCCCCTCCCTTTCAATCTGGGGTGTCTATGGGTCTAAAATGAGTCTCTTGCAGAGAGCATATCAATGGGTCTTGTTTTTTTATCCAATCTGATACCCTGTATATTTTGATTGGGGCATTTAGCCCATTTACATTCAGGGTAACTATTGAAAGATATGAATTTAGTGCCATTGTGTTGCCTGTAAGGTGACTGTTACTGTATTGTCTGTGTTCCTTTCTGGTCTATGTTATTTTTAGGCTCTCTCTTTGCTTAGAGGACCCCTTTCAATATTTCTTGTAGGGCTGGTTACGTGTTTGCAAATTCTTTTAGTTTTTGTGTGTCCTGGAAGCTTTTTATCTCTCCTTCTATTTTCAATGACAGCCTAGCTGGATATAGTATTCTTGGCTGCATATTTTTCTCATTCAGTGCTCTAAATATATCATGACAGTGTTTTCTGGCCTGCCAGGTCTCTGTGGATACTTCTGTTGCCAATCTAATGTTTCTACCATTGTAGGTTACAGACCTCTTGTCCCGAGGTACTTTCAGGATTTTCTCTTTGTCTCTGAGACTTGTAAGTTTTACTATTAGATGTTGGGGTGTTGACCTATTTTTATTGATTTTGAGGGGGATTCTCTGTGCCTCCTGGATTTTGATGCCTGTTTCCTTCCCCAAATTAGGGAAGTTCTCTGCTATAACTTGCTCTAATATACCTTCTGCCCCTCTCTCTCTTTCTTCTTCTTCTGGGATCCCAATTATTCTAATATTGTTTCATCTTATGGTATCACTTAACTCTCGAATTCTGCCCTTGTGATCCAGTAGTTGTTTATCTCTCTTTTTCTCAGCTTCTTTATTTTCCATCATTTGGTCTTCTATATCACTAATGCTCTCTTCTGCCTCATTTATCCTAGCAGTCAGAGCCTCCATTTTTGATTGCACCTCATTTATAGCCTTTTTGATTTCAACTTGGTTAGATTTTAGTTCTTTTATTTCTCCAGAAAGGGTTTCTCTAGTATCCTCCATGTTTTTTTCAAGCCCAGCTAGTATCTTTAGAATCGTCATTCTGAACTCTAGTTCCGACATCTTACTCCTGTCTGTATTGCTTAGGTACCTGGCTTTTGGTACTGCCTCTTGTTCTTTTTTCTGAGGTGAGTTTTTCCGTCTTGTCATTTTGTCCAGAGGAGAACAGGTGAATGAGAAAACAAAATGCTAACAGGGTAACAACGTCCCCAGAAAATATACTTTAAACAAATCAGAAAAGACCTGAAGCCGGGGGAAAAGAAAGGGAAAGAAAGAAAAGAAAAAAAAATATGATCAAAAATGATCAGGCTGGGGAATAGATCAGTGCCACACACTAGATTTTGGGCATATTTTGGTGTATTAGAAGAAACTGCCTCCCAAAATTTTAAAGAAAGAAAAACTTATATGTGTACAAAAATAAGGGTAAATACAATGAAGGGATAGAATATGACTGTAAAGATGAAAATTATAAAAGATTTTATAAAAGGAATTAATAAGATAAGAAGTTGGTTGAAAAAAGAAAGAAGAGAAATTAAAAAAAAAGGGAGAGAATGTGATCAGGCAGGAGACTAGAACCCACTAATATTAGGCCCACTAATATCTTGACTACATGTAGGTCTTAGATACCAAATATTATTTTCTTGGCTTTAATATATACATTTTTGATCAGTATTTAGTCCAAGATATAAAAAGGTAATATCAGAAATCTAAACTCTCTCCTTAAGATTTTTTTAATGCATTTCAAGAAATAATAGCTGTGGCATTTTTATCCCTGAAGCTCCTGCTTGATGAAAAATTTTGCTCTGTGGGTAAAAAATGCAGAACATGGAGTCCACCTGCTTCCACCTCACAGCCAGAGAGCCCTCTGTGTTAAGGTTGAGCTACAGAGTTCTCTGTTTCCCAGGAATCAGAGATCACTGGTCCAGCTGTAATATGCAGTCTCAAAACACAAAACATCTGGACAGATGATATGAATAGTTCATCTTTCCTTATTTATGTTTGAAAGCTGAGGCAGTGTTTATGGAATGAAAAATTTGTTTAAATGAATGTCTGAACATTATGAATTCCTTGTCACACTTTATCTGGCTTCATAATTGATGTGGTGAACAAAGATCTCTCCATACATATATACATAGGCATGTAGCCATATAGCTGTATATCCATATTACATGTATATAGGTATGTATTTATTTCTATATCTATCTATCTATCTATCTATCTATTTATCTATATATAGAGAGATTGCTATTTTTCTGTATGTACTTAGGGAAATCTCTGAACCCACTAAGGCCACTGTATTTATTTTTCTAAGATTTAAGAGTAGACTGGAAGGATGGGATATAAGTATAACATGAAGTAATATTTATCACAAAACCATGGCTATTAAGAAGCTTGCATTCTTTGATACAATGTACAATTTGAAATTAAAGTCCTATAACTGAAAAATCTTCTTACAAGAAGAATGTTCTCATAAATCTATTACCCAAAATGTTTTTGAAAGACAAGTCACCATTTTTATCAACTCTTAAGTCATGATTGCAAGGAAAACTCTGCGCAGAGCAGTTTGGGATAAATATGTATGAATAAAGAACTATTATCATGTTACTGGAAAATTGGGGGCAGACAGCTTTGACCTGAGTATTTCCTTGACCTTTCTCAATCTGATTTATCAAAGACAACTAAAAGTTCCTTGCAAACTATAATCCTAGCCTCTGAATTAATCACAATGACTTGTTTAAGAAAATATTCTGCAATCCCAACTGTATCCTGACTGAAATTTGAACCATCAGGGGCTTCATAGCTTCAGTAGTTTGGGTTCTCAGTGGTTTTTGATGCACTTTCCCTATGTGCAACATTTGGATCATGGGAGGTTTATAACTGACTAGTCATTGACTGATTTTCAGCCAGTAAAGTGCCTACTGTAGTGGTGCAAGAGTTGTCTATAAAGGGTCAAATTCTTAGCTCTCAAAGCCATTAAGCAATGTCAAAAGATTATTTTTTGAGAGTCCCATCAAATTTATTTGTATTTCTTTTCACTTGTTTTAAAAAATAACTGGGGGTGCCTGGGTGGGCTCAGTTGGTTAAGCGTCTGCCTTCAGCTCAGATCATAATCCCAGGGTCCTGGGTTAGAGTCCCATGTCAGGGTCCCTGCTCAGCTGGGAGCCTGCTTCTCCCTCTCCCTCTGCTGCTCCCCCTGCTTTTGCTCTCTCTGGCTGTCTCTCTCTCAAATAAATAAATAAAATCTTTAAAAAATAATAATTGAAATAGTTCTAAGATAAAAGTCTGTAATTTTGATTTACTAAAAAAAAAAAAAAGAAAAGAAAAAAAAACCTTAAAGAGGGCATATATTGAATGGAGCACTGGGTATTAAATGCAAACAATGAATCGTAGAATACTACATCAAAAACTAATGATGTAATGTATGGTGATTAACATAACATAATAAAATTAAATTTTAAAAAAAACTAAAAAAAATCCCTTAACTAAGCACTACTAAGCCTCCATAGATATTTACTTCAGTATCTCCTGTGACATTGAGAGCTCCAATAACCAATTCCTTTTGTGACTTCTATTTGTTCTCCTGTTTAACTCTAAATTAACATATTTGTGTGTATCTGTTTGTATATATGCATGTATGCACACATTTGCGTGAGTTCACAAATGATTGCTTGGATGAATGTTAATTTATATCAATGAAGCTGAAATAACATTAGGAAAATCTCATTTTGTTTTTCCATTTAAAGTTTTATTTTTAGTACTAATTACTGAATATGTTTGTGCATCAATTTATTCCATGTTTGTGTATTTTATTTTGTCTCAGTGATCTTTGTTACCTTAGGGCCTAAAACAACATTGGAGTCATTCAACATTTTTATGTTATATAAATAAATTAATTAGTAGGAAAAGTGAAGCCTACACCTTATAAGATTATTTGCATCTTATAAGTCTTTAATTTTGCTCTAGGAAATTCAACTTAGGGAAACAATTTGATTTTGATTTACTGGTGGCTCTATTAATACCTACAAATAGTAAAAGTTTGCTTTGACAACCAAAGTGCAAGCACTTTTACAAGTATTTTACCTTTATATATTTTAGGCATTTAAGTGGCTTTTAACATTATTAGTATACATAGTGTTGTTACATTTATATCTATACCCCAATTAATTATGATTTTTTTAATTATCCCATAAAAATCTACACAAATAGGGACCAAGTCTTCCAACATTTTGTAACCTTCACATTACTTCCTATAATGCCTTATGCACAGAAGTTATTTAAGGAATGTCTGTTGAATTGCTCCAGCCATGGCTGGAAAGGTCAATAAGTAGTCTTAGAGAATATATCAAGAATTCAGTAGATAGTAAGATATATTATCAAGATAAAAAATGAATTGCATAGTAGAAATTTTGCTTCCAGCAGTGGTAGACTAGTTCATTTTAGACCAAAATTCCTTAGAGCATAGAAATAGTGGAAAAAATACTTTAAAAAAATCTAATTGAGGGTATCAGAGACATACCAAGGCAGGATAGATTTGCTAACATCCAGGAAAGAGTTAATCCCTGAGTTTGCTTATAGCTGGGAAGGAACCCTGATTTAAGACTCCTGTTTCTGAACATGATGGAGTATCAGAGACTAGATTTACCTATCCACCTTAAGCAATCAAAATATAGGAAATATAGTATGCAATGATTTTCAAGAGACTGGATACAGGCAAAAAGGTCAATAATCACTGAGCAATGAGAAATACACAAAGTGAGCCCGACAATTGCCTAGATTACTGTCTTGAGAGACTTTCCAGACTGTGGTACAGGAATGAGAAACTGAGGCAGAACCTGGTAGATTCCCTGAGTTAAGGAGATAGAGCTGAGAGTATAGGGAGACCAAGGCAGCTATGGTTCAGAGAAGAATATGGGAGAGAAGAGATCTGCAAAGTGAGAAAAACATAAATAAATGAAAACACATCCCATGTTCATGGATTGGCAGACTTAATATTGTTAAGATGTTAATAGTACCTAAAGTGATCTACAAATTCAGTGCAATCCCTATCAAAATCCCAATGACAAATGCAGAAAAGGGCCCTGAATAGCCAAAATGATCTTGAAAAAGAGCAAAGCTAGAGGACTCACACTTTCTGACTTAAAAGCTTACTACAAAGCTAAAGTAATCAAAACAGTGTGATATTGATATAAAGACAGACATATGAACCAATGGAATAGAATAGAGAGCCCAAAATTAAACCCTCATAAATGTGGTAAAATGATTTTTGACAAGGGTGCTAAGACCTTGCAACAGAGAAAGGACAGACTTTTCAACAAATGGTACTGGAATAAACAGATATCCGCAGGCAAAAGAATCAAGTTGGACCCTTACCTAATGCCATATACAAAAATTAACTCAAAGTGGATCAGAGATCTAAATGTAAGACCTTAAAAAATAAAACTCATAAAAAGAAGGGGGGACAAAATCATGATACTGGGTTTGACAATGATTTCTTAGATATGACATCAAAGGCACAGACAACAAAACAAAAAGTAGATAAATGAGACTCGATGAAAATTTTAAAATTTTGTGAATCAAAAGACACTACTAACAGAGTAAAATGGCAACCCATAGAGTGGGTGAAAATATTTGCAAATCATGCATCTGTTCAGACAATATCCAGAATACATGATATAATTATACATATATATATATTCTGGATATTATTACATGTATTATACACATATATAATGATACAATAATGATATTATGTATAATATATAATATAATAATTATAATAGCAACAATAATAATATAGTATATATTTTATAATACTTAGAATATGTAGAGAACCACCAAACTCAAAAACAACAAAATAAGCAACTTGACTAAAAAATGAGCCAAGGACTTGAATAGATCTTTCTAAAAAGAAGATATACAAAAGGCCAGCAAACACATGAAGAGATGGTCATCACTAATCATTCAATAAATGCAAGTCAAAACTGCAATGTGATACTACCTCACACCCATTAGGATAGCTAGTATCAAAAACAAAACAAAAGAGAAAATAACAGGTGGTGGTGAGGATGTGGAGAAATTGGAACCCTGCACTGTTGATGGGAATGTAAAATGGCATAGTCACATAGAAAACAGATGACAGTCCTTAAAAAGTTAAAAATAGAATTACCATATGATCCAGCAATTCAACTTCTGGGTATATACCCAAAAGAATTGAAAGCATGGTGTCAAAGAGATGTTTGTATCGCATGTTCATAGCAGCATTATTCACAAAAGCTCAAACATGGAAGCAACCAAGCATCTGTTGATTGATGAATAGATAAGCAAAAGTGGTATATGCAAATAATAGAATATTATTCAGCCTTAAAAGGAAATTCTGACACATGATACAGCATGGAGGAAACTTGAGGACAGTATGCTAAGTTAAATAAATTAGTCACAAAAATACCCCCAAATACTGCTTCATTCCACTTATATGAGATGCTTAGAGTAGTCAAAATCATAGAGATAGAAAGTAGAATGGTGGTTTCCAGGAACTAGGGAGAGGGAAGAATGGGAGTTATTGTTTAATGAATTTGGAGTTTTAAAGATTTTAAAATATGAGAGAGCTAGGGAGATGGACAGTGGTGATAATTGTACAACATTATGAATGAATTTAGTAACACTGAACTGTACATTTAATAATGATTAAGATGGTAAATTTTATGTCATACCTAAAAATTGTTGCCTATTTGAAGATCGGTATTTTCTTACTTTTTTCTAAAAGACTTATGCTTTTAAGTTTTATATTTACAAACATACATCTATAATCCATTTTGAGTTTAATTTTGTTTATAGTGAGAGATAGGGATAAAGGTTAATTTTCTTGTAAATGTATATCTAATTGTCCTATCATAATTGAGTTAAAAGGCTATTATTTCTCTCCTTTCCACCTTTTTCAATATAATATGACTTTATTTTTTTCTTATTTTTATTTGAGTATAGTTGACACACCATATTACATTAGTTTCAGATTTACAAGTTAGTGATATGACAAATTTATACGTTATGCTTTGTTCACCAGAAGTATCCCTACTATCTATATTAGCTACGTTACTCTTACACTATCATTGACTATATTCCTTATGCTTTGCTTTTTACTTCCGTGACTTACTCATTCCATAACTGGAGGCCTGTATCTCCCTCTTCATTTCACTCATTTTACCCAGCCCTCAAACCCCTTCCCTCTGGCAACCATTAGTTTGTTCTATGTATTAATAGTTCTGATACTGCTTTTTGTTTGTTTATTATTTTTTTAGATTCCATTTATTAGTGGAATCATATGGTATTTGTCTTTCTCAGTCTGACTTATTTCACGTAGCATAATAGCCTCCAGGCACATCCAAGTTGTCTCAAATGGCACTCTCATCCATTTTTATGACTGTATAAAATTCCATTGTATATATATATACCACATTTTCTTTATCCATTTATCTATTGATGGATACTTGGGTTACTTCCATGTCTTGGCTATTGTAAATAATGCTGCAGTAAACAGGGGTGCATTTTTATTTTCTTTGGGTAAATACCCAATAATGGAATTATTGGATCATATGGTATTTCTATTTTTAATTTTTTTGAGGAAACTCCATACTGTTTTTCACAGTGGCTGAACTAGTTTGCATTTCCACCAATAGTGCACAAGGGTTCCTTTTTCTCACCATCCCCACCAACACTTGTTGTTTCTTGTCTTCTTGATTTTAGCCATTCTAACAAGTGCAAGGTTATATCTCATTATGGTTTTGATTTGCATTTCCCTGATGATTAGTAACATTTAGCATTTTTTCCTATGTCTGTTGGCCATCTGTATGTTTCCTTTGGAAAAATGTCTATTGAAATCCTCTGCCCATTTTTTAATTGGATTGTTTGTTTTTTTGTTTTTTAGGTTTTTGGGGGGTTTTTGATGTTGAGTTACATGAATTCTTTATATGTTTTGTATACTCACCCCTTATTGTATATGTCATTTGCAAATATCTTCTCCCATTCAGTAGGTTATCCCTTTTGTTTTCTTGATTTTTTCCTTTCCTGTGCAAAACCTTTTTATTTTGATGTAGTCCCAATAGTTTTTTTTGCTTTTGTTTCTCTTGCCATAGGAAACATATCTAGAAAAATATTACTGTGGCCAACATCAGAGAAATTATCACCTGTGTTCTCTTCTGCTGTTTTTATGGTTTCAGGTCTCACATGTGGGTCTTTAATCCATTTTGAATTTATTTTTGTGTATGGTGTTAGGAAGTAGTCTAGTTTCATTCTTTTAAAACAGTTTTCATCCTGTTTTCCCAGCACCATTTATTGAAAAGACTGTTTTTCCCCGGATTCTTGCCTCCTTTGTCATAGATTAATTGACCATTTAAATATGGGTTTATTTCTGGGGTCTCTGTTCTGTTCTATTGATCCATGCATCTATTTTTGTGCCAGTAGCATACTGTTTTTGTTACTGCAGCTTTGTAGTCTCAAAATCTGGAATTATGATACCTCCAGCTTTGTTCTTTCTCAGGTTTACTTTGGCTATTTGGGGTCTTCTGTGGTTCCATACAAATTATAGTATTATTTGTTCTAGTTTTGTGAAAAATGCTGTTGGTATTTTGATAGGGATTGCATTGAATCTGTAGATTGCTTTGGGTAATATGGATATTTTGACAATATTGTTTCTTCTAATCCAGGAGCATGGAATATCTTTCCATTTGTTTGTGTCATCCTCAATTTCTTTCATCAATGTTTTATAGTTTTCCAAGTATAAGTCTTTCACCTCTTTGGTTAACTTTACTCCTAGGTATTTTATTCTTCTTGGTGTAATTGTAAATAGTGTTGTTTTTTAAAATTTCTCCTTCTATGACCTTGCTGCTAATGTATAGAAACACTATACTGAATTCATTTATTACTCTAGTAGCTTTTTGGTGCATTCTTTAGGATATTCTGTGTATAGTATCATACTGTCTGCAAATGGTGACAGTTTAATTTCTTCTTTACCAATATGGATGCCTCATTCTTATCTGATTGCTGTGGCTAGGACTTTCAGTACTATGTTAAATAAAAGTGGTAAGAGTGGACATCCTTGTCTTATTCCTATTCTTAGAGGGAAAACTCTCAGTTTTATACCATTAAGGATGATGTTAGCTGTGGATTTTTCATATGGCCTTTACAATGTTGAGGTATGTTCCTTCTAACTCCATTTTGTTGAGAGAATAGATGTTGAATGTTGTAAAATGCTTTTTCTGCATCTATTGAGATAATCATATGATTTTTATCCTTCGTTTTGTTGATGGTAGTGTATGACATTGATTGATTTGAGATTATTGAACCATCCTCACATCCTGGGAGTAAATTCCACCTGGTTGTGGTGAATGATCTTTTTAATGCATTGTTGTATGTGGTTTGCTAATATTTTGTTGAGGATTTTTACATTTATGTTTACCAGAGATATTGGCCCTGTAGTTTGTGTGTGTGTGCGTGCATGTGTGTTTGTGTGTGTGGTGCCTTTGGTTTTGGTATTAGGGAAATACTGGCCTTATGGAAGCTTTCCTTCCTCCTCTATTTTTTGGAATAGTTGGAGGAAATAGGTATTAGCTCTTCTTTAAATGTCTGGTAGAATTCACCTATGAAGCTATCTTGTCCTGGATTTTTATTTTTTTGGTAGTTTTTGGATTACCAATTCAATTTCATTACTTGTAATCAGTCCAGATTTTCTGTTTCTTCCTGGTTCAGTTTTGGAAGATGATATGTTTTTAGGAATTTAACCATTTCTTCTACGTTGTAATATGGCTTTATTTCTGAACACTATTCTGTTGTTCTATTTGTCTACCTTGATGCCAATACCACACTTACTATAATGGAACTTTATAATGAGTCTGTAAAATCAGACTACTTCTCCATTTTCAATGTTTCTTTAGATATACTATGTTCTTTGTATTTTCACATGAATTTCATAATCCATTTGTCAGTTATTTTCAAGAAACTCTTTGGGATTTTGATTTGGATTATATTATAGATCATTTTAGAGAGAATGACATCACAACAACACCGAGTCTTTCTAAACATGAACACAGTCTATTTCTACATTTATTTAGGTCTTATTTAATTTTCTCAACAAAGTTTTACAGTTTTCAGTGTTCAAATCTTTCATATCTTTTGTAATATTTATGTGTAAGTTTTCCATATTTTTACATTTTATGTAAGTGGTATTGTTTTTAATTTTAATTTCTGATTGTTCATTGATGGTGCATAGAAATATAATTGATTTTTGTATATTGATTTTGTATTCTCCAACATGGCTAAACTCATTTGTTCTGTTAGCCTTTTTGTATATTTAATGAAATTTTCAAAAAGTTTTGTTTGCAAATAGAATTTTACTTCTTTCTTTCCAATATAGAGGTCTTTTATTTCTTTTCCTTTACTTTTTGCACTGGCTAGACCTTCCAATAAACACTGAATAGAAGTGGTAAGTACGAGTCTTCTTCCTAATATTAAAATAATATATTCAGCCTTTAAACTTACATATGAAATTAGATAGTTCTCATGGATGCCTTTGTCAAGTTGAGGAAATCGTCTTCTGAGAGATGTTGGATTTTGTCAAATGCTCTTCCTGAATCTATTGAGATGATAATATGGTATTTTTTAACTTATTTTTTAAATATGATGAATTACAATAATTGACTTTTGAATATTAGGCCAACCTTGAATTCCTGGGATAAACCCTATTTGGTCATGTTAGATTATTTCTTAAAAAGTTAAACATACACCTACCACACAATCAAGCCACTCTACTTTTAGGTATTTACCCAGGTGAAATGAATGTGTATGTCCATAGAAATCATGTTTCTGACAACAGACTTTATCTAGAATTTTTTTTAATTCTCAAAATTCAGCAATAAAACAAACACTACTAAAAAATGAGTAAAGGACCTGAATAGACACTTCATACATAGATGACAATTAAATAAGTTAAAAGATCTTTAACCAGGGCACCTGGGTGGCTCAGTCGGTTAAGGGTCTGCCTTTGGCTCAGGTCATGATCCCAGGGTCCTGGGATTGAGTCCCTTATCAGGCTCCCTGGTCAGCCAGGAGTCTGCTTCTCCCTCTTCTTCTGCCTCTGCTTCTCCCCCCATGTCTGTGCTCTCTCTCTCTCTCCAAAAATAAATAAATAAAATCTTTTTTAAAAAAAGATCCTTAACCATTAGTAAAATGCAAATTAAAACCATAATGAGATAACACTACATTAGAATTGCAAAAAAGCAAAGAAAACATGTAATGCCCAGTGATGATAAGGATGTAAAACCATATGAAATTTTATAAATAGCTGGTGGGAGTATAATATCTGTTAGAAAAATGTACAGTATGTATAAATGTACAGTATAAAATGTACTATGAAAAAATTAGCAATTTTTTATGAAGTTAAATATAGATTTATAATATTACCCAGAATGTTTGCTTATAGTTGATTACCCAGGAGAAAAAAAGTAGCTTATGTTCACAAAAATACCTGAATGTTAATGGTTAGCTATAATTGCCAAAAATTGGAAACAACTCAGATGCCTTTCAACTGGTAAATGGATAAAGACACTGTGGTGTATCCATACAATTGAATATTAACTATTTAGCAAGAAAATGCAACAGAATGTTGATTTACACAACAGTGGATGATTCTTGAGTTTAGTAAAAGAAGTGAAAAACAAAAGGTTACAAATTATGTAATTTTATTGGTATGACATTCTGGAGAAGGTAAAACTACAGTAAATTACAGAGCAGTGGTTTCTGGGAGTTGGGTGTTTCAAGAACAAGTTGGTTACAAAGAAGCAGTTGGAGGAAAAATTAGGAGTGATAGAACTGTTCTATATCATTATGATATTGAATAAAACTTTATGCATTTATCAAATGTATAGAACCATCACACTGTATCCAAATGATTACATCATTTTATGTTCCCACCAGCAGTGTATGAAGCTTCTGATTTCCTGACATCCTTATCAATGCTTATTATCTGACTTCTTGATTATAGCCATCCCAATGTGTATGAATTGGTATTTCATGGTTTTGATTTGCATTTCCTTGATGATCAATGATGTTGGAAATCTTTTTATGTGTTTATTGTCATTTATACCCATAAGAGGTATGTGCTCTTGAGTGACTAATAACAAATCTTATTGTCTTCCCTACAAATATACTGTACCAACTACCATGATATTAAAGACTTAGTAAGAAAAAAACACTAAATATTTATTCTGATCACCATACTCTTCCAAAAGTTATTGGACAAGGTTTCAAGATTAAAGGCTATTTGGGGGAAACTGTATATAAAAGCATCCAATCACATCAAAAATGGAGAAAGCCTTTAAATGAGAGCATAGGGAATGGAGAAAATAATATTGTCAGTATCCAGAACTTTATATTAAGACACAAACTGTAATGATTCAACAATATGGAAAGGATTTAAATTATCAAAGACACTTTTTTCAAATGTTAATAATTCTTCCTTGAAATAATATTTATTGTTCATCAGTATATGTGGACTAACTGGGATCTCAATTTTTGTTGAAATTTGAATAGATTTATTATGTGGTCAAAGGTTGACAGAAGTGAGCTTCATGTTGGTTAAGAGCTTATTTGCATATTGTGCATTTTCTAATAATGTCTCCTATTGACAGTAGAATTTTTTTCAAAACAACATTTAGGAGCTGTATCTTTAGCTTTTAATAGAAAAAAATCAATAAGTCACTCAAGTCATTTAATATTCTCAGTCCTCCCAATTCAGACCAAAGGATGAAAGGAAAATCAAATAATACTGAAAAAAATTATTATCGAATTCTTATTTCCCCTGTGTAAATATAAAGTTCAAGTCACACAATCTAGTATAGACAGATTCTAATGTGTTCAGGTCACTCTTCTGGCTGCTTAAAGGAACAAATAATTCTGAAAAATGGAGGTCAGCTTTAAAAAGATTAAGTAAATGATATAAAGCATATACTGAGGTGTCTGGTGGGATCAATTTTTTTGAAAAAAGGAAAAGCAGGTAGAAGGTTGTTTAAGGTTGATATAAAGCAGTAGGATGTTTTCTGGAATCACCATAACAAATGCTTTATCACTATTTGGGATTAGAATAAGTGCACTCTAAAAAGCTGCACAATGCCTTATGGGTATCTTTGAGTTGGAAACTTTCACGTTTCAAGCAAGTGTTAGGACCAGTGTCCTTTCAGCTGCCTCCAAAGTTCAAACAGACTTACTTTGTGCTAGTGTAAGTCTTTCATAATCTACAAGTATCTCCTGGAAATCAATAGACATCTAAATGAATGAGGATGTTGGTGAGATGTGTACTGCTGAAGGATCTTTGGATAAGAAATAGCAAAGATTTCTCTAATTTACCTTAAAACCTATCTGTATACCTTTTGGTACTGAAGCTAATGTCCATCGAGAATATTAACCAGCTGAAATAGTTCTCTTAAGGTCAAAGAAAGAATTTCATTGAAGAAGGAAAAAAGACAAACAAACCCTCTTTCAGTAAATAGATAGGAGTATTTTTCCAAAGTCCTAAGTATTTTATTTAGAAATATAACAATTAAAATGGATTAATTTATTCATTTATTTTTCAACAATATTACTGACTGCTTAGTATGATTCAGGCATTATTCTAAGTGCTGTGGATACAGTGTTAAACAAATTAAAAGCCTCTACCCTCACAGAGTTTATGTTTTAACAAGGAAAAAACAAAAGCATGGTGTCATGTAAATGATGGGGCTAAATAGTCTCTCACTGTAAGACTATACTTTCAGGGATCATTTCTATAGTTTGTTAAATAGTCTCTCACCGTAAATATTAAAGTTTAATCCCAATCTTTCTGAAACTATGCACAAAACCATGGATTTTACATGTTGACATAGTCCAAAGGTGAATAGTAAAGGTAATATAATCATTTATTTTTAGAAGCATTTGCTAAACATGCCCAGGTTTAATTGTTGTTTATGTGTCTGAAATTTATCAGCCAATTACTACTATAATTTTGTCCAAGAGAGATGAAAACAAGATGCCAGGTGGCTAGTGAATAATCTCTATGATGCTTACTGTCTTTTTTTTCCTATTTTGATAAAGTAAAAATAATGACAGTTTTTTTCCCAAGTAGTTTAGTTTGAGTAGTTTTCTTTTAAATTATTTTTATTGTGAAATATAACAGAGAGAAATATCTTTAGAGCATAAATATTTATCTTAAATTATTAAAAAGAAAATACCCTTGAAAACAATCAGGTAAAGAAATAGATTGCTAGCCTCCCAGAAGTTCCCCATGTACTGCAATCCCCTCAATCCTTGAATTAACCAGTATACTGACTTATATGATTTCACTACATAAGTAAAAATTCCCGTATCATAGAATTAGTTTGCCTTAGTGTTATCAGAGGTTTTAAAATTTGCCATTCTGAGGACTATGTAGGGGATTGCATTAAATCTATAGAGCAATTTGAGGAGAATTGATATCATTATACTATTGAATCTCCTAGTCCATAAATCTCACATGTTTCTCAAGTAGTTTTGACTTCTTTTAGATCTCTCAATTAAATTTTGAAGTTATCCCCATAGACATTTTGCACATCTTATGTTAGGCTTATTTCAAGGTACTTTATATTCTTGATACTGTTATAATTAGCATTCTCTTATTTGAAGTCCTCTAATTGTTGGCAGTATATAAAAAGAAAATTTATTTTTGTACATTACTGTCATATCCAGAAAACTTGCAGAAATTTCTTATAAATGTTATGTTTTATTTTTAGAATCTTTTGGATTTTCTGTATACAAATAATATCTTTGGTGAAAGTTTTCTTTGTTTTAATCCTCTGGTATTTATGTAGTATGAATGAATGTATGTATGTATGTATGTATGTATTGTCTCACTGCACTGGGTAGAACCTTTAATGAAATTTTGCATAGAGTAGTAATAAATGCATCCTTTTCTTATTCTCAATTTCAAAGGGACAGCTTTTAACATTTGCCATTAAACTGTTGTAGGTTTATAGATAGTAATCATCAGATTAAGATTCTTTTTATCCTACTTTGCTAAGGATTTTTATTTTTAGTACATAGTGAATTTTATCATTTGCTTTGTCAGACTCTATGAGCACATGGTTTTTTAGGCTTTAATTATTTATACTTAATTACTTTGCTTTTAATGTAAGAAAGCTTGCATTCATAGGAAAAAAACAATTTGTTCATGATACTATCCTTTTTAGATATTGTTGGACTCAAATTGCTAAAGTTTAGTTTATTAGTGAGAGAGACTTCTCATAGTTCTTTTTAGCATTGTTATTGGGTTTTGATATCAAGATTATTGTAACCTCATAAAATGTTTTGGGAGTGTATCTTCATTTACTATAAAGTTGGAAATATTTTTCCATATACATTAGGTAGAAATCACTGGTGAAACCATCTGGGTCTGGAATTTTCTTAGTAGTAAGTAATTTTATTAATAATAAAATTTATTTAATACTGATATGACAAATAAGGTATTCTATTTCTTCTTGTGTCATTTTTAGTAAGTTTTATTTTTCCAAGAATTTGCTAATTTCCTCTATATTGTCATATTTTTGGCATAAAGTTTATAATATTTATTCATCAATTTTTTAATGCCTGAAGTATCTGTTATAATGTTTTCCTTCTTTTTCTTAATTCTCTTATAATTATTTGTTTCTGTGGTGTTGTTATTCTCTCTATTCTCCTCTTTTCATTTGTGATTTTGTTATTTGGGTCCTCTCTCTTTTTTTTTCTTGCTGAGTCTGGCTAGGGGTTTATCAATTTTGTTGATCATTTCAAAGAACCAGCTCCTGATTTCATTTATCTGTTCTACTGTTTTCTTAGTGTTTTTTTTTTTTTTAAGTTTTCATTTTAAATCCAGTTTCATTTGTATCCAATTAACATACAGTGTTATATTAGGTGTACAATATAGTAATTCAACACTTCCATACATCACCCTGTGCTCATCAGGACAAGGGCACTCCTTAATCCCCATCACTTATTTAACCTATGCCCCCACCCACCTCTCCTTTGGTAACCATCAGTTTGTTCTCTGTAATTAAGAGTTTGTTTCTTGATTTGCTGGCTCAGTGCAAATTTTGTTAAAGCGTTGTGTGTGCTGCTACCAGCCATTGGTGCACAGCTGCTGCACTGCACTGTGCCCTGCACTTGCCCCCCCCACCCCCCAGCTGCCTTCATGTGCTCCCAGTCCACTAAGAGAAACTGAGAGTAGTGACATCCAAGTAGCAATAAACATGCTTATTACCCAGCTATTGGTTACTATTTACCATTCCCCATTAGAAATGGAACTCCTTGGAAAAATGGCTGATTCCAGGGCCTAGGTAGGGAAAAACAAGATGAACTTTCTCATTGTCACAGAACTAGTAAGTATTATATTCAGGCCATAAACCCAAATTGCCTGACTCTTGAATCCAAATTCTTAACTAGTACATTTAGTTTTCCATTTCTGATCTTAGGACTTTCAAACCACATGACCTCCTGGACTGACTGCTGGCATTCTCTGAGGGCTTGGCAACCAGCCTGGTAGCTGTAATCACATAATGGAGCCCTGAGTCCAGTAGCTATCCTTATAGCTAAAACTGCTTTTTATCTTTTCCTGAAACTTTACTTAACCTTCCTACTCTTTGTACAAATTCCCCTGCTTCTGACACAAGTGTTGGGAATGAGTGAGCATTCAGACTCATTAAATTTTCCTGTGTTGGTTTTTTTTTTTTTTTTAGGGATTAGAATTATTGTTGATGTGATTTTTAAAAAGCTCGGGTAAATAAAACCTTTTTTTGAGAGGACTCAGTTTAGCAGACACAAATCCATACCCTACTGTCCCTTGACTCTAAAACCAGCCAGCAACTTAGATGACAGAGTATATTTTGCAACAGACCCTCAGCTAGCTTTGTATAAGATACCAAATGCCAGCCAAATGCAACCTTTCCTCCTGTCTCTTATGCTAGAACTTTCCTTTCTAATTACAGTAAAAGGTTTGCAGGCATTGAAAAATTAAAAATAAAATCAAGCTTGTTCAAAACAGGTTCACTCTTGAAATAGGGCAAATTAGATGTAGTCTGGGTTTTTAATACCATTTGACTGGCTGGCTAGCCAAGAATTGGCTCCCACACAGCACAATAGCACTGAGATTTAAGAAAAAGTCTTTTAGTTTGACCACATGATCCTATAACCACCAGTTGACACATAGCCACATGCCCTTCTCCATGCCACAACTTGGCAATAGCCTATATTTTGTTCTCTGAAATATTGGAATTCTAAGCCAAATATGTGAAAGAATTAGTCACGGTTTTTGTTTCTCTTTGACTTCATACATTAAAGGTAAATTTGTGAATGTTAATAATTACAGTTATGGGTTGTGGACAGCAACACTAATGATACTGTATCGTATGCCTAGTCTCATCACATTACAAGGTAGAGTTCTTAGTCAAAACCCATCAGGACTGGGTTAAGAACCTGTGGGGGGTGAGGACACATAGGATTTACCAACTTTCCTTTCTTCTGTCTCCCTTTTCAGTTACTTCAAGATTATCCATGAAAGAAATATTTATTATTTATTTATGATTATTCACAGTGAAAAAGCAAAATAATTACAATGCAAGTAAAGTACAAATCACAAATCAAATATAATCCTTCCACAGAAGGTCCAATGTGAACATAAGTGATGCATAAATTAGAATGTACTGTTTCTTTATGGGTTACATAGAAACCTTTGACTTTTAATCTGAACCTGAATACTAGAAAGTAGCTGCCTTAAATAAGTGTGCCTTGTAAATTAAAGTGATATTCTTTCTTCAGACCTGATGGGCAGGTTGGAGATAAGAGTCCTAGATGATGATTTCTATCTCTTTTGTTTCTGTTAATCTCCTGAGAGGATGCTTTCATGTGCCAAATAGGAATCCTTACTGTGCAAGTGTTCCTTATCTATAACCACAGCAATGCTCTTCCTTAATTAGGTGTTTTAGCCCCATTTCTATCTCAGCTGCCACGGCCACCATCACCTTCAACATTACCATCAATTAATATTGAGTTCTCATTGAAGGATAAATACTAAGTTAAACCAAAGCATTCCACATGTAAACAAAAAGACAGCAAAATGTCTCAGAAAATCAGAGAAATGTGAATTTTTAAGTTCCCCCCCAAAAAAAGATTTTATAAATTATGTAGTCTTAATCTTTTTTTGCTGCAACTTGCTCATGTCTTCATCTAGATCTTATGGGAAGTCTAACGTTGCCCCACTAATATCCTATGTTTCCTTGTCTTCTTTGTCTGAGATTTCCTGCTTCTATTCAGTTGTTGCTCACCACCCTGCCTCCTCCCACTTCCTGCATATCCTATCTCTTGTATTGTTTCATTGCACCTTGGTAGACCTTACTTCAAGCTTAGTCTGTTACTTCCTCCAAAGTACCTCAAGATCAAAACAGATCTTTACTAACAGTAGGTTAGGTGTGTGTGTGTTGAGAGATGTTCAGCACATAACAACAACAACAAAACAACTTAAAATTAAATATTATTAGGCGTCTAAATTCATAAAAGTCTCTTGACAGTATCTTCCACTAGGAATGTCTTATAGACTGTCCCTTCTTAGATCCTGGTCTCCTACTGTCTTCTGCTTTCCTTTTCTTTTCTCACCTCTCCTCATCTCTCTGGCTTCTTACCATATCCCCTAATTGCCCTTCCCTCCCTAGGCTGCCAAACGCTCAAAATATGTATTTATCATAGAGAGTTATTTTGTTGTTGTTTTCATTTCCCTATACTTTCCAGACTATGCCTTTTGGCATATTTTTTTTTTAAAGATTTTATTTATTTATTTGACAGAGAGAGACACAGCGAGAGAGGGAACACAAGCAGGGGGAGTGGGAGAGGGAGAAGCAGGCTCCCCGCAGAGCAGGGAGCCCGATGCGGGACTCGATCCCAGGAACCTGGGATCATGACCTGAGCTGAAGGCAGTCGCTTAACCAACTGAGCCACCCAGGCACCCTGCCTTTTGGCATATTTTTAACAATTTTTTTATTGTAGTAAAATACACGTAACACAAAATTTACTATCTTAACTATTTTTAAGTGTACACTTCAGTGATACTAAATATATTCATATTGTTGTGCAACCGTGATCAGTGTTTTTTAATAACCAAATGACCAAAAGGTGATGATTCTGTTAAGCAAAAACAAACAAAAACTATTCACTCTCAGTTTTTTTAAAGATTTTTTTTATTATGTTATGTTAATCACCATACATTACATCTTTAGTTTTTGATGTAGTGTTCATGATTCATTGTTTGCGTATAACACCCAGTGCTCCATTCAGTATGTGCCCTCTTTAATACCCATCACCAGGCTAATCCATCCCCCCATCCCCCTCCCCTCTAGAACCCTCAGTTTGTTTCTCAGAGTCCATAGTCTCTCATGGTTTGTTTCCCACTCCGATTTATTTATTTGAGAGAGAGACAGAGAGCAAGTGCTTGAGCAGGGAGAATGACAGAGGGAGAGGAGAGAGAGAATCTCAAGCAGACTTCCTGCTGAGCACAGAGTGCAATGCAGGCTTGATCCCACAACCATGAGATCATGACTTGAGCCGAAATCAAGAGTCAGACGCTTAACCGACTGAGCCACCCAGGCACCCCTCTAAGACAGTTTTAATATGAGATTCTAAAATAATTATTATATTTGTGTATACATGAAAGAATATGTGCATGTCTATATACACATGTGCACATACAAACCCCCTTAACAAAGATACACATTTTTCCTTGAAATGCAACAGGACCTCCTTAGATTGTCCTGCCTATCACTTAGAAACAACTGGCATATTTTATAGATTGTTATATCCTCCCAAAGGAAAGAATTCATTATGTAAATCATGACCAATAATGTACATTTTATACATAGGCTTTCATGGACAAAGGAACAATGGAGAGGGAGGTTTATATTACATATTAGACACCATACTTACCCGCAAATTGTCTAAATACCTTTTTCTTTCACCAACATTTAAATTCCTATGTCAACTACTACCTCCTTTCTAGTTCTTTCAACTTATACTCTCTTCTCTCTGTCTTAAGTCCCTGTAGGTTCTCTCCCCTTTCCTGTTGTCTATATCTGTTCTTCTTCTCTTCCTCTGCACAGGATCTGATCTTTTTCCCAAGTTTTCCTATCCCTTTTATGCTGATCAATTTAATGTACTAATGTACTCTGGGTTTCTTCAATTTGAGTCACCACCCATCACCATGCTCAGCATAACAAGGGACCTTTATATTTCAAAGTTAGTGGCAAGGGATTATAAATTATGACAATATTTTTTAGATTTAACATTTATTAAGTGAGGATGCATCAAAATTCCAAATGCCCGTAACATTTGTCCTAGCCATTACCTTAGGAATTTATTTGTAAATGTATTTGCACACATGATGTATGTATAAAGTTATTTATTGCAGCATTATTTTTTAATAGATAATGATGGGGAAAAAACATGACAACCCATTAAAAAGGGACATTTTAATAATGTACATTTATACACTGGAATACCATGCAGGTGTCATAAAAAATTCAGGAAAAAAATTATATTGAAACAAAAAGATTTCCAAGGTATACTATTAAGTGAGAAATCAAGGCACAGAAGAAGAGTTTACAGAGTATACTACTATTTGAATATTTGTGTGTGTGTGTGTGTTTGTGTGTGTATCAATTTTTGCTTTTATTTACACAAAAAGTTCTCTGGAAGAGTAAGCAAGAAATAACAATGGGTTAGAGGTGAAAGCTTCTTGGACCCTGTTTGGGATGGATCAGATTCATATGTATTAAACTCTATGCCCTGAAAACAGAGAAAACACATTTTAGTTTCCTCCAATACTGATGGAAAAAGTGACTATGGGATAGCATTTAAAGATAGTAAAAATTAATGCATCCAAACTTTTTATGAAGCCAATATATCACATCAAAGCCTAAAAATGCATAAAAAGAACAGTACACGTTGATCTCCCTTATGAATATCAAAGTAAATGCTAAATAATATTTGTTAGGAAGAATCTAACAGTATATGAAAAGAATATATTCTCCTGACCAAGTAGGGTTTATTCCAGGGATTCCAATGCTCCATGTTAATAGATTAAAAGGAAAAAAAGTCAGATAAGCATCTTTATAGGTGCTGATAAGGCATGTGATAAAATTTTACATCAACTTGACTTAAAAAAAAGTCAGACTCAGTTAAGGGGCTGACTCTCAATCTCAGCTGAAGTCTTGATCTCAGGGTCGTGAGTTCAAGCCCCACGTTGGGCTTCATGCTGGGCATGGAGCCTAATTAAATAATAATAATAAAGAATAAAAAATAAAAAAGAGCCAGGGATTAGAAAAGAAAAACACAAATATTTTAAGTAAAATAGGAAAGATGAATACTTCCTAACAAAATGGGAATTGACACATAATGTATTTCAACTCTAAGGTCAATATCTTGCCTATCAGACAAACACTAGATGCATGAGCAGTAAATTCCAAAACACCAACATGTCAAATATCACTACTGTTATTTACCACTGTTCTAGTAATAATAGCCATTGTAATGAGGGAGGAAAATAGAGGTAAAAGTCATTTAAATTGGGAAATAGAATGTGAAATTATCTTTTTTTTTTTTTTTTTAGAAAGGGAGAGAGAGGCAGTGGGGGAGAGGCAGAGGAAGAGAGAATCTTAAGCAGGCTCCATGCCCAGTGCAGAGCCTGACGCAGGGCTCAGTGTCACAACCCTGAGATCATGACCTGAGCTGAAATCAAGAGTCAGACACTTACCCAACTGAGCCACCCAGGTACCCCTAAAATTATCATTTTTAATGTTCTGATTGTACATATGAAAGATCTTAAAGATTCAACTGAATGATATATTCCAAACAATAATATAATACAGAAATGTGGAAGAGTACAAAACTAATCCAGGATCTTTCTATGTAGAGATAGCAACAAATTACAAAATATCATGGAAGAAAAAAAATCCCAATTACAATAGCAAAATAGTAACAATAAAAGATAATAGGGAATAAACAAGCAAATAGAATCTATAATTTTGTATATATAGTACAAGAAGAAAAAATTAACACTGACGAGCAAAAAGAAGGCTTTAACAATTGGAAAAGATGGATTTATTCAATAATATATGTCAAGGCTACTGAAAAAACATTTGAAAAAATTGGATTCCTAACTTATACCATATCCCAAAATAAATGTCAACTGGATAAAAGATTTTATCATAAAAATGAACAGAGAAGCAATAAAAAGAAAACATGTAAGATTAAAAAATCTGGTAAAAAATCTAAGATATATATCATAGGCATTGTAATAAATTCTTATCAATATAAGGAGCTCCTGTGGCACCTGGGTGGCTCAGTCGTTAAGCGTCTGCCTTTGGCTCAGGTCATGATCCCAGAGTCCTGGGATTGAGCCCCGTGTCTGGCTCCCTGCTTGGTGGGAAGCCTGCTTCTCCCTCTCCCACTCCTCCTGCTTGTGTTCCCTCTCTCGCTGTCTCTCTCTGTCAAATAAATAAATAAAATCTTTAAAATATATATATATATATAAGGAGCTCTTATAATTCAATAAGAAAAAAAAAAGGGGACTCCTGGGTGGCTCAGTTGGTTAAGCGTCTGCCTTCAGCTCAGGTCATGATCCCGGGGTCCTGGGATCGAGTCCCACATTGGGCTCCTTGCTCAGAGGGGAGTCTGCTTCTCCCTCTCCCTCTGCCTGCTGCTCCCCCTGCTGTGCTTTCTTGCTCTCTCTCTCCCTCTCTCTCTCTCTCTGGCAAATAAATAAATAAAATCTTTAAAAAAAAGAAAAAAAAGCCAATAAAAAACTAGATAAGGAGCATAAACAGAGTTTTCAACAAAGAAACAAATGTCATTTAAAGATTTATTTATTTATTTATTTATTTATTTATTTATTTATTTATAGAGAGAGAAAGAGGGTGCGTGTGAGTGGGGGGAGTGGCAGAGGAAGAGAATCTTAAAGCAGATTCCGCCCTACTGACCGGATACAGGGCTTAATCTTACAACCCATGAGATCATGGCCTGAGCTGAAACCAAGAGTCAATCACTTAACTGGCTGAGCCACCCAGGCACCCCAAAACAAATGTCTTTTAAAACCTATAAAGTTAACTTCACTCATAATAAGAAAAACACAAAATTTAAAACAAAAGATGACTTTTTCATTATATTAGTTTGGTAAAAGTGCCATTCTCATGCAATGTTGGTAAAGGTATATATTAGTGCAACTTCTATAGAGGACAATCTGTCAATATCTATCAAAATTTACAATGTTTATTTGCTTCAACCTTGCAATTTGATTTCTAGGAATCTATCCTGCAGATATACTCACATATATGCATGATTATGTATGTATAAGAATGATGCTATATTGTTATTAACAGAAATATTAAAAACTAAAAAAAAACCCAAAATATCCACTAATAAAGGATTATCAGTTATGTAACATGGCAAATTCAAATGATATAAAATTACTTAATTGTAAAAAGGAATAAGTTAATTATATGTACTGAAATGGAAGGACTTTTTAGATGGAGTATTATGTGAAAAAAAACAAAGTACAAAAATTGAGTATATTTATCATTTGTGTAAATAATACATATACGTGTATGTGTATATGTTGACAGAATATATATGAAAGATACATAAGAAACTGGTAAAAGTGGTTGTCACTGGGGAAGGGAACAAGGAAATTTACTTTTTACTATTTTGGCTTTTTGGAATTACATACTATTGACATGTTTTATCTATTCATAAATATAATTTTTTAAAGTCTCGAGAGAAGAGTGAGTCAGTGTGGCATGGTTTTCATGGAAGCAATTTGTTCATAGAATTATTATTTCAGTTAAGTTATTTTGTATTGGTGACATTTAATTGTTGCTTTAAATATATTCAAAAATATTACACTATAATCCAAGATTGAAAGAAAAGATGGTTGTGTTAACAGAAATAGGCATAAACCAGTTAAGACAATTAAAACCAATAGAAAATGTCAAAACTTTGAAAAACAACATAGGATTTTCCAAAGTAGTTTGGTGTGACTAATATAAATTTCAGGTAGGACAATCACTTAAGCAGTAAACACTGCCTGAAAGGTGCTAAAGAGATCAAAACCCCCAGTGTGAGGTATGAGGTGCAGACTGTCCCCCGTACACATACAAACACTGGTGATGGAAGAGATGTCAAAGAGGAAGGCTTAGACACCAATTAAAATCACATTACTGAATATTGAGCATGTTATCCTTTGGAAAATATTTGCAATTGTGGAGAAAGTCCATGTTTTGTGAGTCTTTTTGGCCAAGTGGATACAGATCATTGCACTCTTGCACGGTCTCTGGTCTCCTACACCTTAGGAGCATTGTAGTCTCTAATTCTCTCTTTTAGCAGACATTTGCCTTCTGCACTTATTCAATCATTGCATAACTCCTCTTTATCCTTGCATTTTTCTTATCAAATCCTTGACTCACCCTATCCTCTGACCCAGACACCTGCTCCCAGACCACCTTGGAAGTAGAAAATAGACCTCAAAATTTTTATTAAGTCAACTCTTCAGAAAACCAGAACACATTATTTAATACTATGAATAAAATGAAATGGTGTCAGTGATTGTTGTGTTACAGATACAATCAGTCCAAGACAGGGCCAATGAGAAACAAAAATAGATATGGAGAAAAAAAAAGTGAAACACACACAAGAACATGCAGAGAAGGACTTTCTCTCAATTATATCTCATTTACCACCAAAACCAATCCACTATTGGGTATTATTTTCTGTTTTAACTCTTCCAGAAGTCCTTAAACCCATTTCACTGCTTAACAGAATCCCCCAGGAAAAAGATGTGAACTTAAATCAGCTTTCTTTTTTTTTTTTTTTTAAGATTTTATTTATTTATTTGAGAGAGAGAGAGAGAATGAGAGAGAAGGCACAAGCCAGGGGGAGAGGCAGAGGGAGAAGCAGACTCCCCTCTGAGCAGGGAGCCCAATGTGGGGCTCGATTCCAGGACCCTGAGATCATGACCTGAGCTGAAGGCAGATGCTTAACTAATTGAGCCACCCAGGCACCCCTAAATCAGCTTTCTTTTATCCAGTCACTTTCTGAATTTCTCCATTAAGTTTTACTACATCACATAAGTCCAAAATTTCCAACAGGGTTGTTTCTGCTCCCAATGACCCCAGAGATCTCAAATTCCCTATAAAGATGGCTTCTTTTTTAATGGTGCCCTAATGTCCTAAGATAGAAAACCCTTATTTAAGTAAATAACTTAATGCAAAGGTGTCTAATGTTACTGCAAATTAAGAATCCTTCTAAACATTATGTAATATTTATCACCTTTGGACTTAGCAAACATTTATTCCTTATTTACAATGTCAAACATTGGAGAAAAAAACTAAGAAAAAAAAATCCTAAGCCTGGCTATTTCCTGATACCTCAATATTTGATATTATAAGGAAAAAACATAAAAAAAAAAACTTTTGTCTGATGCTGTTTTTATTTGGGAATTTTAAATTGCTGACCTATCTTTTTATGGAGGTGCATCAGATGGTCCCTTGAAGGTAGACAGATGATATTACTAATCATTTCTACTATGGAATGGTTAAGTCAGTGAAAGTAAGAACTAGAATCTCTCTCCTGAACTCCAGACCTGAATGTCTACTGTCTTCAAGATATTTTCACCTGGTTGCCCTCTAGGGGTTGTGACTCCATGGGTCTTCCTCAGAATCCAATTCCTTCTCCTGTCACATCCTACCCAGGGACTGACATCTATCTTGTAACTCAGGCCAGAAACACTTGTCTCAGTTTTGACTCTTTCCTTTTTTTCCTGATAAATCTGGGAAATCACCAGTCTTGTTAGAAAAATTGTAAAACACACACACACACACACACACACACACACACACACCCCTTTCCAATGAGATATTGAGAGTCACACAGTCAGCTCTTAGCTGAATTAACCATTTAATTTTTCTCTTAAACTCATCTTGTCCCCTGCAAATTATTTTTGACATTGCAAACAGTGATCTCTTTCAATAAAAAAATGAAACCGTGACTTGTCTACATTGCAAATCTGGTCGTGTAACTACTCTACTTAGAATTTGTAATTCAACCCAGTAGCCTCAAGAGCTAAGTGAAAATTCTCGCAGCTCTCAGGCTGGCCATGAAGAGACCCCTGCTTACGACACTAGCTTCATGCTTTCTCCAAGTTCCAGCCCTACCAAACCACTTAGGGTCCTCTCAATACTCTGAGCACTCTCTTCTGCCTCCAACCCTTTGCAGACACTCTTACTCCTGTTTAACTGTCTGTTCAGCCTCAGCTCGGATTTCAGATCTTCGAAGGTTTTGTTGGACCCTCCTCAGTCCCACACCTCTGCCAAGACTGGGTCAATGGGTCCGTGTCTGACCTACAGCTTCTGTAACCACCTATGTTTCCTCATGTCATGTGAGGCATTACCTATATTACAAATGTCCGTTTCTTACTCTGTATCACTTAGTAAATAATGAAAAACTTCACGTAGAGATGGCCCCAAACCCAGCAATTCCTAGCATACAGTAGGCATTTAGGAAGTGTTTGTTACATGATTGATTAAATGAGTGAGTGAATGAATGAATCTCATTGCCCCATACCCTTAAGTTGAAATCAATATTCCAAGACAAGCCCATGTTCCAGTCAAAGGAACTGAAGACCGTGGGCAGTCAGAAACCCAGAGGAACAACAATCTTCTTCTCACTCACAACCACAATCTTGGTCGGTACCCTTATTGAGGAAAATACCTGTTCACCGATGCCAAACTGCTGTGTGGACGGTAAAATCTGATTCCCAAGTGCCATACTGTGATCTTTCCCCAGTATGTCTGGACCTGCAGCACCAGAGGTCTGTGTGCAATGCATAGAAGACAATCAGTGAGTCTCCCTGTCAGAAAGACTATTTCCAATAAAGACTAGAAAGAGTAAGTGGGTATTTCTTTCCTTCCTTCCTCCCCTCTTTCTTTCATTCTTTCCTTCCTTTCTTCACAGAGTTAGGGTTTAAACACACAAACATACATGCACACACAAACACCCACACTTACAAATGGCCACTGCATCTTGTCAGAGCAGCAGGGCAAGTACTCAGACAGGCGGTGTTTCACAGATCTCTAACGTGAGCTCTCGGTTGCATTAAATATTTATCAGCTGGTGTCTTTCCATTGAGTACTTAGGTATATTTAATTTTTTTAGTGTTATTTTCTGTCTGGAATTAATATAATGGCCTTGGCTAAAGATAAAAAGGATTTATAATGCAGATGAAGACAGCAGAGCATCCTGGAAGCACCTAACCTCAACTCACCGTATTGATGTAAGATTAGAAAAGTGCACCTACACGCAAACATTCTGAGCATCTGTCTCTTTCACTTTGCATCAGGGGAAAGAAAAAGATATGGAAGAAAGAGTTGGTAATTGTGGTATAAATTCTATAGTCTTAAGGGCTATTTCACCCCAAAAGAGAAAAGGTATTAGCCTTAGGCCAGTCTGACTAGGGGAACTTCAAGTTTATTGACACTGCTAACTGGAAGAAGGCCTGGGAAGGGCTTGAGAGGGTGCCTGGCTCCTCATTTTCCTAGGGCAGCTGTAGCCCCTAAATGTGGCACTGATAATAAGATGATATACTTTCAGTCAACAGCAAGTGTAGTTTTCCTCACCTCCCCCCAGCTATTAAAGCTGTATTCAGTGGGAGACACATAGTAATTTGTTGAAAATCACTATTTGCTAAGAAACTCTCACAAAACCCCAAGAGCCCATTATATTAACAGAAGTGACAAGAAAATAAATGTTTTTGACAAGGAAGTGCTCCTATCCAGGGAAGATGGCTGCAACATTGGTGATTATTCAGCGAATCAAACTTATTTAAACACACTGTCTCTGATACTTAATAAATGTTATAGTGTGGCTTTTTGTGGCTAATAAAACTTGGTTTACATTCCACCCCGTGTCTTCTATGATTCGCCTCCCTGGGCTCACTTAAAGTGCATTAAGAAGCAGCAAGCAAGATCAGGACGATTTGCTGCAAAACTTAAATAATTCATTTATGCACCACTGCTTTCAGACTGTTTTTACAAATGCTGTAATGAGACAAGCTGTGAAATGTTTTACATGGGGAAAAAGGCAGGGAAATCACTGAAAGAAAACCCCCTTTCCATGCCATATTTCCTTGAGGTTCAGGACTAAAACAGGGAAAGCATGTCTTAGAAAAACATTTGTGCTACTTACCCACTTCCCATGCATATGACATCAACTAGATCTCATTTATACTTTTCCATTAACTAGAATTAAAGACATGTCATATATAAGAGACTTGATTCCTGAGTTAATTTATAAAATTGATTTATGTCTAATCAAATTCCCAAAAAGATACTTGTGCTGCAAGATGTTACAAAATTATTTCAAAGTTTATCTGAATAAGTAACTGGGCAAGAATAGCCAACAAATACTAAATGATGTGCACTTGAACTGTTAGACAATAAAGTGTATTATAGGTATGCCTCTGTGGCTCAGTCGGTTAAGCATCTGCCTTTGGCTCAGGTCATGATCTCAGGGTCCTGGGATTGAGTCCTACATCTCCCTGCTCAGCAGGGAGCCTGCTTCTCTCTCTGCCTGCAGCTCCCCCTGCTTATGCTCTCTCTATCTCTCTCAAACAAATAAAATCTTAAAAAAAAAAAAAAGGCATGTTGTAAAGCCACGGTAGTTAAATAAGTGTGGCACTAACCATGGAATAAATAGGCAATCAATAGAACAATCTAAAAAGAACTAGGTGAAATAGGTAAAAACAGTCTAGAAACAAGTGAAGAATATTTACATATTCAATATACAATAAAAGCAGCACTGCAAACAAATGAGAGAAGAATATATATTTTTTAAAAAGATTCAAAAATAGTTATTTGAAAAAGAGATTGTATTCAAGGAATTTACCAACTGAAATTCCAAATAAAGGGATGACTTAAATATCAAAAGTGAGATTTAAAAGATCCATGAAAGATTTATAAAAGATTTAGAAAAAAATTTAACTAAACATTTATATAATTTTGGAGAGGGGAAGATCATTCTAAGCGTAACACAGAGATAAACTGCAAATAAGGAGATTATTATATTTTATTAATGAAAAATATGAAAATAGGCACCTGTATGTAAAAATGCTATTAACATAAAAGATAAAAACCGAATTAGAAAAAAAATAAGTTTATAGAGCATGGGATTACTATTACATAGATTTTCTACAAATCAAAAAGAATGAAATTTTTTTGAAAATGAGTAAAGAATATGATTAGATAAGACAGAAATGATGAGATATATAAAATAACAAGACTATTTATATTGAAGTATAGTTGACACGTTACATTAGTTTCAAGTGTACAACATAGTGATTTAACAAGTCTATACATTATGCTATGCTCACTGTAAGTGTAGCTACCATCTGTCACCATACATCACTATTACAATATCATTGACTATATTGCTTATGCTGTGCTTTTTATCCCTGTGACTTATTCATTTCATAGCCAGAAGCCTGTATTTCCCACTTTCTTTCACCTCTTTTTGCCCATTCTCCTATCCCCTCCCCTCTGGCAACCACCAGTTTGTTCTTTATTTATGTGTCTGTTTCTGTTCTGTTTGTTTTGGTTTTTAGATTCCACATATAAGTGAAATCATATGGTATTTGTCTTTGTCTGATTTATTTTACTTAATACCCTCTAAGTCCATCCATGCTGTCACAAATGGCGAGATCTCATTCTTTTTTATGGCTGAGTAATATCCCAATGTATGTACACACCACATCTTCTTTATCCATTCATGTATTGGCAGACATTTAGGCTGCATCCATATCTTGACTATTATAAATAATGCTGCAGTAAACATAGGGTGCATGTATCTTTTCAAGTTAGCATTTTTGTTTTCTTTGAGTAAATACCCAGTAGTGGAATTACTGGATTGTATGGTATTTCTATTTTTAATTTTTTGAGGAAACTCCATACTGTATTCCACAGTGGCTGACCAGTTTGCATTCCTACCAACAGTGCATGAGGGTCCTTTTTTTCTACATCCTCACCAACACTTGATGTTTTTTGTGTTTTTGATACTAGTCATTCTGACAGGTATAAGGTGATATCTCATTGTGGTTTTGATTTGCATTTCCCTGATGACTAGTGATATTGAGCATCTTTTCATGTGTTTGTTGGCCATCTTTATGTCTTCTTTGGAAAAATGTCTGTTCAGGTCCTCTGCCCATTATTAATAAGATTATTTATCTTTCTGGTGTTCAGTTGTATAAGTTCTTTATATACTTTAGATATTAATCCCTTATTTGATATATCATTTGTAAACATCTTCTCCGATTCCCAGGTTGCCTTGTTGTTTTGTTGATGATTTCATTTTCTGTGCAAAAGCTTTTCATTTTGGTGTAGTCCCAATAGTTTATTTTTGCTTTTGTTTCCCTTGCCTCAGGAGGCATATCTAGAAAAATGTTGCTAATGGTAATGTCAAAGGTATTACTGCCTATGCTTTATTCTAGGAGTTTTATAGTTTGAAGTCCTACATTTAGATCTTTAATTTATTTTGAGTTTACTTTTGTGTATTGTGTAAGAAAGTGGTCCAGTTTCATTCTTTGGCATGTAGATATCCAGTTTTCCCAGCACTGTTTATTAGAGAGACTATCATTTTCCCATTGTATATTCTTGTCTCTTTTGTCATAGATTAATTGACCGTATGAGCATGGGTTTATTTTTGGGCTTTCTATTCTCTTCCATTAGTCTATGTGTTTGTTTTCTGGGCCTGTACCATACTGTTTTGATTACTACAGCTTTGTAGTATATCTTGAAATCTGGGACTGTGATACCTCCAGCTTTGTTCTTTCTCAAGATTGCTTTGGCTAGTCAGGATCTTTTTTTTTTTTTTTTTAATTTTTTATTGTTATGTTAATCACCATACATTACATCATTAGTTTTAGATGTAGTGTTCCATGATTCATTGTTTGTGCATAACACCCAGTGCTCCATGCAGAATGTGCCCTCTTTAATACCCATCAGCAGGCTAACCCATCCTCCCAACCCCCTCCCCTCTAGAACCCTCAGTTGGTTTTTCAGAGTCCATCGTCTCTCATAGTTCGTCTCCCCCTCTGATTTCCCCCCTTCATTCTTCTCCTCCTGCTATCTTCTGCTTCTTTTTTTTTTCTTAACATATATTGCATTATTTGTTTCAGAGGTACAGATCTGTGATTCAACAGTCTTGCACAATTCACAGCGCTCACCATAGCACATACCCTCCCCAGTGTCTATCACCCAGCCACCCCATCCCTCCCACCCCACCCCCCACTTCAGCAACCCTCAGTTTGTTTCCTGAGATTAAGAATTCCTCATATCAGTGAGGTCATATGATACATGTCTTTCTCTTTTTGACTTATTTCGCTCAGCATAATACCCTCCAGTTCCATCCATGTCATGGCAAATGGCAAGATCTCATTCCTTTTGATGGCTGCATAATATTCCATTGTATATATATACCACATCTTTTTTATCCATTCATCTGTTGATGGACATCTTGGCTCTTTCCACAGTTTGGCTATTGTGGACATTGCTAGTCAGGATCTTTTGTGGTAACATACAAACTTAGTATTATTTGTTCTAGTTCTGTGAAAAAATGCTATTGGAATTTTGATAGGGATAACACTGAGTCTGTAGATTACTTTGGGTAGTATGGACATTTTAACAATATTAACTCTTACAATCTGTGAGTGTGGAAAATCTTTCCATTTGTTTAAAGACAACCATTTGTTTGTTTATTTTCTCATCACAACAACAAGGATAAAAGATTAAGTCCTAATGTTGGTGAGGGTATGGGAAAGCAGTCACCCTGCTAAACTTCTGATGAAAGTGTTAGTTAGTTCAATATATTCTCAAATGATTGTCTCAAAATATTTTTAAAAATTCATCTTTTGAACCAGAAATTTCTCTTCTAGGAATTTATATAAGGAAACAACCAGAGACATTTACAAAGATGTAGTATAGGAAAGTTTATTACAAGGTTATTCGTGATAGTAAAAACTTGAGGAAAACAAAATATTCTCAAAGCAGAGTACTTACATATTGTGGACTCCTATGTAGCTATTAATAAAAATTTTTGCAAGAAATATTTACATAAGGAAACAGTCATCACATTTTGAAGCAAAAGGCAAGCAACAAAGCAGCATGTAAAATATGCTAGTAATCTGTTTAAAACATATATATGAATACACAGGCATATACTCATACAATCCTGAAACAGATCAAATATATCAGTACACAGAAAGAATGAAAGTAAAATAAGGAGACCTACTAACCAAAATAAATCTGATATAGCTGTATTAATATTGGGCAAATTAGTTTTTTTTTTTTTTTTGGTCATTTCATTTTCTATTGAATTTTTAATTTAATCTTTTCATCTTATAAAATGAAAACTAACATCTATTGAGTACATTTACCCCAAAGTCCTACCCATGTTCCCTATTAGTTTTTCAAAATGTTAGTTATTCTATAAGATAGGCATTATTATTATCCTCATTTCTTTTCTTTTTTTTTTTTTTTTGGGCAAATTAGTTTTTAAGGAGAAAGGATCACTAGAGGAAGGAAGGAAGGAAGGAAGGAAGGAAGGAAGTCACTATCTCTAGATAATGTCCAAAGCATCGGGAAGCTTAAACAATTCTTAACTTGTATTCACTTAATAACAAAATTTCAAAACCTGGTGGGAGGTTTATAATGTATGACTCAGTAAATGATCCATAAGGAAACAAAATAATAAATATATAGACTATTTCAGAATATAGTTAACAAGCTTATTCTAATAGGCATAAATAGAAAAGTTCCTCTTCTTCTCCACTACCCCTAACTGGAAAATTACATGAATTCCAAGCACACTGGGATATTTATGAAAATTGATCATTTGTTGGCTTCAAAGCAAGTCTAAATAATTTTCAAAGGGCAGGTATCATAGACAACACATTCTCTGCAGACAGTGTGATTCATTTATGTACCAATAAAAATATCACTTTGGAATATCTATACACTTGTAAATTAAGAAAAAATATTTTTATGTGATTTATAAGTAAAAGAAAAATTACAATAGGAATCAGAAGTACTCAAAACTGAATAATAAGAAAATACTACTCATCAAAAGGAATAGAATGCAGCTAAAACAATATTTAAAGGGAAATGTGTGACCTTAATGCATTCACTAGAAAAGAAGAAAGACTGGAAATATAGGAGCTAAACATTCAACTTTAAAAGTTAGAACCCAAACAGAATAGATCCAAATGAAGTATAACAGTGACAAAAATATGAAGTCAGAAATGAATAAACTGGAAAACATAGTCAACAAGGGTTAAAAAATTAATTAAAAAATAATAAATTTGGGGCACCTGGGTGGCTCAGTTGGTTAAGCGACTGCCTTTGGCTCAGGTCATGGTCCCGGAGTCCTGGGATCGAGTCCCACATCGGGCTCCCTGCTCAGCGGGTAGTCTGCTTCTCCCTCTGACCCTCTCCCCTCTCATGCTGTTTCTCTCTCTCTCTCTCTCTCTCAAATAAATAAATAAATAAAATCTTTAAAAAAATAATAATAATAAATTTGATCAACCTCAGGAAAGCATGATTAGAAAAAAAGATGTAACAGTGATCTCGAAAGATAGAAAAAAAATGTTAAGAACAACTTCACTCCAGTAAATTTTTAATTTTAGTTAAAATTAACAAATCTGAAGAAAATTATCAATATTAAAGCTATCTCAAGAAAAAAATTAAATGATCTTGTAATCTTTAAGGGAAATGATTTAATAGCTAAAATCTTCCCATGATAAAAAGAGATTTATTTTAAGGAACAGATAATTATGAATGTCACATAAATTCTTTCAGAAAACAGAAAATGAGGAAATGTTCCCCAACTACTCTCATGAGGCTACTGCAATAAGATACAAAATTACAAAAATTACAAAACTATAGGCCAATATCACTCATGAACCTACATGCAAAAATCCTAAATAAATGTATTAGCAAACATAACCTAGAAATGTATAAAAATAACCAAGTTGGTTGGCACAGTTAGGCAAGGTGAGTTTAAAATTGAAAAATACCAATAGTGTAATTTACTACATTAACATATTACAGAAGACAAACCATATAACCACCTTAATAAGAAGCACAAATAGTGTTTGATAAATCCAACATTCATTCATTCATTAAAAAAAAAAACCTCTTGATGAACTAGGACTAGAAGGGAATTTCCTTATTCTGATGATGGGTCCTTATGAAGAAATCCCACAGCAAACCTCATTTTAGTGGTGTGAAATTAAGAACATTACTTTTAAAATAAGAAACCTGACAAAAATGCCTTCTATCTTCACTTTTGCTCACCAATGTAGTTACAATTTCAGCTAGCACAGTAAGACAAGAAAAAGACAAAATTACAATGATTGCAAAAAAAGAAAACTTCCATTATTTATAGGTAATAGTGTTGCTTATATGAAATACCAAAAGAATCTTGAGGAAAACTATTAGAATTAACCCCTGAATGTATAAAGTCTGCTAAGTATATAATCAAGAAACAAATTAAATGTATTTCAATACACTGACCGTACACTTTTAGAAAAAAATAATTTAAAGAATGTACACCATATATAATCACAAATAAAAAGGCATCTAGGAATAGTTTTTAAAAATATATACAAGACTTTTATGAAGAAAATTATGAATTTTTATTGAAAGACAATCAGAAAAACCTAAATAGATATAGAAAATTACCATATTCATAGATAGAAATAGTCAATATTATAGACATCAGATCTTCACAAATTCATGTCGAGATTTGATGTTATCTTTACCAAAATTCTAGAATCTGTGTGTAGTGTCTGTGTGTGTGTGTGTATGTGTATAATTTGACAGGACAATTCTAGAGCAAAGTGTAAAGAACAGCCAAGAAAGTACTGAATAAAATATAACAAGGTGTGGGGGGCAGGGAGAGGAGAATTTAACTTGCTAAATGTCAGTACTTATTTAGAAGAATATGGGGTGAGAAACAGTCTCACTTATACAAGGCAACTTGACATAGGACAGAGCTAAGTAAGACTGAAGAGGAATGATGGATGCAAGGGCTGGCAGATAATTCACATAATATATAGAAACAATCCAAATGGATTAAGGACTTAAAAGTAAAAGGTAAAATTTTTAAACTATTGGAGAAAACATACAGGAGAATATCCTTATGATGTTAGAGTGAGGAATGTTTTTAAAACAAGACCAAATAAAAAGCATACTTAAAAAAAAAATGACTATGTTAAAGTAAGACTTCTGCTCATCCAAACAACAACTACACACACACACACACACACACACACACACACACACACACACACACCCTACAGAAGGACTAAAGACAAGCACAAACTGGAAGCAGATGTCTACTACACATGTAACCATCAAAGTCTTACCTAGGATGTAAGGCGGTCTTTGGGGAAGAGGAGAATGGGGGAGAGGAGGAGGGGAAGGAGGGGGAAGAGAAGGAAACAACTAAAAGACAAATGGTCAAAAGCCATGAGCAGGCATTTCACACACACACACAAGTAAACCCAACAAATAAAGAATATTCAATGTCCTTATTAATCCGGAGAATGGAAATTAAAATAAAATATCTGGTTAACGTTTCATATTTGCTAGATTATCAGATATGTGAAAGTATGATAGTATTAAGTGTTGGTGAAACTGTGAAGCTGTAGGAACTCTTAAACAACCATGCTGGTCTAAGCCATGTCCACTTTTACCCTGGATAAATTATTGCATGTGTGTATCAGGAGACATGTACTATAATAGACATAGTAGCCTTATTCATAATAACACAAGTTGAATGACCCAAATGTCTAACAGCAGTAGCATAGACCAATAAATTATAATATACTCAGATAAAAAAAACACCATGCAGTGATAAAAGGGAATGAAGCCCAGCTACATGATACAATGTGGTAGTTCTTAATATCACAGTTTTTAATGAGTGGAAAGAGGGAAGTCAAGAATACACGAGGAATCTCTATATTCAAAGAAAGTAAGACAACAGGAAAATGAAATAATGTATTGCTTGAAGACATGCACATATATGATAAAATATAAAGAAAAGCAATGAATGATGAACATGAAATTCAGTATATTTGCTCCCTGGAGTTTGGAAGTTTGATGTGGTCAGGAAAGAGCACATGGGGGCTTTGAAAATACAGGACAAACTCTATGAAACTGGAAAATGTGTTTTAAACTGCATAAACTCCTGCATGCATGATATATTTTATAATTTCTTAATTCAGAAAAACTTCTGAGATGTAATGGTGAGTTGATAGGTGATTTTAAAGACTTTTCTATTTTGCATATTTCTAATTATGTCAACAATGAACACAACATACTTGTGTTGTAAATTTTAAAACATTTGTGGAATGAGACATAGTTTTTAAAAAATCTGCATTAATGGACATGTCTAGTCAGCTCAGCAACTTTAGTACCTAGTTGATCTCACATCAAAAGGGTTATCCATGTGATGACAATCTGTTCATGCACGGGCCAAGGAATTCTGCAACAACTTTCTTCACTAGTAGATACAAATACAGAAATGTTAATGCGTACAAAGAACTTATAAACAGTATTACTTTTCATCTAAAGAGAGAAAATTTTTCCAAAATTTTACTTAGATATCTAAGACCAGTTTTAAAAGTTCAATACTTCTAAAAAGTACTTTTAATTTAAAGTAAAGTAAAATTTTTATCTGTTTTATCGACCTATCCATATAATAATATAGCCACAATCAAAGAACATTTTAAAAATAGATAAAAGAGAAACTGGCACCTAGTTGTTTTCCCTTTCAACACAGATATTCCTCAGAATAGATACTTTCCTTTCAAAGTTTTAAGTCTAGTGAAGATTCATGTCCCTATTCTTCTTTTTGAAGTCTTAATATTATATCAAAAACCTATGTTGATATTGCTTTAAAAATCCCCCCAAATTATTTTAAAAGATGTAAAATATTCTATTGAGTGGGCCTACCATAATTTACTTAATAATATTCCTATCATTCTTTGGTTTCAAGGCTTCCAAAGAAGTTTACAAAAACCAGTTTAATCCATAATCCTTGAAATTACCAATGTTCCCATAGTGTCCAAGTGCTAGAAATACTGCCTGGCCTAATACTTCCTCCACCTCTGTTGCATCCTGAGCCGCCATTCAGAGTTCTCAGAGTTGTGATGGTACAGCACCCCAGGAGCTTGTGACTAACAATGGGGTTCTTCATTCTGTCTCCACAGTGAGTCCCAGAAACCCAACCTGAGGGCCTTCTCTCTACCACTACTTCTGAACCAACTGTCTTTATTTAGGATTTCCCCCAAGGCAGAGCCAGAGACAAGGACTTGGCATGGGGGAGTAGAAAGCATGAGATAGGAACATTGGGCTGTGGATGGCACAGATGTGGGCAAGAAATGTGATTTGGCCCTGGACTTCTGAGAATAATAGAGGATACCTCCAGAATTGGAGGGATAGGAGGCTTGGTCCCTTATCTGCTGGCTTCCATCTCCCATTGGCTGAGGTTTTCCTCTGGAAGTATAAACCTTCCCCCCACCATTGGGCTGTGCTGTGTATTGGCCAAGGATGTAGCTTTAGAGAAGACTAAGGCAGAAAGACAAATGGCTCATTCTGGGAAGGGAGGTTGGCAATTCAAGGAAGGCGGCTCTCACAGAGCATTCCAGTGCAGATGAAGCTGCAATCAGAGTAGGGCTGAGGGAGTATGATGCTGGACTTCAAAGGCGCCTGCTATACTAATACTAAAGAACTTGAACTTTCCTCTTCTTGGATAATAGAATCTATTAAAAAGTTTAGTAAGTGAGGCTCTGTTTTGTATAGCTGCTTAGAAATACTTTGTAATACTTTGTAAGAAATAATTAAGAAAGAAATTATGGGAAATAGAGAAGGAGCTTAGTTTGGAACATTGTGATTTAAGATTTCTGTGAGACATCATCAAACTGTAGATATTCATTTGGAAGATGAAAATATTGTTTCAGCTCAGGGGGAAGGCCTTAATTAAGAAAAATCCCCCCCCTTCAAAATGAAGGGGGTGGAAATCAGAAGGGGAGATGAACCATGAGAGACTATGGACTCTGAGAAACAAACTGAGGTTTCTGGGGGGAGGGACGGGTTATCCTGGTGGTGGGTATTAAAGAGGGCACGTATTGAATGGAGCACTGGATGTTATACGCAAACAATGAATCATGGAACACTACATCAAAAATTAATGATGTAATGTATGGTGGTTAACATAACATAATAAAATAAAATTTAAAAAAAAAGGAAAAATCCCAGTGGCAGGTGAAGCCATGGGAGAGAAGATGAGATCATTTGGCCAAACAAATGGAATGAAACAAGAAAGCAATGACAGGAAGCAGCTGGGATGTCCTTCAACAGATGAATAGATAAAGAAGATGTGGTTCATATACACAATGGAACATTACTCAGCCATCAAAAAAGATGAATACCTATCATTTACATCAACATGGATGGAACTGGATGGTATTATGCTAAGTGAAATAAGTCAATCAGAGAAAGACAATTATCATATGGTTTCACTTATATGTGGAATATAAGGAATAGTGCAGAGGGCAATAGGGGAAGGGAAGGAAAACTGAATGGGAAGAAATCAGAGAGGGAGACAAACCATGAGAGACTCTTGACTCCGGGAAACAAACTGAGGGTTGTGGAAAGGAGGGGAGTGGGGGGATAGGGTAACTGGGTGATGGGCATTAAGGAGTGCATGTGATGTGATGACCACTGGTGTTATACGCAATTAATGAATCATTGAATATTATATCAAAAACTAATGATGTACTATGTGTTGGTTAATTGAAATTAAAAAAAAAAGAAGGCAACGACAGAGCTCTCTAGAAAACCAGTTTAAAGGGTGAGCAGAGGAAGAAGAGTCAACAAAGGAGATGGGCAGAAATAATAAGAAGGTCGGAAAATAACAAGGGAAAAAAGGTTCAAGACCTAGAAGCAGAGATTTTTATGAAAACGGTAGCCAACAGTATCAAATGCTGAAAAGAGGCTTTGATGATGAGAACTGAAAAGAATCCATTAAATTTTACACCTGAGGGGTAATTGACAGCTTGGATAAAAATAACTTTAGGAGAGTGGTCTGGATAAAAGCCCATGGGGACACCAATGAAGTATAAATTTGAAATAGGGAAACACTAGCTCTAGTTGCATTAAGGCTGAGAGATGAACCAGGAGGTTGTGGGAGTCCAGACAATGAATTAAGAAAACATAAAAGAAGAAAAAATTAAGAAAACCTACACTAAGATGTTGACAGTGGGAAAGCATGGATTGTCAGGTTTTGAGGGACATATCTGAGGTAGGAACAAAATGATTTGATAAGTGACTAGATTGTAGGTCATAAGGCTGGAGAGAGCCAAGGAGAGAGACAAGTTGAAGGTCTTTGAGGTTTCCATCTAGTTTGGGAGATTAGGAAATAGATGAGGCATTAAACAGAATTTTGAATATGTGAAATGGAACAGTTTTGGGGAAAATATAATGAATTCCATCTGGCCCATGAAGTGTGTGAGATGGCTGATGTGTAATATTCTATTAGAAATATCTAGAAGGCACTTGGATTTATGGATCTTGAACTTATGAGAGAGATAAAGATGAAAATATAGATTTATGATTTATCTACATATAGAAAGATAAAGTTATATGACCAAAATAGTATATAAGGCTCTCTACCCAGGAAAATCTTTAGAGCTAAAACAAGAGATTACAAGAGAAAGAATCCAGGTATGAAACCTGATGGTAAAGGAATTAGGAGATACAATGAAGAAAATAAAGAACCCATTTGGGGTACCTGGGTAGCTCAGTCTGTTAAATGTCTGCCTTCAGCTCAGGTCATGATCCCAGGGTCCTGGGATTGAGCCCTGCGTCTGGCTCTCTCTCTCTCTCTCAAATAAATAAAATCTTAAAAAAAATAAAGAACCCAATTTCTTTTTTTAAAGATTTATTTATTTATTTGAGAGAGAATGTGAGTGAGGGGAGGGGCAGGGAGAGAGGGAGAAGCAGACTCCCCACTGAGCAGGGAGCCCAATGTGAGGATCAATCCCAGGACCCTGAGATCATGACCTGAGCCGAGACCAAGAGTCTGTCACTTAACCGACAGCCACCCAGGCACCCTAAGAACCCAATTTCTTATAAAAAACATGTTTCTGTTCTTACACAGATAAAGACCTAAAAATCTGTCTTCTTTCAAAGTAGGATGGAACTATTTGCAAGGAAAGTAGAAAATCTCTGGCTTGAAAGTATTCCTACAGATCCCAAATCCATAGCTATAAATGAACTGCAAGATAGGGCCAGACTTGTGTTTTGTAAACAAGAAATGGTTCACAGACAGAAAACTTGGATTTGGCTCTAAAATTAAAATTCATGGAGTTTGATAAATCACATTTTTTCCCCCCTATTCCATGATATCTGGCTTTCTTTGCTTTTTTTTTGTTTCAAGATTTTATTTAAATTCAAGTTAGTTCACATATAGTGTAGTATTAGTTTCAGGGGTAGAATTTAGTCATTCATTAGTTGCATATAACACCCTTGCTCATTACATCAAGTACCCTCCTTAATGCCCATCACCCAGTTACCCCATCCCCCCACCTGCCTCCCCTCCAGCAACCCTGTTTGTTCCCTATATTTGAGAATCTCTTTTAGTTTGCCTCCCTTTCTGTCTTTATCTTATTTTATTTTTCCTTCCCTTCCCCTATGTTCATCTGTTCTGTTTCTTAAATTCCACATGAGTGAAATTATATTTAGTATTTGTCTTTCTCTGACTTACTGATTTATTTCACTTAGCATAATGCATTCTAGTTCCATCCACATTGTTGCAAATGGCAAGCTTTCATTCTTTTTGATGGCTGAGTAATATTCTGTGTGTGTGTGTGTGTGTGTGTGTGTGTGTGTGTGTGTGTCTGTGTAGATCTATGTATATATAAATATATACATACCACATCTTTTTTTATCCATTCATCAGTTGATAGGCTTTTGGGCTCTTTCCATGTTTTGGCTATAGTGGACATTGTTGCTATAAATATTGGGGTGCATGTGTCCCTTCAAATCACTATTTTTTGTATCCTTTGGATAAATACCTAGTAGTGCAGTCTCTGCTTTTCTATGTTGCCTTTGATTAGAGCATTACCTTAAATGATTTTTACACCCCACCTCACCTATGCTACCTCTCTTGAGCCCTTAGGTCATTTCTATTAGCTCTTCATTAAAACGGATTAGAATGTGATTTTCTGGTTCTCCTCTTATAGAGGAAACTAGCCTAATTGAATCAGGCACTTGATCCATTGTGATGGAGCTTACATTCTTTTGCTAAGGCTGCCGGAACAAAATACCATAGAGGGCGTGGCTTAAACATCAGAAATACATCTTCTCACAGTTTTAGAGTCTAGATGTCCATAATCAAATTCCAGCAGAGTTGGTTTCTAGTGAGAGCTCTCTTCCTGGTTTATAGACAGCTGCCTTCTAGCTTTGTCTTCATATGGCTTTTCCTCTGTGGTGCATGGAGGGTGAGGGAGACAGGGAAAGAGGGAGAGAAAGAGGGGGGAAGGGAGGAAGGGAGAAAGAGATGATGGAATGACTGGTATCTCTTCTTATAAGAACAATAATTACATCAGATCGGGACCCCACCTTCATGGCCTCATTTAACCTAATTACCTCCTAAGAGTCTTCTCTCCAAATACAGTCACATTGGGACTTAGGGCTTCAACATATGAATTTGGGGGAGGATACAATTCATTCCTTAGGAGGGCTTATCTTGCTGAGATAGTTCAAGAGGCACAATAATCCAGAGCCAAGAGGCTGTGGATCTTGAGTACCTGTTTAAACTGTTAAAAGGATTCTAGAGAATCCCGTGAGAATGGAAGATTGCTGGTTGAGTTAGTTGAAATTTAAGAGTTGGCCTTTGTAAACACTTGAAAATTACAATAACTCTTTTCTAGTTAATGTGAATAGTAATTTTTTATTAATAATATAAATAATGAACTTGTACTGTAAATTTATGTAGGGCTGAGCATCTCTCAATCATGACAAATGCTAAATAACATAGAACCATTGTAACTAATATTTACATGAAAGGATGCAGGAGTAACAGTACCATAAAATCACTTGAAAATTGGGCATGTCAGAGTGTGGAGGATTATCTGGGCACGTTTTTGGAGCTTATGGCTCATCCCAGAGAGGATCCCAGAAGACCATACAATAACTCCTTGGATACCCTATCACTGGGAAGGTGAAGGCCATTGGACTAAAAGGGCTGATATTGACCATAGCTATATTGGCCACAGCCACAGTCCTGGCCTTGTCACTTGAATTTTGTCCCAACTCCACAGAAAGCTGGAAGATAGAAATAATGAAAGGCACTTGCCTCTAGGAGTACTAAGAGGCTGGGGGGAGGGGGTGGGCCCATAGCTCTCCTTTGGTGCTTCAACAAGAAAGATGAAAATGTCAGTGGGAAGAGGATTCTCTCTTTGCCTCCACACAGCAGATATAGAGGTGTGATAGTCTGGTGTGATTACACTAGTGTTGCTGAAGTTATGAGAGAAACACAGGAAAGTATCCACAATCCACAGCCACCAGTGGCAGTCAGTGGCAGAGACCGGGAGTGCTGAGGGACAGCAGCTAAGGGAGCCCATTGAAGTCTTTGGCGATACTCAAGAGAGCCCAGAAACCCTTGGAACCTAAGAGAAGAATCAATATAGCCGATGTTTTTACCGTTGCCCCGGTGGGCTATACATGCCTTTGATTACTGCTACTACAGCATGTAATTTTCAGCTTTCTTCCTTAGGATGGTGAGGACAGGGAACTAAGCATGCAGTTGCTTGTGGGTCTTCATATAACTGACTGCAATGTTGGTGCTGGTCCCAGAGCGTCATTCTCAAGAGTTAACTGTCCATCTGAAGTGCCTAAAAAGTGTGCCCCCTAGACACAGCAGGCAGATGGGACAAGATAACCCTTGGGTAGCCTCAGCTAATGAGTGGTGGGTAGGCTGTGACTCTCGAAGGCCACAGAAAGAGGTGTGATTCAGCAGCTGGAGCACGAAAAGGTTTTCCTATTCATATGAATTCAATGGTCTTACACACTCAGTCCCCCTACACACACACGCGTGCACACACACACACACACACACAGAGTTTATTCTTCCCCTTACTGCAGCTCCCACCTACTCACTCACCCCTGACAGTCACTCACCCCTGAGAGACACACACAGCTGCAATTGTAAATCATCTTTATTCTTTCAAAGTTAACTTAGATTTTCACTCTAACCTTACTTCACTCAGAAGTTTATGTTAGGGTAAGGAGAGATCCTCACACACATTGGAGAATGGTCAAGGAAGGAAGAAACTGGGTCACAATATTATGTGTTCCAGTCCTAACACCTCACTCCCACCCTCCCTACCCGCATGGAAGGATACACTTTCATGCCGATAAAACCTTGACTAAACCTTCTAAGTGAGGATTCGAATTGGTTTCCAGTGTAGGAGAAGAGTTAATGCCTGTGGGTTCATTTTGACCATGAGAGGGAGAATGCAATAGAAAATAAACATATCGACATCTCTCCGTGCACTAGGCTAAAAATGGTCGTGACCGAAGCCCAGCCTGAAAGCTGTATCAGCTGCTTTACCTCAACTTTTTGCCCTTTTCCCAACATGCACGTATTTATAACCTGGGTTTCCCAAACAGATTATTCTGTATTTCCGCCATCTGGTTTATGGATTTTTTTTTTTTTTTTTTTTTGACATGCTACAGGCTGCCAAATGGTAAAGCTAGTAAGATTCTTGTTTGAGGAAAAGCAACTCTGGCAGAGTGTTGTAAAATAACAGCACATTAGCTACTTGGAAGCGGTAGCACAGTGCCAGAGACTTCAAGAACGCAGGAAGGCTTTGAGAGGCTTTAATCAGGATGCAATCGGACTGCATTAAAAGTTTTGGCACAATATTGAAATGTTTTCTTCCATAAGTAAGGAGAGACTCTTACCAAAAGAGTAAAAGGTAAAATGTTGTTTTAATTTTGCCTTCATTTTATGACTGTCTTCCCTGTAGAAAAATGGTGTGGCTTCATTTATGCAGAGACCTAGCTCTTGTTTTTGTTGCTTCCATTTCTATCATGAAACAGAATCAAGACAATGGTAAAACAGGCCTCCCTTGTTCAATGGAAGGTCCCATAAAGTTCATGTAACAGCAACATTTTTGTTAAGTGAATCCTATTACACTGTTCAATTCTATTATAAATGTCAGAGATTCAGTCTACGGGAAAGCAGCTGGCCCTGAATAAAATGAAATCACAGGTCAGAATGTGGAAAATGTCCTCAAAACTCTTATTTAAAGGAACAAATCGTATCTGTCAGAAAAATGTTGCCATTCAAGATATGGTTAAAAGTATTCTATGCTCAAATAATAACAACATAAGAAATAAAAATACAGGTGTGGGAAATCCTGGCGGCATCATCTTCTGCCTCATCCTGGTTTATACACTTCAGCTAATATTAAGAAAGCAATTCCTACTGATCGGAACGTTTTGGCAGGATGTTTAATTTTTTTTTAATCGTCATCAATGACCTTAAAGTTTCCAATTTGATATTCTAGGTAACTGTAGGGGGGAGGTGGGGATGAGTTGGAGTGTACCTTTTCTGGACTTTCACAGTAGTCTTTCCGGATAGGTTTATCTGTATCCTTACACTTGGGGTCAAAGAGAACAGTGTCAAATGCAATACCCAAGGTATGCATTTCTTGTTTCAGTGGGGAGTTGTGCGCTAGTGTTTACAGAAACATTTAACAAATGGCTTTGTGGCATTAATTGGACAATGGTCATGCATTTCGTGACTGTTCTGGTCATCAGTTTGCTTCATGTAGCTGATAGCATCTTTCTTATTTAGGGCTGTTGGTATATCAATTGGTGTTTTTGGAGTTTAGAAAAATTTTGAACACTAACTAGATGGATTTATTCATTCACTCCTCCATTTATTCATTAATACAGACATCAGACACAAGTTTACTGCCCTAAAGATGTCCATAGGGCCAGGAGGAGATTTTAGCGTCCCTACAATGTTAAGCACAGAATGCGTGGTCTGTCGTTTAACCACCACTCCTTAAAATACAGGAATTTTATCCCCACTTTAAAAATATGTAAACTAAGGGTCAGAGGGGATATGCCATTTGCCCAAGGTTAAACTGGTATTAAGCGACAGAGTCGAGACTTAGACTCAGGGATCTCTGATGCAGAATCTCATACAACTTCCAGTACAATGCCACGCCGACTCTTAGCGGTTTAAGAGTGGGGCAATCAGATGATGATAAAACGGGATTCCTAAATTTCATAACCTTAAAAGTATGTGCTCCCAGCATGAATATCTGTTTAATTCATGAATTCATTAAGTTTCGAAGTCTAGGAGGCCACTATTCTAAAAAGAGGAGGAATACCTGTACTATTTAAAATACATTTCCAGCGGTTAGTAACCCCTTGATAAGGTATTTGCTGATAGTTGGAGATCTTGCTGACACTAGTTTTATGGGATAAAATCTACCACCACGGGACCCATCATGTTGCTGCCATCTGCACAAATTTGGAGAGGAAAGGGAAGATGGGAGGGAGATAGCCAGCCTGAAATCTCTCTGGTGGCCAGTCTCAATGCAGGCAAGGTGGGGGGTGAGAATGCAACACTTCAAGGTTTTTTTCTTCCTCTCTCTTACTCTGGACCAATTCTAGTCCCCACACTTTAGAAGAGAAAGAAGAGAAATATTCAGCAGGCAGAGAGGAAGAGAAGGAAGAAAAGTAAAGGGGTTGTACGTAAAAACCAGGGTGGGAAAACTTATAGAAAATGTTTTCAATGCACTCAGAAGTAGTGGAATGAAATGAACCCTCATAAATGCCTAGAATACTATTTCATGTTTCTTCAATGAATTTCAAAGTCCTAAGCGGGGGGGATATTTATTCTCTAACATGAGTAACAGACACAAAAGTATGCGAAGTACAGAGGATCTCCAGTGGTTCAACTTGCTACATTCAAGGTGGCCTCTGGGGAATTGAAATCAGGAGTATTCAAAGATAGTTTTATAGTGTCCTGACATCAACTCTTTTTTATGTGTTTTTTTCTAATATATTTTTAATTGAAATATATTCGTTATATAACATGTGAATTTAAGGTGTACAACATGTTAACTTGATACATTTGTATATTATGGTTGCCATTGTAGTGGTAACTAGCACCTCTATCCTTAATCTTTAGTGGTTCACATAATTAAGTCCTAGTCTCTTAGCAGTTTGATGTTTACAGAACAATATTGTGTATATATTATATTGTGCATTAGATCTCTAGGGCTTATTTACTACTGGTTGTTAGTTTGTACTCTTAAATAACATCTGTCCCACTCCTCCACCTTCATCCCCTGGAAACCACCCTTTTACTCTGTTTTTATGAGTTTAGCTTTTTTCAGATTCCACATATAAGTGACATCTTATGGTAGTTGTCTTTCTCTGACTGACATCAACTTCTTCAAGTCTCTGGTTGGGCCTAGCCTGTGGTCTCTAAAATACTTAAAACGACCCAGGTAAATTGCTCTATTTTGTAAACCTATCACACCTTCTCACTCATTCTGACATGGAACGTAATTTGACCTTTGTCATAATGAGGAAAGGCAAAGTGAGCTAAGCAGAGGATCTGTGAGACCTTTTATAAGCAAACTTAGTAAACATTCGGCAAACTGTTAATTTCCAGAAATATCATGCACATCTCTTTATTATGATGCTGAGAACTGCTGAAGGAGAATGAATTTACTAGTTTGCTTTAGCCTGGGGGAGGGGGTCTTCGGAGGTGATCTATGGAGATAGTTATTGGTTGGATGTGAGGCTTGTGAGTGCAGGGCACTGACATGTGGGGAGGAGACGAGAAGACTGAAGACCAGTTTAATAATATGCCTCAAAGTGGTAGGTAATCATCATGAAGATTTTGTTTTTCTGTTTCAATTCAATTCAAGTAGTTGTCTGTTTTAAGTGTCAATAAAGGCTGGAGCATCGTTCTAGGCATCAGTGGAGAGAAAGGTGTCAGTCAGTTCCTTCTCTACCCTTTCATCTCTTCTTAATCTTTGTTTCCCCAGTTTTATTGAGATATAATTGACATAGACACTATAAGTTTAAGGTATACAGCATAATGATTTGACCTACATATATGGTGAAATGATCACCACAATAAGTTAACATTCATCATCTCATACAGATACAAAAAAGTAGAAAAAGAAAAAAGTTTTTTTGCTTGTGATGAGAACTTTTAGGATTCTACTCTCTTAACATTCCTATATACCATACAGCAAACTATAGTCATCAGGTTATACATTGCATCCCTAGTACTTATTTTATCTTATAACTGGAGGTTTATACCTTTTGATTGCCTTCTTCTGAATCATAACTTTGTGCCAAAATGAATACTGAATACAGATAAACACTAGGAGAGAACCAGGGGACACTGAGAAGCAATATGTAGGATAACTCTGGGAAAATGTTCTGTAGAGCAAAGAACATTTATCACTGAGACAGGGATGGCCACTGTTCACCGAAATGTACCTTCTTCTCTTCTTTCTAAGCACACAGACACAGCCATGTTTTCCAGCCTCCCCTGTAGCTAAAGTCACCATGGGACAGAGTCCTAGGCAATGCCAAGGCAGGGTCTGTAGAAATCTCCCACACATGCTTCTCCAAGCTCTTCTGGATGACTAGGGTGGAAAAGACCACAGAGGCTTTAGAGAAATTATGTTGAAAATGACAGAGCCTTAGTCATCCTGGGTTATTGAACCACCATGTGGCTTCTCAGGTAGGGGAAAATCACCATCTTGAACAAAGAATGCCTGCCTTGTCTATTATGTGAGCAAGAAATAATCTTCTAGTGCATTTCACTTGTTCTGCATTTCAGGTTCCATTTGTTTCAGTAGCTGTTTCCCTACTTGTCAGTAAAGACAATTTCATGAGAGAATATATGTGTAATATGTAATTACACTTTATAATTGCAAAACAAACAAATAAACTGTTAAAAGCCCCTTCTCTACAGGTCTCTAACATTTCTTTCCTGTGTTTAGACTCGCTGGGAAGGAGGCCTTGAGAAAGGAGAGGGACGGGTGCACACACTCTTCCAGGTTCCCATCATGCCACAATTCCATGATCCCATGACAGTTGGGGCCATAGCATAAATTGTTTAGATTTCTAAAATGGATCTGGAAAATGTATGCCTTTCCTGTTGGGGGAAATTCTCTTGATTTATGATCACCATGTTTATATGTACTAAATCATACTGAAGTATATTAAATATTTTGTTTTTCAATTTTGGTTGAGCAGTGTGCTGGTCATCCAAATTAATGACTATTCATGTGTGGCATAAATTCCAAGAGGCATTTACAGTGGGTGTGCCTTATTTGAATGGCAGAGGCAGATTGATGGCCTCTGTATCCCACGTGAGTGTCAGGCAGTCCAGCAACTGCTCAGTGTGCTCACTCTACAACTATAAACTTGAGTTGTTATGATTGTTGGTAACAGTTGTACTTTAAGCCATGAAGAAGAGTTATTTTAAAATGATGATCCATGTTGTTCCTTAATCACTATCTTTAAAGGCCTTGATGCTTCTACGATGTCATTGTTAGAGCCAACGCATGCCCATGTAACTGATGGAAATGCTTTGACGCCACATTAATATCTATCTGCATAGCGATCAGAGTAAATCCATTTATTATTTGAATATCTTTGCCGTCACCTAGTTAAAAATAACTGTTTACTTTTCTTTTTGAAAAATATTATTCTAAGGTTGCTGTTGCATTGTTTTCACACAAGTGAGAGGTCCTCTGCAGTCAGTTATCAATTAAAATACTCTTTATCAATTAGCAGATTTACTTTCAGGATAATGTTAGGTACCAGAGGTGTGGGGAAGAGGGAAGAAATATGTAGCATGGTTTCTACAGTCTTAGGAGAAACACCTTTAACATGATAAGAAACATTTTACGAAGAGAGATAGATTTCATATTAGATTCGCTCAAGAGGACCTGGATTTGAATCATATCCCTGGGGCTTTCTGGCTGTATCACACTGAACAAGTCATTTAACCCATGGGGGCTCAGTTTTCTCATCGGCAAAACAATCATGGTACTACCCACCTCCCAACACTATATGTGAGATTAAGTAGTAGAGCACCTCGTACAGTTCTAACGCTGATGGTGGGAATACCAATTATCAGCCAGTTAAGCCAGCAGTGGGTGAAGGCTTCTCAAAGGCAAAGTAAGGCTTAAAAAGCAGCAAATTATCAAGGAGGAATAAGAAGCGAGAGATAGAAATTCTAAACCTGCAATGCAGGTGAGAGCCAACCAGTCTAAATATGTAGGGTTAAGAAAAGGGAAGTGTGGCATTTGCACATGATTTTCTAGTATGTTCTTTGTCTGATGGAGGCATCTTATACATCAGCTGTGGCCCTAGGACAAGAGAAGTATTCAACTCATCTCTGGATTAGGAAGATACTCATGAATCTGCCACTGATTGCTAATTCTTGTGAATTGAGTTTCTCTTTTAAGATCACCAGATTTGACAAAGCACTTACTATCACTTGATTTACTCATTTCTTTATTGTGTATAATCTCCTCCACTGGGTTGTAAACTCCATGAGAACAAGAACATATTGTTTTTCTACTGATAAATTTTTTAACTGATAAATCCCGAGTGCTAAGAACTGGAAAAGTATAGGCACTTGATATACATTTTGAATAAATGAATGAATTAAATAAATAATTGAGTATCCACTATGGACAAATCATAGTGTTTGGGCCTGAGGCACCTACAAAACATGATTAAGACAGGTCCCTGCCATTGAGAGATGGGCTCTGTTGGGGCTAAGCCAATTATGCAATGTTTTGCTTGTAATTGGCTTAGAGATGGGCTGAATTAAGGCAATATTGGCCAGTAAAGCAAATGAATCCATCTTCTCGAAGGTTTTGAGGAAGAAAATTCTGGGTTCTTAAGAGAACTCTAACCCTTTCCCCACCCCTGTCATCGGTCTGTCTGTCTCTCTCTGTCTCTCTCTGCTCCTTTACACTATCTCAGCCCTTCCTGCCCCCGTCATCTTGAGACCGCAAGACAAAACTAGTAGCCCAGGACACAAGGAAGAGCTGAGAGAATGGGAGAGAGATAAAGGCTTGATGCCCAACCCATTTTTGGATGCCCAGTTTTGTGGGTCGTTGGGAGTTCTTGTTTAAGCCACTGGAAGCTGGTTTTTGTTACTTCAGCCAAATCATCACACTTGATACAAAAGATCGTTAAAATTCCTTCCAGAGAGTTGAATAAAAAATATGTGTGGTCATCAAGAAACTGCCAAATAGTTTTCCATAATCTTTCAAAATACTTTACCCAGTTCTGCTTACCCAGATAGAGGAAGACAGTGACAAAGCCCAGACTGATCTAATTAAGAGTAGAACCTAAATCTTGCTACTTTTGCCAAGAAGCAAAGAGGAAACAAACAAACACAAACAGCTATTGTAAAGAAAAGGGAGTAGGAGTTTCCTGTATCCCTCGAGACTCTTAGTAACTGATATTCAGGTGGTAGTACTAATATTTCCATCCATGCCCAGTTATCAGTGCTGTCTTTAAGAGGTGCTATGGTGAATTGTGAAATAGGCCAACCTGATCATTCAAGAGCATAATCTTGGTTTGCCTAGCCTGTTGGCCATTCTGCAACCCTGTCCATGTACAAGTAGATAAGGACACAGCAAAGAGATGAGATTCAAATGAATCACTTCCAGGTCTAGCTATTGTCATGGCTAAAAGGTGTGTGGGAGAAATGTTAAAGTATTACTACTGGGAAGTATTTAAAATTTAAAGAATATATATACCTCACCCATCTTCCGCACTCACCTCAGCACTTTCCAGACCCTTGCCTGCTTATTTTCTCCATAGTATTTATTGTCTTGACATTCTATATCCTGGAGTTCCTTCATCATTGCTATCTGTATGCCCCACTACACTCTAGACTCCACTAGGGCAGAGATTGTTGGTATCCAGTTCACTGCTAATTGCCAGAATCTAGAAGAGTTTCTGATACATAGCAGCTAAATAATCAATATTTTTTGAAAGACTGAGTAATTTTTTTTTTCATTTGAACAAGCATAAAGCAATTGAAACATTTTACAAACTTGGTTTGTAATTACAAATCCAAGCTTGAAAAGACATCTTTGGTGTTTTGTTTTAGTTAATAAATAATTTTTAAACATAATGTTACTTCTTTTAAAACTTGGATCCACTCAAAGCATTTTTAACTCAGGAAAGAATATATTAAGGAAAATGTAGATTCTCTCAATCTGGGAACAAGGAGAGAATTTGGAGACTGTTGGAGTACTGACTCACTTCACATAGCTTAAAATTATAAAGATGTATTGTTTTCATATACACTGTTAACTATAGATGAACCATCCTATATTGAAATGAAGATCGCATATAAATTAATTTTGAAAGTGCCTCAATTAAAAAAAAATAGTGTTTTCAAACTTTTCCCTGGAAGAAATATGAGCCAGAAATATTGAGTTAAAACATGACTGACTGAAAATTTGCACTAATTTTTGTTCTGCTTTCTAGATGGTTCTTTCTTTGCCTGGGAAGGTTGCGTTCCCTTCCCTGGGCTGCAGCAAATTCCTCGAGTCCTCATCCTTCCTACTCCCCTTGCCCCTTCACCCCCTGCCCCCACTATTTGAGAAGATGTTGTGGTCCAGTGATCTGCAGAAAGTTAACAAGTGCTGAACAAGTGTGCAATCCATATGATCCCTTCAGTCCATTCGTTCCCCTAGACCTAAATATCCAGTTTCTTTCAGTAAGTACCATCCACTCCTTGTTTGAGGAGATGCCCATGAGTAAAACTCACTACTGCATGGCTCAAAATCAAAGGGGGCTTGTTAAATAGGTCTTTGGAGGGTTTCCCAGCTCTAGGTGGCTGGAGTGCCATATTTCCTCCACAAAAGCAGGTAGTCAACCAGGGTGTTTATTCACTGAAGGTCAGGCTTTTGTATTATGAAACTTCTAGCAGATGTGATAAGCAGTAAATTGCAAATCTATCACTTTTTTTCTTTTTTTTGCCCCAGAAATTGCGTGTGTATGAAATCAGCAGAATACTGCCTCTCTGTGATTTATGGCCCACTTTTGACCACCTCTTATCAGGTTCCCACAAGCCCTTTTCTGATGCAGCTCATGTCTGAATGACAATAGACAAACCAGTGCCATTATGCACCAAAATCTCTCTCTGCATTCTAGACACCAAGATTACATCTAGGGCATTGATTTATTGCTGCCTTCCCCCCCCCCCCCCACAGGGACCAGTTTGTTCAGCCTGAACAAGATCGACTATTATTAAACAGAGCCAACAACTCTATGTGAACTTGGTAAAGAAATAATCATTTGCTCCTACCTTTCTAACAACGTGGGCATATAAGGAAATGCTTGAGTTTAAATATTTTGACTGTTTATTTGTCTCCGCTTGTCTCTTTTTTAAGTATGCAAAATAAGATAAAACAGGCCTTTGGAAGAAGGGGACCTTTGTAGTTTCTCAGATGTTGAAACACAATGTGCTTCTTTTTATGAACCACACTGAAATGATTACAAATCTCTGCTTTGGTGTGTATTTCTGAAACACCTACTGTATCTGTAGCAATGAGGTTTTATGACAGCTTTAACAGTTTCTGCAAAATTTATATGTTCTACCAGTAGATCATTTTGGGGAGCGATATAAATTTTACAGCACATCAGAGTTTTATATCACCTACAAACGCCTGATGTAGGATTCACATTAAGCAGGCCCCACATCCACCCACAGTTTTCTATTCTTCAGGGTATTTATGTTTGCTAGGCAGAAGGGCCCTTCAACACTTTTCTCTTTACAAATGATCATTCCTCCTCCCTCGTTACCTTTCAGTTTAACATCATTCGGTCTATTTGTCTATGGGAGATTCACTCCTGCTCTCATCAATTTACATAGTAGACAATCTCTGCACCAGCTCTACTCTCTAAGGAGTGGGGTGTTGCTGGAGTTCCTGGAGCCCCTGGTGACCTGAGTGAGCTAAATGAAAACTGAAGAAGGAAATCTTTTTATATAGGGCTCTTATTTTTTTGAACCCCCTGTTTGTTCCTGTGGTTTGACATATGCCAGTGAACTTACAAGTGGGCCTGGAACAGAATATTTACAACCATAACTGCCTTGAGAAATTGGGGCATGCTGTTGCTAGGTCTGTGGGAAAATTCTAGGGCCATGATACCGAAGATTTAGATACATTGAAATTAGGAAAGAATAGAATCAAATTCAGAATCAGTGTTGTAGTTGGTCCTTCTGTTGAGGTTCTTATCAGAATGCCATTTTTGGAAAAATTTCTATCACCTCTGTTCACTGGGTCAGGAACTCCTGTCTTTAGTGTTTCTTCTTTACATGAGCCCTATTTTTGGTGCCTGGACACCTGGAAGTTTATCATGTAGATACTGAATTATAATGAATGAAGAAAAGCATATATGTTGAGAAGCATAGTGGACATATATAGTTTGTCCTTTTCACTAGGAAACTATCCTTTACCCCCTGCCCTGCCTCCACATCCCATCCAAAAAAAAAAAAAATCTTGCTTAACCCATATAGTTTGAGTAGGAGTGAGCCTAGAACTTCAACCCAAGGTGGTAGATTTGTGACTCAGGCCTACCAATCAAAGAGATTTTCTTTGTGTCTATGGAATCATGATCTAAGCAAATGCTATAGGCTCAGGGCCACCAGTGGCCATCTCGGTGCTACATGGAGAAGACCTGTCCGAGACTGAAATGAAACAGATGCAAGCAGAGCTCAGAGATGGAGATAAAGTTCTAAGACCTGTTCTGTACATCTTAACGTGGGTCTGCCTAAGCCCTGTTCTTCTCAGACTCTTCATTTAGGGCAACTGATAAATTTTTTTTTTTTTTTTTTTGACTTAAGGTAATACAAGGGACAGGGTAGGAATCAATTCAGACAAGCCATGTTACACTTTGGGCACCTCATGGTCTATACTTTTTACACGACAAATAAGGTCATTTTTCTCTTTATGACTTGTGCTATAGCCATTTATAAGTTATGACATTGAGGAACAAGAAGTTAAAAAGCACAGTCTTACTAAAATACACAGTTGCTTCATCCTGGTGCCAATTTCTGTTTTCACTGGCCCAACAGACCAGTAGGGACAAGGAGGACAAGACCAGAGGCATCTGGATTTAATCTGGATTTAATCCCCAAGGAATAGGGAGCCAAGATAGGTGTTTGAGCAAAAGAGTAACAACTACAGATTTGTTTTCTATGAAGCTAAGACTGGCAACTGTGTGGAGAAGGGTTGGCAGTGGGGAGAGATTTGCAGAAGGCAGAGCCTTTAATCCAAGTAGAGAGGTGGTATTGGCCTCAGCTGAGGCAGTGACAGCAAAAAGTGGAAAGAAAGAATCTGCTTGGGGAAAGTTCCCGAGGTTAAATTGACAGAACTCAATGATTGAACTCATGCATCTAAGAATGGAAGTGTCAGAATTCCAGTAAAGAGGTAAATAGTGTTGATGTTACTGGTAACAAGAAGAAAAGGAAGCATGTATTGAACAGGTGGAAGGGATAAGGGATGGTAGTTTCCCATAGTAATTTTAACTTCAGTTGTAGCTTTACTGCCCTCAGGATAACCAGGTGAACTTTGAAGTGTAGAGAGAAGTTAAGGCTGAAAACTTAATGGGAGGAGACATGTGTGTACGATGGGTAGTCATGAGGATGAATGCATTCATTTGTGGAAAATATACATGTAGAGCCAAAGGAGAGAGAAAGGCAGACCTGCAGGGGCAGCAACATTCAAGGGGTGGATTCAGTCTGAAGAAGGGGAAGAAACAGCAGAAGTAGTCAGAAGTGAAGCACATAACCAGGAGAGAGTAGGTCCTCAGTGCTTAAAATGGAGAGCATTTTCACAAAGTGAGGAGTAGTCTACAACTGCCTAATTTATGAACCAGTTTAGTGAGGAAATCACGGAACTTCTCAACTTATTTATAAATGAGGTGAAAACATCACTTATTGGACAGCTCTGGTGGGAAATGGCTGCCACAGCACTGGCGTTTTTGTTTTTGTTTTTGTTTTTTTTGAGGGAAAAAGTCCTTAGCTAGTGATAGCAACAAAGCTGAGAGTTCATTCAACATCAGCCAGCAAAATTTTTCCTGTCACTCCAGTTTTAGAATGTTCCTTTTCCTTCCCATTCAAATGTGATCAACCAATGGGCCACGCTCTACTTCTGATGACCTACTACGTATTCTTTTTCTCATACCTATGCATTTGTCTTCTCTGGACCACTAACACCACTGATGTATTAATACTGACACGCATTTACATGCTAGTCACTGTTCTAAGCACATAGCATATATATTAATTTATTTAATACTCCCCAAAACTTTGTGATATAGATACCATCATTATTTCCCTTTTATATCTGAAGGCATTGAGATGCTGAGATGTTAAGTAACTTTTCCAAGTTCATACAACTTGAAACTGCCAGGGCCAGGATTTCAACTTGGGCCATCTGGCTTTTTTAGTACATCGATCACATATCTGTGTTCTGTTTTGTGCATGTGTGCGTGCGTGTATGTGTGTATGTGTATGTGTTATATAGTGACTTTCCAAATAGTTTTCAAATCTTTTGATAGTAATTCCAAGATCTTCTACTTATTTGAATTATTCTTTGAATTCAGTGATAATAACTAATGCTTATTTAAGTTCTTATTAGGTTTTCAGTCCTGTGCTAAGTATAGTATATATTTCATTTAGTTAACTCCAAAGATGTGGATGGAGGTCATTATTATTTTGCTTTTACAAATGGGAAATTTGAAGCTTGAGAGGATTAAATAACTTTCCTAAAGCCACACAGTCAGTGGGTGGTACAGCTAGGATTTAAACTCACGTGAGCACTAACCTCTTGACTATATTCCTTCACACGGAGTTGCTTATATGAGTAAGCTCAATAAATGGAGAACTTACTGACTTACTATAATCGTGCATGAGGCTGCAGGGGTGGAAACTCACTCTCTTAATGCAGTCCTGCTTGCTGGCCATGTCTCATTTCCCATGTATTTTCTATCTTATGGGGAACTTCTGAACAGGGCTACCATTGAGCATTAGTTTCAAAACTACATTGGAAGTTCAATTATCTGACCAAATCGGAGCTCAAAAGTGTTCAGGCATGTAGTGAGTTTGACTAATACAGTTTGAAGATTAAAAAAAAAGGAACAATGAGAGAAATTTTCAATTTCAGCATGTCAGGGCATAAAAGGTGAAGGAAATTGGCTTTAGGGAGTCATTTGAATAATGGGACAGTTCAAATAAAAGATGTTCACATTACTGAGTTTGCACTGTTACTTAACCTACCATAGAGAGAGCTGCACTCCAGAGCATTTGCTTCAGCACTAGGCACCCTCTCTCAAAATTCAAGTCAGCCATGCTCCCTTCTTCAGCTTGTTAGACCTCATTTTCATCCCTTTAAAAGGCTTGCATAGTTTTAAATCACCTTTCAGATGAGGAAAACTTCTGAGTTATTTTTTTTTTTTTGTAACATGTTAAGTTATACAGTAGCCAAAAATAAAATCCCTCTCAGTTGATCTCCTTCTCCAAGTTGAGACCACATTGTCATTCTTCTTTGAACAGAAGCCCTAGAAATAGTAAAAGCAAGAATAATTGATGGTTTGCCTCCCAAGTCCCCTCTCAAAGCCTTAGTGTCCTATTCGGTGATATGCCTGAAGCACAGTCCAGAGGCTTGCGCTTACCCAGGTCTATCAAGGACTGGTGGAAAGAAGTGGGGACAGAGGTGTTCTGGCTTTCCTGATGTGGAAATCCAGGATTTGATTTATCCCTGCTGTGTACCGCCCCACTTCCAGGGCATGGCATGCATCATACTTAGGGTAACAGAAGAGGGCATTTGATCAGTCTCCTCTGGACTATGTAGTCTATATAGATACTCTTCTAGCATAAAATTATTTGTCAGGATGGAATCTCTGATTCTCTCATAAATGCTCCAGCTGCAGGATCTGAATATTTCCACCCATATGAAATGAAATGACTGAAACCTAGAATAAGAACGAACCCTGGAAGAGAAAAGAAAAGGAAAAAAAAAAACTGTTCTAAAAGGAGCTGAAAAACTAGAGGTTGGCTGCTGGGCGGGAAGGTCCAAAGAAAGAGGGATTGTTCTTTTCTGATCTCAGCAATTTTGGGTATATGGGGTTTCCTGGAAAACAGGCCATAAAGTTCACCCTCATACACTGAGAAACAAGAGGGGCCAGTTGAAGAGAAGCCATTTTCATTCCTTCACTTCTGCTTTGCTTCCTATAGATTCTGTGGCTTAGAAGACATGAGAAAAGAAGGGAAGGGAAGGGAAGGGAAAAGAAAAAAAGAAAAGAAAGAGAAAAGAAAAGAAGAGAAAAGAGAGAAAAAAAGAAATTGACCCTGGCGTTTTCTCTGCACAAAGATAAAATGCATTTTCTACTTCTTCCATTTAGAGAGATTATTTAAAATTTGTTCTAAGATATTCAAAGTCCTTAAAGAAAAAAATGTAACTCTAAGCTTCTCTTAATTCTTTGTATTACTACAGTGGGATTTTGAGCATAGTCTGCCCTTTGATTTAGGACAGCGTATTAATAGTCCTTTTAGTTATGAAGAACTGTGCATAGTAAATGAATAGGAATTCAAGAATTCTCTCTGAAGACTAAAAGAGAAATAGGGTGGGGTCCTTTGGTCTTCAAAAAGTGTGAAGAGATGGAAAAGAAAGATGAACAGCCTCACCTTTGCAATGGGTCAGCCAGCTGGGTCCTAAGAGAAATGAGCAGCCATGGAGAAAATAGTTGATTAACTTTAGGACTAGCGATGCCTGCTGTTGTCTCACATACCATGAAAGAAACTCCCTTTGTTATCCCCAACCCCTTATTGAAAATTTTTTTTACAATGGCCCATGTTAGACACTGAGGTTGGTGGGGTTGATGAGTGTGAAGTGCTCATTCTTGGGATGGGTCAAGGAAGGGAAACGTAGCTTCCACACATCACACCTGTTTTGAGGCTAGCAAGGTGCCAGCAGTGTCACTTTGAGGAAAAGCAGCAGTCCTGCATTTCCAGGGGGTGCCTAGCAGTCAAAGTCTCTGAAAACCGAGGCAACCTGGCAGGGACCACTGGGAGTCAGTGAGAACAGAGCACAGGTCATATGTGAACTGACTCCATGAAGAGATGCAAGATAAACTCCACTTTTCCTAAATATAAAGGCAGATGGGATAATGGAATGGGGGAGCAGTAGGCTAGATCCTGCTAATATGTGGCTTTGGACAAACCAGATGGCAGATAATTGAGTTATAATTCATCCAATAAGTGTTTATTGAGCACCTGTTACATGGCAGGCACTGTGCCAGGTGCTAGGGATATAAAACCCAATTACACAAGCAGTATCCTCAAGAAGTGTACGTCTAGAGAAGAAGACATGCACATGGGTCGACAATTACCCAACGGTGAGTTGAATAGGATGATGACTATAACGCTGATGACAGCCATCACTTACTGGTGTTTGGCATTGAGCCAAGTGCCTTTCATGTTCTACAACATTTACCCTTCCCAGTGACTCAATGTGGAAGGTCTTTTTAGTAGCCCCATCTTGCAGATGAGGAAGCTGAGACTTAGAGAACTAACTTTTTTGGGTCCAAGTTCATAATGCTTATATATTTCCTAATTAGAGTGTGAAACCTCATGGTCTAATCCCAGAGTTTGTACATTTCACGGGGGTGCTATGGGAGCCTGGAGGGAGGAGCAGATGCATCAGTCAGTCATGAAGGCTTTAAAGCAAGAGGAGAGATAATATTTAACTTGATAGTAAAATATAAGTCACTTCTTCATTAAGGATGTTGAGGGGTGGGGGTGGGGAAAGAACATGTATGCAAGTTGCAGGCAAAGGGAGTGACATGTACTCCTTCAGGTAGGTGTGAAACACCAAGCTACACTGGCAGTGCTTTAGTTTGGTTAGAATACAGTGGTCAAAGGGTGTGGGGGGGAGAAGAGGGACCCATGGTACATGAGCCTAGAGTGGTACGTGGGTTCTCTTCATGGAGGGCATGGTGTGCCTAGTCAAGGAGTTTGACGTATACTATAAAGGCTTAAAATCCACGGAAGCATCTTAAGGAGTAAGATAGTCTAATCAGATTGTGATGGCAGAGGCCGTGTTGACAGCACTGAGAGGAATGGGAGTTGGTGGGGAGGGAGGAGTTAGGGAGTCTAGTTAGGAAGGTGATGCTCCCATTGATTTCACCTATGTGGTTACACCCAAGAAGTGAGACAGAAGGCAAAGTTTGAGAAAGTAAGAAAATAGAACAAGAGGACAGTTGTTATAGAAAGTGATTTACAGAGAGCCCCAAGGTACAGAAGTGCCTTCATACCCCTTTTCACCTGCCCAGGACCAGGTCAACAAGGTCCTAGGATATTATAGAGTTGGGTATCAACCTTGGGACCTGGCCTACTTCCTAGCATATCTCCTCATTGTTTCAACAGACCCAATCTGGAGGCCAGAGAAGAAAAATGAACACAGGCACCTGCAGTGCAGAAGTCAAAAGCTCATGTTCTGGGGTCAAACTTCTTATATTTAAATCCTATCCCTACTCCTCACTGTGTACTCACAGACAGTTGTTTTTGTTTTTGGGGTTTTTTTTTTTTTTTTTTTTTAACCTCCCTATGCTTTAGTTTTCTTATCTATAAAATGGGGTAATAATAATAACAATAGCACTTCATAAGATGGGTAAGAATTTCATGAAATAATAAATACAAAGCACTAGGATACTGCCTGGTGGATGGAAAAAGTTAGCAATTATTTTCCAGATAACCACAGGCCTGATTTCTGGGGGTTCTCCTTTTCCTGCCAAGCAGGGAAGTGGCTGTCTGAGTCTGAAGCCAAGGCATTTTGGCTTGAGGAAACATTTTCCAAGGGTTCTTCAAGCTCTCCAGCTCTCTTACGGAGGCCTCCACACTTCCTATAGAAGAACAGGAAGCTGTCCCTTGGCCCCAGTGTACTCACTATTCGGGATGACTTTTCACCACCAATGAATCCCAGGCTCTTGGACAAGCTTCACAGAAACTCATTTTTCTATGAAGCTTAACAGTCAGGCTAAATACAACTAATTCTGATTAAAAAAAAAAAAAAAAAAGGAAGGCAGATGGAAGCCTGTATTCTAGACATGTCTTGAGCAATGAGAAATTGTTGTTTGGGCCATGAAATTCTCTGCTGCCTTCCTTTGGTTAATAAATCAAAATCAAAGCGGACCCACTGATCTGAAGCACCCATCCTGTTTTGTGACCTAATATACTCAACAGCTTAGGGTTTTCCCTCATCCACCATTCAGAAAGTCCTGGACTGAATAGGTCAAACAAAGAGATGAGTGTGAAACCAGGAGTGGGGCGGATTTTTGAGGACTTGTATAGTTGTAGAGTCTCCAGGACTGAACTCCTTTGTAAATTATCCCCAGCTGTGCACTACAGTTCATTCAAGTCTCAAAATGTTCTTCAGGATCTTTGTATGCCCCAAATTTCACCAGTCACCTTTAATATTGGCTTCCAGAACATGAATTAGCCTGGAAGATCATAAAGATCACTGCTTCTCACAGGCTAGCACTTGTTTGACACCATCACCACAATATGGACATGTTTCCTTCTGCAGTCACAATCCCATTTATGGGGAAAGGGACATTCATGGTTCATCTTGTGCCTGGAATTGGTGGTTCCATTTCTTTAACTGCCATAACTCTGCTTATTAACAGATTCTTTCTTCTCTAAGGCTCCCAGCCCCTGCCTTCTAACTATAGCCCATGTTCCATTCCAGCTCTGAAAATACTTTTAAATTCTGTACAGCTGTATCCACCTCTGTACTGCTTATCACACAGAGGAGAAATGCATGATAAGGAATGAGCATATCAACAGGCCCTAGCCAAGAATTTCCATTTCTGAATATCCTGTAGCCAGAATTTGCCCAACCATATGGCCACTGTGGAATTACTATACATATTGCTATGATCTATTCAAAGGACTCTGCTTCACAGCTATCCCTCCATCTTCACTTTCTCTGAGATCCCAAGTCCACTGCCATCTCAGCAAGTGTGCCCTAATTAGAAAAGCCATAAGCCTCTCAAGAAGGCCTACATGATAGTCTTCAATATGCAAGAGAAGAGCATAAAGATATGACAACTAGCCTGGAATACTTGGGAATGACTTCCAAGTGAGTACATGTACACACATCACTAGCCTCTACTAAGAGACTAGATTGTAGACCCAAAAATAAACAAGCAAACAAACAAAACACAAAAATTCATCCTTAGCTGCCAGTCTGTAGTCCCTAATCTAAACCAACTGAGTCATTTTACAAATTAGTGTAAAAAGTTATGGAACTTTCCTGAAGTATTCTAGATGGTATTTAGTGCATTGACTTTTTCCCCAGCTTTACTTAGGTATAAATGAAAAGTTAAAATTGTATATATTTAAGGTGTACAATGTGATGTTTGCTTTACATACATATAATGACATGATTACCACAATCAAGCTAATGAACTTATCCATCACCTCATAGAGTCACCATTTTTTAAGTAAGAATAGTTAAGATCTACTATTTTAGCAAATTTCAAGTATATAATACAGCTTTATTAACTATAGTTACAGTGCTGTGCATTAGCACTCTGCTTCTATGGGTTCAAATTTTTTTAGATTCTACATATAAGTGAGATCATACAGTATTTGTTTTTATTTGTTTTATTCACTGAGCATAATGTCCTCCAGTTTCATCCATATTGTTGAAAATGACATGGTTTCCTTCTTTTTTAAGGCTGAATAATATTCCATTATATATATATATATATATATATGTATATATTCCATTATATGTATATACATATATCTCACACATTTTCTTTATTCATCTGTTGATAGATACTTAGCTTGTTTCCATATCTTGGCTATTGTGAGTAATGCTGCAGTGAATTTGGAAATGTAGATATCTCTTCAAGACATTGATTTCATTTCTTTTGTATATATACCCAGAAGTGGTAAACACATTGACTTTTAAAGTTATTTAAAAGCAGCATATTACACCTACATGGAAATATACATCTTAAAAATACAGTAACAAATTCTCCTCCTCCCCCCTCCCCCCCTTCTTTTTATGGTAGTTATTCTTTCAACAAATATTTATTGAGGGCCAGGTTCTGGTGGAGAAGAACATCACCATTCATCTTAAGAAACTCAACAGCCTAACTGGAAAGACATGATCCACTGTGATATGAGCTTTATAAGAGAACAGATGAAGTGTGAAAAATTTTGTGCTCATGTAGGGGAGTCAGTGGGAAAATCACATGTTCTGTATCTACCAGTGTAAGTAGATGGTCACCAGATAGTTAAGGGCATTCCAGGAAGAGAGAATGGTAAAAACAAAGATGTGGAGACTGGAAAGAGGAAGGTATCTATTAGTTAGGGTATAAAGCTAAGCCATTGTAATAAAAGAGACTGATATATAGAGTGACTCAAACAAGATAGCAGTGTATTTATTTCTCTGTTCAGATGTAGGCGGGCAGTCTGGAGCCAGTAGACATGAGGTCAGCAGAGTTTCAGATTCCTTTTTTCTTTGTTTGCCATTTGCCAGCGATCACCAACATGAGGGCTATGTTCCAGCCCATAGGAAAAGAAGAGAAGTGGAACATAAGCAATTTCCTCTTTATACAACATGACCAAGAGGTTGTACGTAGAACTTCCACTCACATCCCATTTGTTGAACTTAATAACATCAAATTTCAAGGAAGCCTGGGAAGTGTAGTTTCTAGCTGGGCCACCACAGCCAGCTAAGACTCAAGGGGTTTTATTATGGAAAAGAGAGAGGGAAGCATGTATAGTGAGCCACAGTTATTAACATCTGCTGCAGTGTTTGAGGAATGCTATGTAACTGGCCTGATGTATGGAGGAATAGCAGAAAATGCAGTTTTCTTGGCTATCTGATCTTTGGTATGGAAAATACATTCTGTAATCCAAGCAAAGGGAACAGAATATGCAAAAAAGACTTGTACAACTTAAAAATGTGTACAACAATTTATTAGTAGTATTGTTAGGTCAGTATTGTATAAACTTCTGATGCAATGGCTTCATGGCATCCAAGGTATGTTCATGCTGGGAACAAACCCAGGGTTATATTTTAAATACAACTGGCTATCAGCTCTTTGTTCTTGTATTATATTCTATCAAAGTAATTATTCATAAAAGAGGTCAGATTAGAATGGTTTATGTAAATGCCTATGAAGCAAAGGGAAGCTCTATCTTAGTAAAAAATAAACAAGGGATTCATTATATGATGTGCTTCATGATGTGCATTGGTTATAAATAGAAAGCAAAGTATTTTGTTAATTATAGTACACAAATTCTGTGTTCTATTTCAATCACCAATTGGGTCAAATTGGGCTGGGATAACTATATCATGAAATTGTAGGAGAGAAAGCCAAAAGCAGGAGAAAGTGATAAGGAGGATGAGATGCAAAATGTATAATGCATGTGCTACATAAGGTAATTTTCTGTTTTCCTGCAGCAAACATAAATCTTATGCCATATTACATTCAATTTTAAGCTAATTATTTAAACCTGGAAAATCCAACTATTTTCAAAAAGCCAAAATTATGGTCCATAAAGGCAAGTCATCACATTGGAAGTCTCCAGATTTCTCTTGTTTGATAAGAGCATGACTTCTGGAGTTTGATAAGAGCATGACTAATGGGACGGTACATCCTTGTAAATGAGACAACAGCTAAGAAAATCAGATTGATGCTGATGGTGATCACTGTGCAAGTGTATCTCCACTATCAGAGTAACAGCCCTCTTGGTGGCTGAAGACATTTTCTGGACATCCTAATGCCCAGGAATGATGTGTGAACTTTCCTACCCCCCTCCCTCCTGTTAAGTTAGGACCTACTGGAACATTAGCAGGTGACAATCGGGAAGTACTCGTGACAGATTTTTAGCTTTATATCCACAAGACCAGCTGCTCCATGGTGACCCTGCTTTGGCAAGCTCCACTGGCAGCTGGTTAAATGTGTTGCTCTTGGCAAGTACCCACCAGCTGTTCCCACCTGTGGTCATATGCAGGATCTGTCACTTACGCTTATTAGATCTGTAAATCTGAGAGATAATCCGACCTGTTACAAAGAGCCTCATGCATGGTATATAGGTACCATATTTAGTGAATCTCTTTTTAGTATGTGATTATTTTGCGCATGGCTCTTCATTCTTTTTTTCTCATACCCACACAAACCACCCAGCACTTGATCAAGAAACTAATTAATTGGGAAGTCATTCTGCTGTAAGGTAACAAATACATAAGACATCAGAACTTGAATCACTACCAGGGATGTGTCCCTGCTCAAACCCATTAATTTAAGAACCCATTACTTTCACTCCCTTACTTCTTACCTTCTCCTTTTGCATGGCAACTTAAACCATATAATTTGCCATCTGAAAGAGTTACGTAAAGCACAGAGCATGAAATACTCCAAGAAGTCACACTATTAATTAGACTCTTACGTCATAGGATCATAAAAATTAGAATAGAGGATCTGCAGCATGAAGTCATTTTTTTGCCCATTTTTCTCCTCTCTACCTTTTGCCCAAATGGGATTATTTCCTGTTGTATTTACTAGTTCTTTGTCCACTTAAACAGGAAATAGATTAAATATGGCGCTTTCTCTGTGGTCCATCCAGTGTTATCAAAAAGGTCCCAAAGTAATTGACACCACCTTCCTTGAACCTGTGTGATGAATCTTTACTCAGTGGCCTTTCTGCTATAAATACGGCACCCGTCCCGGCTGGCATGCTTGTATTATTGGACAGACTTTAATCTCAGCATTATACAGGCCCACATTTTTCCTCCGCCAAACACTATTTGCAGTTCTGTCCCAGATGTAACAACCTAATCAAAACAGAATTTCATAGAGCACTACACAGAGGATTGGTTTCTAGGGGACTGTGCAACAGGTATCTCTATGTTTACTGCCTTCTTTTATGAAACTTGATACAATGCAATTGGCAGATTGCACGTTGAATACTGGGACGCAACTCACAAGAAATGAATTGTAAATAATAAGGTTTAGCAGAAGCCAAAAACATTTTCAAGTACTCATGATGCCAGCATTCTCAACTGCAACATCACTGATGTCAAATTAACACAATGCATTTCTACCTTTTCTACGTTGTCTTTCTCGGGGACTCATATTATCAACTGAATTGCATCCTTGACAATGGATGCTGCCATGTTTAGAGTGGAAAAGAGAAAACTTTCAAAGACTGACAGAAACAAGAAAGCCTTTCAGAGCACTCTGTCAAAAAATGGTTAAAGGACAAAAGAATCAGTTAGAAATGACAGAAATATAAAAATTTTGAGTGAAGGAGTTTTTGGAAACCACCTACTTGGAAAACATGCATCTGGAATCTGCTTTATAATTAGAAGAACAATATTACCTAAAAGTTAAAAAAAAAAAAGAAGAGTGCCCAGATTTCAATCCTTGGCTGTCACCTACTAGTGGTATGAATGCATATAAATATCCTCACCCTTTTCAACCTCATTACCCTCATTTGTCAAATTGGGGTTTGTAAGACCTACCTTCAATCCATAACTTTTTAGGTGGCTTTTAAAATAAATTAAGTATTATAACCAGAAGAAGTTTTTAAAGAACAAAAACCTAAATAAATGTAAGGTATTAATATTCTTACCAGTATCAGCATCTAACCCCACTTCTTCATTTTATTAAATGCAGAAACTGAGGCTCAAAGATACTAGAAAATTCATTCAAGACAGCAGATGGTACACATTAAAGCTAAGCCAATAACCAAAGTCTGTCATTGCCCACCGGGTACACTTCCCTTTATTTAACAAAGATTCAAAGAAGATTCACAAAATTCAAATTTTCTTGGAGATAAGTGCAAGGCTAAAGTGCGATATACTCTTCCAAGAAAAAAAATCCAACCTTGCTTATGCACCCTGCTGCCTCCACCATTTTAGCACTTACATAATATATTATACTTGCAAACTGGGATATAACAATTAGTTAATTGAATCTTTGTAGCAGATGGTGAAAGTTTATGAATTGAATCAATTAATGAATAAATAAAAATAAACTGTTGCTCTCATTAGTGTCCCTAAAAAATATGTAAATAGCATACATTTATTTTCATAGTTCACAGATGGAGATTTTGAGGCCCATAGAGGTTCCATTTGCTTCAGAGTAGGTGAGTAATAGACATTCAGTCTAAAAAGAAATTTCAACAGCCTATCATTAGTCCTTTTTTCTTTCTTATCCAGAACACAGATTAGTAGAGACTATTTGCAGTCCTTTCTTCCTGTCTCCTTATCTACCATTTCGTAATCCAATCTGGCCTTGGCATAGGACAACTAGTTGCACAAGCTCTAAGTAGCCTGGCTATCAGTCAAGCCTTTGTCCTTTTCCTTATGAAAGGTCTCATATCCAGAGGGTCAGAGACAAAGGGAGACTGGAAGCCTTGGAACAAGTGTCTGGGAGGGAGCAATGGAATGTTCCATCATATAAAGCATTAGTAATAGTCTAGAGCCCCCCATTTCTGGTAGAGTTTCTATGCAGAAAAAAAAAAAAAAGAAAGATTGTTGAGTTGTTCATGGCTTGGCATTTCTAACAATCCTAACATCTGGAAGATCTTTGCTTCTTTCCAAGAGTAGCCCTGGAAACACCCCCACAGCCACACCTATCCCTTAGGCCATTTTGGTGGTACCAATGATGAATCAGAACCTCCAAAATATTTTGTTAGGCCGTCTTGTGCTATGCAACATTTCACTGATGGTTAGCACCACATTAAAATGTCATTTCAGGCAATTAATATTTTATTTATAAACACTTATAAATATTTATTATAAATGACTAAATAGCAGCTCATGAGAAAACAAATCTATTACGTTTGTATTAAAACATCTTCAGATGCTTAATTATAGGAATATTTAGACAAACCATTAAAAATTTATGCCAACTTTCTTGAGAAGTCTGGGACAAACCCAGTTAGACTTCCCCATTTAGCTAAGAGGGCAAATTTGATAGGATGACACAAAAACAAGGGAAAAAAGCCATTTCCAATTCCCCTTTCTAGTAGTTGGACTGATTCTGCCTTCATGCCAGGCAAGCTAAAAAGCATCTTTTCTTTTAAGAAAAAATCCTTTTTTAAATAAATTGTCAGAAAAGATGGACTCATTCCGGACAAATGTCCCAGGCATACTTGGAATCAAAATATGTTAAGTGTTTAAATGGATCTGATTAAGCATCTTCAGCTTCTTTAGCTATTTTAATCAGTTCCCAAACATGCAATTGGCAGTCCTATTTTTCAGCCAGAAAGAAAAATGGTGATTGCCTGCATTGATCTGTTGTAGAGTACATCACCTTACCCTACTCAGTTCTGAAAATATAATTAAAACGTTCTGTTTTGATACCGGTGGCTCACCAAAGTGTAAGAATCTAGGTGAACATTTTCCTTTTTTTATGGCTCTTAAGTTTAGGATGAAAACAAAGTAAATGAGACTGAATCCCCTTAACTGGCTGGAACTGATTTATTTCTGTTGAAATGCATTGCAATTTCCATACAGCATGTATTTTCACTTCAATTACTACACTATTTGATTGGGACTTTATTTAGCTTTATTCATGTATTTGCATTATAGCTTTTGTAAAAACACCCTATAAGACTTGCATACATTTGGAGCTTTAAAAGTGCAGTGGGCGATTTGGTAGGAAAGTTGCAGTTCCTCCATATATTTCCAAGTATTGCTCTTTGGAACATTCTGTTGTTGTCACAACATGTCTCTCAGTTATGCTTAATTTAATTGCTCTTGGCTTTTGGTATGAGACAAGTTCACTCTAATACATTACCAAGTGGTTTGAAATAGCATCGTAATCCATAAGGGTCATCTTATGAACTTTAAGACCATCCAACCCCTTTAGCTGCTTTTAATGATCTGAAATTTATTTTTGAAAACAGGCATTATTATTTGTAGTGGAGAATATCACATAACATAAAAAATGTGGACTAGATATTTTGTGTAATCAAATCAAAATAGAGATGGGAAAGCATTGTGGAATAGAAATGAGAAATCTGGAAAGACATGCTGGATGGCGATATTTGATAGGCACCGCTTTGAAATAAAATCCTAATAACCTGAGGAAATCATTTTAAAGACCTTCGGAAAAACTCAGACATCCTGGAACAGCTAGTTCTTTGCCTGGCATTTTTTTTTTCCCCAAAGCCATAGTAAACAATCTTGAGTGCACTTAAAATGTTGACAACATTGTTTTGAAATATTTGCCATAAGGTCATATGCCATAGTGAATTGTCCACTGGAAGTGAGCAATCTGATATTATTAAAAAGCACAACTTCTACATGCCTAATTCCAATTAACCACTTGTAACCTGGTTCCAAAAACACAAACGTGAATCACTTGTTCGGCGTTCTTTTTTTCCCATACAGGAAAAACCATGATCCAGCATTGTTGTGTTCTACTCCAATAACACAAACTGCTATAATTCTCAAAGCAATGACCTATCGACCTATTCTAAAAACATCCAGCCACTATCCCATGAAGATTGTGATGTTTTGTTTATTTGTTTGGGAGTCTGCTCTTTTCTTCCAGAAGCAATGGCTATTTTTAGAATTCAACTTTTTATTCTTCCTTTAATCACACCCAGAATGCAACGCCTGTAAACTGTACCAATGTGTCACCTATCCTCTATTTATTACATCTTATGCTTTAAATATCACCTCTGACAAACAAAAGAAAAGCAAATGTCCCTAAATTTCCTGAAGGGCTGAAACATCAAGCCCGGATTATTATTGTTTATGTCTCAGCTTTAGCAGCTCCAGTGTCTCCATGGTCTGCTGTGTGCCGTGCTGGCAATGATGGATGGCCATTACGGCAGCTTATTGGAAATGGCTTGATTTATAACCTGTTCTCCTGCCTCAGTCTAATGGCTTCATTTCTTTCCTCCAGTGCGTGATGCCACAGCCAAGGTCATTGCGCCAATGGCCTTTTGTTGTTAGTCCGCTGATGACCAGTGTGCCCAGGAGTCAGCATGGGGAGGGGTGGAGGGGGGTAGGGAAGAGGGAGGGGGCGAACAAAGGGGGTGGGGAAGCCCCAACCTTTACATTTTAATTTTTTTTTCATCTCAGTCCCTGATAACTGCAGTAGAACAGTAGATTAAATGCTGTCTTCTATTTGCTTCCCGTGCTTGCCAGACAAGGAGCTGCTTTATGATCCTCAGTGGGGAAGTCTATTACTCACCTCTACTTTAAATGACCAACATCAAATATATACAGCTCCCATTAAAGCTGAGATCAATAAAAATGCCATTAAGATAGTAAAAGTTGCTGATATTAGTGAAGCCCCCAAACAAAATATTTGATTTTCTTTCAGGTTGTTAGTGAGATGGAATACGAACATATAAGTGAAAGGAGAACTGGCCATGCCTATGGTCAATAATTTATCTCAGAGATTCATTCAGCCTCTCACCCAATATTTCCCTCCTGTCTATTGATTCCTCATCATTATTTGTCATAAGCTGTCCTAACTCAAGGAGAAAATATGCCCTGCTGGTCCAAGGGGAGTCATACCTGGAGAAATAGAAAGGAATTTCATTAAAAGCAAGAAAGAACTGCTGTGGCTTTGAGAAACTCCAAAAGCAAGTTGCCAAGACTTTTGTTAGAGACTTAAAGCAAGTTGTAAGCTCAGTAGCATTACACATGGACATCATGAAACCCAGACTGGGGTTGTTCTGATTGTGGTTCAAGAAAAATCCAAAGGCCTTTTCGGGTGAGATTTCAGCTTCCAAAAGTTGTGTGTGTGTGTGTGTGTGTGTGTGTGTGTGTATACTTGCACACACACACACATACTAGTATATGTATGTGTGTGAGTGTGTGTATGTTTTCCCTTTATATTTTCCCTTTCACTAGAATGTTCCATCTTCATTTTCCAAGCTGGGCTCCTATGGGTACTGGAGGGAAGTCAACAGTTTTAGAGATACATTAGCAAAGAGTATTCAAGATTATGCCAATGTTGTTAGGTCCAACTGAAACCCCAAAAGTAAAAGTGTGACTTTGGAAATAGGATTAATTTTTTAAAACATGACTATTTGCTTAAGGGCAATTTTAAATAACTGGACCCTATTTTATTTTAATGAGATACATGTTTGTGATGTGGCATTCAGTAGTAATCTTTGAAATTGGTTTTGAACAATGGCTTGAAAGCTTCCTGTGTGCGCCTCTGAAAGTCAATGATAGAGAATTTTTCTAAGTTAAATCTGCTTGGCTAATTCTCCCCAACAGGTGATCTTATTTAAATTTCATCAAATCTTAAAACGGTTTAATGTGGAACATGAATTCATAGCATTTTAAAACTGAATTCCTTTATTTAGTAATAATAAGAATGCTACCATTACTACTAATAATTAATATTAATCTAAAGCTTACTCTGTGCTAGACATTATACTAAGCAACTTATATCCTCAACACACCTTTATGAAGTGAGCAATATTTCCACTTCATAGAAGTGTGGGAGAGTTAGGTAACCCTCCCCAAATCATATAGCTCATAGTGGTACCTTGAGGATTCACACTTTGCTTTGTCAGATTTCATAGCTAATTATAAGTGGAGTTTAAAATTTAAAATAAGTGATTTAAAATCAACTTAGAAGAGCCTGATCAGCTCACCTAAACTTAATAATAGGGTGCCCCAAAGACTATTTGGAGGTAATGGAGGTAATTTTGAGAATACTTTTATTGCGTGATTCAATAAAGAGGATTTTTCTTCAGATTATCCTTAAAAATGAAAAATAGTCACATGTTGGTGGTTCTAGAAATATCTTCCTTTCATTTCCTTGAAAATAAAAATGTCAGTACCCTTTACTCCAAGAGTCAACACCCTCAGTATGCCTACAGATGTGAAGTGCTGTTAGGGAGATGAAAATTATAACTTTCTTGGATATTTGCTAACATCTACATTTGATCTTGTTATATTAATTAATAAATGAGAAATTATATATAATACCTATTTCTTTCAATTATTAAACTTGTAGCCCATGAAGCTATATTTTTAAATTTATGGCCTCAGACATAGTCTGAATAAACCTCTGAAATCTCCCTTTTAATTCTTGAGCAAAAATTACTTCTGAAGTTAAAGTAAACATGGGCTCCTTTGAATTCATATCATCAGGAAATGGGGCTATCTCAGGGGAAAGAGGAGGAAGGGCCCAGGCAATATATACAGAACCAGTTTCACCACTCTAAGTAAACTAATGAGTTGTTAATTATCCACTAACTGGTTAGTTAAAGGGTATTTACTTCAATTTAGCGAGTAACAAACATTAGTGATTTCTCAATTTAGTCATATTGTCCATGTGACTCTATTGAGTAGTTCACAAATAATTATCAAGTACCCACTCCGGGCCAGAGGAACTGACAGTCCATGTGAGAAAAGCCATACGTCTAGATCTCATTTAATATGCCATTTCATTCCTTGCACAAGTCTATGTCCATCACGATTAGTGTAGAGATAGGAAGACCAGTTAGGAGATGAATGCAGGCTCCAGATCCAAAGTTTATTCTGATCCCTACTAAACTTCCTGTAGAGTCTTCATAATCATAAAGTTGGCTTCCAGAGAACACAACCTGCAGACCTTCCTGAATGAAGCTCTGCACTCAAGCCGCACCTACCCTGTAGACATCAAGAAGGAGACAGAGAGAAAGTCAATAGTCTCTGCTCTCGTGTTTGGTCTGCTTCTGTGACCTTATCACTGCAGCTAGAGACTTCGCTTTCCTAGAGAATTTTAGGTGGCTTGACTTCTTAAAAATCGGCCTCTCCCCTGTTTTGTTTTTTGATAGTTTTTTTTAAACCATCTTAACTATTTCTAAGTGTTAGTTCAGTAGCATTAAGTATATTCACAATGTGATGCAACAGATCTCTAGAACTTTCTCATCTTGCAAATCTGAATCTCTATACCCATTAAACATTCCCTCCTTCCCCCAGCCCCTGGTAACTACCATTCTATTTTCTTTCTCCAAGAATTTGACTATTCTAAGTACTTTATATAAGAGGACTCAAACAGAATTTTTTCATGTGATTAGCTTATTTCACTTAGCATAATGTCCACAAAGTTAATTCCTTCGGTAGCATGTGACAAAATTTCCTTCCTTTTTAAGGCTGAACAATATTCTCTTTTATGTAGGTACCAGCGATCCATCAAAAGATATTGTAAATAATGCTACCATGAACACAGCTATGCAAATATCTCTTTCAGACCCTGCTTCCAATTCTTTTGTATATATACACAGACGTGGGATTGCTGGATCATATTGTTGTTCTATTTTCAATTTTTTGCAGAACAGTCATACTGTTTTCCATAGAGTCTGTACCGATTTAATTTCCACCAAAAGTGCACAGGGGTTCCAATTTCTCCACATCCTCACTAATTCTTATTTTCTGGGTTGTTTCTGTTCCTGTTTTGGATGTAGCCATCCTGATGGGTGTGAGGTGGTATTATATTGTAGTTTGATTTGCATTTCTGAAATGGTTAGTGATGTTGAGCATCTTTTCATATACTTGTTGGGTATTTGTATATCTTCTTTGGAAAAATGTCTATCCAAATCTTTGCTCAGTTTTAATCAGATTATTTGCTATTTTATTGTTGAGTGGTAGGAGTTCTTTATACGTTTATAGATTTATATATACGTATATAGATTTATAGTTTATATATTTATAGATTTAACGTTATTTATAGATATTAACCCCTGATTGGACATACAGTTTGAAGCTATTTTCACCGATTCCATAGGTTATCTTTTTACTCTCTTGATGGTGTCCTTTGATGCACAGAAATTTTGAAGTTCAATGTAGTTCTATTTGTTGAATTTTGCTTTTATTGCTTGTGCTTTTAAAATCATTGTCACACCCAGTGCCATGAGAGTTTTCTCCTGTTTTCTTCTAAGAATTTTATAGCTTTGGATTTTATGTTTAGATCTTTAATCCATTTGGGGTTAATATTTTGGATATGGTATAAGATAAAGGCCCAGCTTCCTTCTTTTGCATGTAGATATCTAGTTTTCCTGGGCTGTTTGTTGAAAAGATTGTGCTCTTATGTTAAAATGACTACGAACACCCCTTGTTCCCTCATACCACTTGTCCCGCTCCTTCCTAGAAAAAAACTTCTCTCTCCCACTGAAGCCTGTCTCCTAGATTGCATTAGTCTGGATTGTCAGATTTCTCTGTAATTAGGTTGACTCTTCAAATAAATGCTTCAGTTTACCTTAAATTTGCTTTGTATAAAGAGAGAATAGGTAGGTGGCCCACTATTAGAGGATCAGTGAGAAATTTGCAATAAAGCTCCAATGTGCAGGACATGTCACATTTCTTTTCTTTCCTCTAAATTACTGAATATCTAGTATAGATATCTAGTAATATGCTCCATCCTTCAGGATTACTGGCAAATTCAAACACAGGATTATGTGGAGTGGGGGACTCTGCTTCTCTTGAATCCTGGAAGCTAATGTGGGGCCCAGAAAATGGGAGAAAGGCTGTCTTGTCTTCAGCCCACATAGTAGCCATAATTTCCTCCCTGTACAAGCACACGACAGCCCTTGAAGGCAAGAGCTTTTGTTGATTTTCTGCCAAACTTGTCCATGGGACTATCTTTTAATTTTGAACATAAATAATAGTAGTTGCTATTTAGAGAGGGCTTACTATGACCTAGGCATTGTTTTATTTATTTATTTTTTTTTTTAAAGATTTTATTTATTTATTTGACAGAGAGAGACACAGCGAGAGAGGGAACGCAAGCAGGGGGAGTGGGAGAGGGAGAAGCAGGCTTTCCGCTGAGCAGAGAGCCCGATGCGGGGCTCGATCCCAGGACTCTGGGACCATGACCCGAGCCGAAGGCAGACGCTTAACGACTGAGCTACCCAGGCGCCCCCTAGGCATTGTTTTAAATATCTTTCATGAATTAATTCATTTTATCCTCACATGTACTCTATGAGATGATTTTATTATTATTGCTATTTTATAGATAAGAAAACTGAGGTGCAGAGAACAAGGCCCAGTGGTTCCATAGTGGTGGGTTGGGATTTTAACCAAGACCTACTGGCTTCAGAGTTCATGCTGTTCATCACAGTACTAATTTCCTTCACTAAAGCACTTCATTTCCTCCCAAGGAAGAAAGTCTAGAGACCCTGCCACCTGAGGGTAATACAACTAAAGACTGAGGCATAGGTCCCACTTCTCACACAAAGTGTCTGCTTTTCAACCTGGGCCAAAATGGGGGCAGGATCTCTCCATTGCTCTCCTAATCTTCAGCTCCCTCTTTTTTATTCTGCATAATAGCCACAAGCAGTTCAGAAGCAGTAGAAAACCAAAGATTGGTAGGGAGTTTTTTTAAAGCAACTTCTGCTCCCTGCTGGCAACACAAATCCTCCTGAGTCAGCTGAGCAGAAAGGCCTAACTACCTGCTTAAAATGCGAGCAAAGAAGAGTATACAAGGACAAAACTCAAACTCTCAACCTGGTGCATTTTCCTGCCAGCTCATTATAAATCCTTCCCACTGAGGGCCTTTGCTGACGTCTCGTCAGATCTGGTCCTGGCCCCTTCTGTTTGTTTATTCATAAAAGACAACATATAATTCTTCCCAGTCACAGACTTCTCAAAGCATTATACAGAATGGGCAGCACTGGAGTTTTCCCACGATTTGTAAATCACTAATGGGAGAATGGTCCTGGCCAGGTCAGGTTAGAGTTGAGATTCTACTCCAACAGTGGGAGGCTGGATCCTACCATGTGTCATCAGGACACTAGTCTTTGGAGCTACAGTGCATCGCCTGCTGAGCCTACCGCATGTGTTGTGCTGGCTCTTGTGAAATATAAGTGTACGTGGACTGAAGGTTAGTAGCAGGGAGGCCCCAAACACCATGGGGTCAAGGGATGAATATGTGCAGGGTCGAGAAATAGGGTTGTCAAGGCCAAAACAAGCTTGGTCTCTGTTTTCCCTGTTTCTTTTTCCACATCCCTCTTCATTAATCACCCGCACATTCATCAAATTGGTTAAAAATACCTCCAGAAAATTTAAACCAAATTTTTAAGCTCTAAAGAGTTAACATAACATTTATTAAATAAGCATAAATATGCTTCAAAGAAGTCACTGGTCAGAGTGTGGTTGACGGGGTGGGGGCGGATTTCAACGGAATTGTTTCGCCTTGCCATTGAAGCTGTCACTTTATACATGGGATAAGGAGAATTTTAAAGGCAAATGCAAGGCATGGATCTGTGATCTGGAGGGTTTTTGTAAGTCTCTGCTTGCCAGCTTATCAATGACAATGACATATCTTGCCAGTTTATGGTAAAGGCAAACTTGATGAGGTAATGCACCCTCTTAATTAATGAACCTTTAATGAATAAAGCATTGGCAATAGAAGGCTGGTGGAAAAATGGGTCTAAAATAACAAGTACAAACCATTTACTGAGCTGGGATTATGAGAATTAGACATAGCTTGTTTTTGGAGAATAAATGCAATACCACTGATGCAATTACCCAGAAAAATGGAGCTAAACAAGAGTCTGTTTTGAGAGGCACAGAATCTCAAAGACCCAGTAATCTATCTAATAAAATTCACAAGATCCTGAACAAAGAACAGGTGACTGCCATCATTTTAGATTCAATGTGTGGGATTACTTTTCCCCCTTCACCTAGAGCTCTACACAGTTGAGAAGTAAGGGTTGTATTCAATAGCACCTTCTAAAGCCCAAACCCCTTGCCTTTTTATATTCTGATACTGACTGGTGAGTTTCAGCTACTAGTTTTGTGTTCTTTCTGGTCAGCAAATGAATGGCATGCTCCATAGAAGAAGAATGCATTCAGATGCCAAGTGCTTGCTTGGTCCTCACAGCACCTGTAGCATAAAAAGCATCTGAGGACTTAGGAAGTGAGTCATTAAGCATTAAACAGGGTTGGTAAATTTAGTTCAGTGACCTTGGTAAACAGGGAATGACAGCAAAGCCATTTGCTTTGAAAATGTTCTGTGGGTGTGACAAAGTTAGGCTTCTCCCTGCTCCTGGGTAGAAACAAGGTTAGAGAGGTTTCACAGTTCCTAGCCTCTCTGAAGGAGGTATAGATGTGCATGACTGATGTTGAATCTTTCAGTAATCTTGGCTCTGGAAATGAGAAATCTTCTACTTGCCCATGAGCAGCAGAAGACTGGGAGGCTGTCAGAATTATCTGGAGACATTACACAGTTTACCTATGGGTAAATCAATTAGCTGTTATAGGTATGTATGTGTACACACACGCACACACACATAGACACGCACACATAGAATTTGTTAACATACATAAGTAATTTGCACTCTAAATTTATTCCTTGCTGTGCATACACTGTCAGGATGCTGCTTTAAGGAGCAAGATGCCACGTGGGCCACGGCAGCCCTAACAAGGGCAGTGCTGGGGATATTGAGCAGAATTCCGAGGCTACATTCCACAGGAGAGCTGACTTTGGAAAGGAAGGCTGGAGGAAGCAGCAGCTGCTATCCATTCTGTCCTCTGGGTGCTTCGTGAGGAAGAGAGAGTGCCTCTTTCTCTAGGCTTCTGCTTAACGGCCTATTTCATGGCTGGACAGACATAGGCTCCTCGGCCTCTTTTATTCCTTGACTGAACTGTAAGTGTCCAACAGAGTGACGTAAAGTGGAGGTAGAACGCTGCTGCCAGTGCAGTGCTGGGAAAGGGGATTGCCTCCCAGACAGGGTGGCCTCAGCCCCTGAGGAGACCAGACGGAAAGTGGAGCAGCAAGTCGCCCTGGGCCCAAGAGTGCTGCTGCTGACAGGGCATTTCCATGAGTCAGCCGTCTCCCAGGCTCCATTCCAGCCCTTCCTGAGGTCGAACGTCCAGCCATGAGTATAGTCTCGTCAGTGGGCACTGCTGCCGAGAGGGGCATTTCTGTGGCGCCAGTGGTCCCCCAAATATCCTTTCCATTCCTCGACAAAGCCGAAAGTCCTGCAAATTTCCTCAGGTCCAGAGAATGCCACCATTAAGGAAGGAATCTGTGTGGAGCTGCTGCCTGCCAGCTATTGTGGAGGCTGAAAGTCAAGCAACCAGTGTCTGAAAGTCTGCAGAGCCTGATGATCTCCGAGCAGGGTGCTGCTACCGTGTGGTACGTCTCTGCGGTGCCACTGCCCCCCCCCCCCCATGTCCTGCTTCACCCTTGGTGAGAAGCGAAGTCCAGTAAACGCCCCAGGTCTGGAGAGTGCGGCCATCATGGGGGGGACTTCTATGGAAACACTGCCTTCTATGGGTCCTTCTCAATCTCCATGAGGTTTACAGGACAGCAGGTCTCAGGTTCAGAAAGCTCTGATCTTGAGGGGTAGATTTATGTGAGTTCTGCCTCCAGATCATCTCCCAAATCTTTGTTAGGCCTGAAGTCAAGCGCCACGTCTTTCCAGGCTGAGAGAGCCTTGATACTGAAGGGAAGATTTCTCAAAACCTGCTGCCTATAAGGCGCCCTTCCAGTCCTTGTGGGGGCGGGGAGCTGAAGACAAGCAAGACATTTCCTCAGGTTCAGAGAGTGAGTGTAAGGAGTGGAGTGATTCCAAATTGTAGCTGCTTCCCAGACACCTTTCCCAGCCTTTGAGGAAGCCTGGACACCAGCCAGAAATCTCCTCAGTGTCCAAGATTCTCTCTCCTAAAGAAGAGAAGAAGTCTGAGGAGCAGCTGCCTCCCAGGCCCGGAGAAACCCCAAAGGTCAGCAACAGGTCCCTTCAGCTTCCATGAGTGCTATTGCTGAGAGAAGCACTTCAGCTTCCATGAGTGCTGTTGCCGAGGGAAGCATGTCTGAGAGCAGTACTAGTGGCTGGTCTCCCCCAAGAGGCCCTGTTTCTCTCAGCAAAGCCAAGAAACCCAGCCTGGGCTAAGGCTCCCAACAACCTGTGCTATCAGACCTGTGAAGATTCCATTTCTCCTGCCTGGCAAAGATCCATTTCTAAGATCTCTAATTGTGAAGAGGTGCTCAACAGGAGAAATTACCCAATAGCCATAAAGCCTAGGATTGTTTGGTAGAGTAATCACAGAGATTGGCATAGAAAATAGTAGACTGAATGAATCCAACCAAAGAAACCCTGAGGTAACCGAGAAATAAAAGCTATTGAAAGAAAGAAAGAAAGAAAGAAAGAAAGAAAGAAAGAAAGGGAAAGAAAGAAAGAAAGAAAGAAAGAAGAAAGGGAAAGAAAGAAAGAAAGAAAGAAAGAAAGAAAGAAAGAAAGAAAGAAAGAAAGAAAGGAAAGAAAGAAAGAGAAAGAAAGAAAGAAAGAAAGAAAGAAAGAAAGAAAGAAAGAAAGAAAGAAAGAAAAGCTATTCAAGTGCTCCAATCGATGTGCCTGATACTGAAAATTCTTTCAGAGTCTGAGACGAATCCCTTCCTAGAAAAAGCACAAAAGGGAGAAACAAGATGATTTTACTGCCCTTGTGCCTAATTTGATCATCCGTAGTTAGAGACGGGCAAGTCAGAAGAAGGGCTATCGGGGCTCCTAGGCACCCCAAAGAAGCTCACCACAATATCTAATTTGGCAGAGAAGCAACTGGTCTGGACCCTATCTACAGCTGTGGCCAAGAAGCAACCTGCTTTCAGGAAAAGATGATACCATCCTAGAGTGAGAAGATGACCATGATAAGACAGTCCTTGGTGGGAATTCTGCTGTGCCAGGCGAGGCTTCCCTTAATGCCTCACATGCCATGCTCATGACTTTCACCCTGCTTTCACTTAAGATAGGGAGTGACAGTCTCACTTCTTTCATCCTAGCCAAATTTTACTAAGTATATCTCAAGTTCTTCTTCCTCCAAGGAGACTTCCCAGATGTTTAAGTCAGTGGTTCCTAATTTTTTAACATGCATCAGTACCACCTAGAGGTCTTGTTGAAAGATTGCTGGAACTCACCCCCAGAGTTTCTAATTTAGGTCTGGGGTAGGGCCCCAAATGTGAACATTTCCAGTAAGTTTCCAGTGGATGCTTCACTGCTGATTCAGGGACTACACTTTGAGAACCACCACTTTAAGCCAACATTGGATTCACCACTTCCTGGCTAAGAATTACAGTTATGTTAATTGTTCCTCAATACTGCATCAGAATCATATGTACAGTTTTTAAAAGAAGCAAATTTCTGTTCCCCACTCAAGACCTACTGAATCAAACTCCTGGTGAGGGATGAAGCCTAGGAATTTGAATTTTTAGCAAGTTCTTTTCAGTTATTCTGATGCACTATAAAACTTGAGAGTTACTGATATTCCTTAAATGTTAGATTAAAATATTATTTTATATTATTATTCCATGCTTTGTAACGGATACTACTATACTGACAATACGGGCAAGAAGCAGTTTTCTTTGAAGTTTCCCAGGACAATATCCCATTTCTTGTAGGGAGGGATAGAGCCAAAGCCACATCGGAGAAGAATACTATCACAGGTGACAAAGGGCTCATAGTTTAAGAAATCAAGTGTTTGAGGTGAAAGGAATCCTCATGCCTAACATTCTATCAAAAATATGTTGAGTGAATGTGTAGTTTTGCAGAGATCTAAAGGAAACTGAATACCTTTCAGTCTGTCTCTTTCCTGTGGAATTTGGAATTTTGTTTCACTGAGGATGATTTGGGTTGCAAGTAATAGACCAAGAATACCAAAATAGACAAAGGAGTTATTATTTCATGATATAGGAAACCTGGGGTCAGGAGAGTTACAGGAAATTCTGTAGGTCAGCACTCCCAAGGATACAAATGTTATCCCTCTGTCTACTCTGCCATCTCAGGGCACTGGACAGTTCTCCCTTCCTGGTTATAAGCTGGCTGCAGAGTCCCAAGAAATTATGTTTAGACAATGTCATATCCAGAGGAGAAAAGCATTTCCTCATGTATATAGTTTTATTAGCCAAAAAAAAAAAAAAAATTTCTGGAAGTCCCTTAGCATACTTCCCTTCTGGTCCCATTGGCCAGGAAGGGGTCACACATCGATGCCTACATCAGTCACATGCTAACACTTCATTACTAGGCTATGAAGAAGACCATTTCCCTGCCCATACATATGACTGGGCAGAGGCACCCCTACAACGGGAGTCTTCCAGCAAGGAATAAATGAGGTAATGGGAATGGCAATTGGGTGACTAATAGTGTCTGCCATATTGTTCTTCAGATGTCCTAGGTCTAAAATATCGAACTTAAACATTGAATTTGATATTTGAAGCAGAATCTCATAAGCTCTCTTTTCAAAATTTAGCAGCACTATCACTAAGTAAAGGTGAGCAATTCACCTTTGGGCCTTTGTGTTCTTAGTCTATAAAATGACAATAAATACAAAATCAGCAACCCCAATAACACTTAATGACACATAATGACTCACACTATGTGCCAGGGACTCTGCATTCTGTCATTGGGTCCTTACAAGAGGGCTATGAGACAGGAACTGTGGAAACCTTCATTTTACAGAGGAGGAATTGACTGTTAGATTTCGACACTTTCCCAAAGTGTATGGGGACTCAGGCTAGATATTTCATATCACTAAAAAGTTGTAATAGCTAACTCAGCATATTACAAGTGTGTGCTCCAGAGGAAGTCTCTATAGTCATCTCTGGCTCTGGACAGGTTTGGAAATGGAAAATAGGCTGCAATATGTTTAGCAGAAATCCAAAATGACGGGGCTTAAGGTGGAATCCAGGAATCATAGAATTAGGGAATAAACAGGAGAAAGGTAGATATTTGCAATATGATTAAATTTGTCAGATAAAAATACAGGACACCCAGTGAAATTTGAACATCAGATAAACAACAAATAATGTTTTAGTAAAACTATGTCCTAAATGTTGCCTGGGACTTACTTAATACTAAAAAATTATTTGTGATTATTTAAAATTCAGATATCACTGGGTAATCCTGTATTTTTATTTGTTAAATCTGGAAACCCTAGATGGGATGAATAATGGCTGGGGGTGGATAGGTGGGTGGACGGGAGAGATGGGTGAGAAGTTTGGGGACAGAACTCTTAGGGGTAATTTTTCAACTATAAGGGCGTGTGTGCGTGTGTGTATGGGTGGGAAGGTGTGGGTGTGGGTATGGATGTTGTGCAACGCGCATGTGTTTGAGACTGGCAAGGGAAGCCAGGGCATATGGTGAGAGTTTATAGGAGATAATCCAGCCTAGAGAACAAAACATTTGCTGCCCAGGGGACAAGAAAATGGAACATTTGCCTTGTGGTTACACCAGTGACTCACTGTGTGATCTTTGATAAATCACACAACCTCTCTGTTACGCAGGGTTCCATGTTCATATAGACAAAATAACAATATTGGCTTTTTTTCCCACTACACATGAAAACAAAGTCACTTGAGCATTGCTTGTAAATTCCAGGGTTGAAAGAGGTGTAAGGGAAGGGTATTTTTGTTATATTGTATCAATGAGAAGGAAGAATACAGAAAGCTCAGGTTGGCTTGGGATTCTTTTCTAATTTCTTCGGGAAGCACTCTCTAAGTAATGATTCCAGCCTAATATAGGGTGCACTGATTACAGCCTACACTTTGTTTCCAAGCCTTAATTCACATACCTGAATGTTTCCCTCGTTAGCTGTGTGCATCACCCTCTAACTGAATCAGCGGAAATTAGCAAATTCAGACATCAGCTGTTTCTTTCCTGTGTTTAACAGGAAGCCTATTGCAACCCAGTGATTCCTCAGGATTTATTTTTTCACAAGTGCCAAAGCAGCACAACACCAACAGGATCTGAGTTGGGAGCCTGTGCCGATAAAAGCTGGTTTCTTTTTGTGGTCGCATTTGTATTGAATCTGCAAATGAACGGGACTCTAATTATCTTGGAGGTAGAAGTCCATTACATTTCTCGGGGCCTGTGTTATTTTGCTAATAAAACTAATACAGCCCAAGAAACAAGAACAGTGGAGGGCAGCGGGGTTAGTACTTTCAGGGATACTCCCAGAGGCCTCTGAAGCAGCCTCCCACGAGTGATCAAATGGCCACAGCAGAGGCAGAGCATGGTGCCAATGTGTGTGAAAACGGGGGAGAACTGCCCCAAAGGGCACAGAAAGAGAAGACTCTGGCCAGGTGGCAAAAGAGCGTGGGAGAAGGTGTGAACCCGGTGACCCAGATTGGAGACAAGGCACCCCACAGCACCCCCTAATGCAGGACAGCATACAATCAGTGGAGTGAGAATCATGAGATAATCATGCCTCCTTGGTCATGCAAAGGACTTCCACATATGGTGAGTGGTTCATTTCATCCTCATTGAATCCATGAGGAAATTGAAACTCATAAAGATGAAATGACTTACTCTAATGCACATGAGAGGCACTATTCAAAATCAGATCTACTAGAAGCAGGGCCAGGACTTTCTCCCGCAAACCCAGCAGTATTTTCCAAGTGTTGTAAATTAATACCTACCAAAATATGGCCTTCTTCCTCATATCTACAGCTGTTGAAATTCTCACCACTGGCATCCCCTTTGGGGTTAGGAAAGGAAACAAACTATGTATTGTATAACCCAGGTTATGTAGTAGCAGGGAAAGGAAGTAGGGACCAATTCTTTCTGGATATTTCATCCTGGTTGTTATCTTGAAAAGCCATATTGGAAAGCGTATTTATTGACATCTATTTATTCATTCATTCATTCATTCACTAATTCATTCAAAAATGTAAATTATACTTCTATAGGCCAGGAAATGTGCTAGGTACTGTGTGGTGGATGGTGAATAAAAGACAGATGGTACTTGCCCTCACGGGACTAATGACATGGTGGAGGAGACCAACATGAAACAAGGAAACAAAGGCCTAAGTACTGAATTACTGGTTGTGAAAATGCCGTCCGTGGAGGATACCAATAGGGTGTTTCGAGAATAAAACACAGGTGGCCACTCTAAGATGGTGAACTGAAAAATGAGAAGAGACCCTGCAGGGGAAGAGTGGGGAGAAAGAACTCGAGTGGAGGCCCTGGCAAGGAGCTGCCCTTCCCAGCAGCTGAAAGAAGTCTCCTGGAGCTGGAATGAGGGGAGGGCACAGTGGGAGGAAGGCGGGGGTGCCCGGGTGGGCAGGAGTGCAAAGGACCAGGCTGGGCTTCTCTGCGCAATGAAAGCAGCAGGTGGGCCTGCCTCGAAGTGGAGAGGGCAACCCCGAGAAGGGCAGGAGACACCAAAGGACTGAGGTGAACTTCAACTTCAGCCAGTTTCCAGGTGTACATAGTGGCCTGACACGTTCATAGGTAATTTATCGCCCGCTTGGAATTCTGTGTCTGCCGCTGACCCCACGCACGGTAATTTAGCCCAGCTCCATATCTACGTCATGGTAAATGACCTGCAGTTCCACATGGGAACAGGGCAAAAACATGACTAAGCTGCCACCTACGTTTGTCAAAAATATTTTCCCAGGCTCCACATGGAGACTGTGCCATAAACTGAAAGGTTTCTGACCAAGTCATGGCCACCACCTGCTAAGGCTGTTTCTCGGGTGCCAGTCGCACTTTCTGTAGCTGTCTTGTTTGCTGTTTGTGGCTGAGTAAACCCCCAGTCTCAGTGCGGGGCAGCAAGTCATTAGGAGTAACTGATTAACAGCTGCTGCTGTAGAAGTTCTGGAGTTTTGTTTTGTGCAACCTGAAAGGGTGCTTGCTTTATGATTTTTTAATTAGAGTGTAAATATTGCAGCCCCATAAACCTCTTGATTTATGGCTGACAGGTGTGAAAGTTTGCACTTGCTGTAAAAGGCCCCAAGTCTTCTGTTATCTCCAGCCTCTGTTTTCTCAGGCTCTCCCAGCAGCTGGCTGTTTGGGGTGCTTTCTCTGGATGGGTTGACACACAAGGGCAGCACACAGCAGAATTGACAAATGGAGAGCTTATTCTCTGATTTCCTCAGTATCTCTTTGGGGCCTCTTCCTTTCTGTCATTTCTCCCCTCTTCTTCTTTCCAAACCCACTGTGTGATCTCAGTGGTTCCTCTGTTCCAAGTCATGCCCGTGTTCTGATTGCCCTTCTGACGGTATCAGATGTTCTATAGTCCTAATCCCTTTAACTGCCAAGAAACAGAAATTAATTTAAATACTTATTTATGGATTCATTCAGTCAACAAATAGTATTGAGTGTGACTGCAGTACACACATTATTCCTAGTGCCAGAGAGAGAGCATCAAGCACACTGAAATCCTTGCCATCACAAAGTATACATTCTAGAAGGGTGAGATAGAAAATATGCACATGACTAAATAAGTTGAAAAGACAAATCCAAAAACTCTTAAGTGCTATGGAGATGATAAAATTGGGACACATGTGAGAGGAATTAGGAAGCTGCTTTGGCCAGAAGGGCAGGAGATTAGGTTATTTTCTCCATCTTTCCCACACGTGGCCCCACACTTCTGTTTCTTTTGGAAGACCAGTTTTATTCCTCTTGCTCTCATCCCATATTGACTCCTCCAGCCACATGACCAAACATGACCAGCCCATCTCTCTTTACATATTGATTTAGTACAAGCCATCAACAAAGACCTGGGTCCTCACTCCTAAATAGTAGAATCTGATTGATCCAGCTTGCTCAGGGTGCATCTCAGGAAAAATCAGCCTTGAGCAATCAACCTGTGTTATCTAAGCATATGACTTAAATCCCCATTGCTATGGTCAGATGGAGTATTTATTCTAAAGAAGAAGGGGAGTATGGGCTGGGAGCACATACAAATAGATTCTTGCCATCTCAAGAATTAGTTATGGGAGAGAAGAAAAACACATTAATGCATAAATATAAAATGTGGTCCTTATCTTCAAGGTGCTTACAGTTTCAGAACTTAAGATACGCATACGTGAAAATACTGCTCAAATGTAATGCAATAGTAAGTGGTGCTTGTAATTTACATCAAGGACGTTAATATCAGAGCCCAGGAAGGAGACAGTAAGGTTTCAATGGATCAGTGAGGTGGTTGGAAAATGCTTCAGATGGAAAGTAGGTTTTAAAAACCCAGGAATGAAGGGAAGGGCAAAAACTCAGAAGCAGATTTGTTCATGGTTTTTGCTTGTTTGTTTTTTTAAAGAACCAGAGGACATGTGGAGTAGTAATCGGAAAGGTAACCAACTAGTAATCTTGTTTACAGATAGTTGTAGGTGTTGTTTTGTAGACCTTTCTCTTCCTACAGAGAGGCAGTAATCCAGGAAAGAAATGATGGAGTTTTAAACTGAGGAGGTTGAATAAGTGCCATAAAGAAACAATGGGATTTTTAGAACCGACGTGTTCTAATAAACTGAGCTAAATAATACAGTTATCAACTTAACCTCAGAATTCAAAATCTGGCCATCTAGAGAAAACATCTGACATAAACCCACAGATATTCAATGTACTCTCAAAATCCTCCAGGGAAGTAAGACAAATTGCTTTTCAAAATATTTTGAATTTTAAGACTTCTCAGTTGCTATAGTCATGAATTACTTCATGTCTAGGGCAATTCCTCTGATGTTGGGTAACAAAATTTACCTGGATAGTAGTGTTTTACACATCCATGTTGTGATTATTAATAGTGCATTTTTCACTTGAACTAGGTCCAAGTTTGGACAATAAATTTAAAGTTATCATAGTCCTGGGGCACCTCGGTGGCTCAGTAGGTTAAGCATCCGACTCTTGATTTTGGCTCAGGTCATGATCTCAGGGTCTTGGGATCAAGCCCCACCTTGGGCTCTGCACTCAGCGGGGAGTGTGCTTGAGGATTCTCTCCCTCTCCCTGCCCTCCCCCACTGCTCATGCTTTCCCTTTCTAAAATAAAGCTTTATTAAAAAAAGAAAGAAAGAAAGTTATCACACTCCTAGGGCAGAAGGATAAAAAAAATGATGTCTATTATTATTTCAAATATCAAGAAATAAGACAGAACAACTTAAAAAACCCATCTGAGGTAAAAGTTTCTAGATGACTTGGAATTTGAGATATTAAGTCACTTGGAAGTTTCTAGGTGACTATGGCAACTTCTTACAGACTTTCAAGGCATTACAAAATTCTTCTTGCATTACTATGCTTTCTCTGATTCTAATACTGGCAGGCAAATGGCCTGATCTTAATTCTTAAGGTTATATTCCCATAGTTAAAAAGCAAATGAGAACGCACCATGGCTTTTTGGTAAAATGACAGTTATTACTATCTTTGGCTAGAAGAAACATATTTTTGACAGCAAACTAAAGATGGAGCAGGGTATTATCAGCTTTTCAAACACTAAAGTGAAAAAAAAAAATAAATGAGTAAAGGATTTGTGTGTCATTCAACAGAGTTTTAGTGTCAGTCATAACAGTTCTTAGTGGAAAAATGTTTAATACCTTCTACTTAATCAAAACTAAATTCCTCATAAATGACTATTTGATAAAAAGAAAGAAACGCCTAGCAGTAACTTATCCTACAATGTAGAATTGCTCCTCCAATCCCAAAGAATAAAGCAAAGCTGATTGAGAATATTCTAAGTACAGTATTAGGGTTTTGACAAACAATAAAATCTCAAATACCAAATTGCTCAGCCAGAAACACAATTGGATAACCCTGGACAAGTTGATCCCCACTGATTATTTTTCCCCAGAAGCTTAAAGTGTGAATAAAATGTTCTGGTATTTCACTCTCTCATCAGTTTTTATATACTGGGGTTTTCAAGTTCCTCATATCCTTCTATTATATTATCCTCCTTTATCTTTCTTGAAGTCTATTCCGGGAATTACTCATGCATAAAGATTATGTGAGGAGCCTTCATCTCTAGTGCTTTTTCCTAATTGTCAAATTTACAGTAAAAGGGATAATAACTATTGAGTACTGATTGATCCAAGTTTTCATAAATGCTATGGCAATTTCTAGACACACAGAGTAATCGCAACATAGTTTGCAGTAGACTGCCTTAATTGACCACCAGATGATTTCCAAATTTTGCCAAAAAAATAAAATCAGAACATAGCTAATTCCCTTAATTTTAATAACAGAGGGCGGGAAAAATGCACCTCATTGAAAATGCAAAGCAAATCTTCAACTGACACAATTTCTTTATTCTCTTCATTGATTTAAATTTTGTCTCCTTTTTTATGTCACAGGCCAATCCTGAGGTTAGAGGTGATAACATAGGTTAATGGTTAAGAATACATGAGTTAAAGTCACACTGCCTAGGTTCCAAATCCCAGCTCTGCTGCTTGCTAACTGGGTAAGCTTGGATAGGTTTCTTAACATCTATTAGTACCAGTTTTCTTATTTATAAAATAAGATATCAACAGTGCCTATCCTAGTGAGTTAAATACACATTAAGCATCAACACAGAGCCAGGCATAGAGAATAACCTTAATAAAATGTTACCCTATTACATGAAAAAAATAACTATAAGATAAACAAAGAGCTTGGATAATCAGCTCCTGAATAATCATGGACTATGCATTTCTCCTCCAGCAGATCTTGGTATCTGCTGACATCCTCTCTTTAATTCATGATGCATTCTCCAGCTACAAGCTTAAAGTTCTCTATCTTTTTGGCACAGACTGAACACCATTCCCCGAGGAGGCTGTTAATTCATTCAGGCCTATGGTAGGCAATCATTACAAGCAATTCAAAGTTCCCTTTGGACTTCCTCTGGGATGCGGATACAACCGCTTCTTTATTATTTCTCAGAGAAAGGGCGACATCAACCTTCATATCGTATTAGGGTTGACCCCAAACTAGGAGGAAATATTTTCACTGAGTTACATTTCTGACCACTATTGTCATGTCAGGATGATTTCAGACACAATTCCTTCTGGTTTACCTTACCATGTATCTACCAGAAAAGACTGGCTCATGTACAATGTTTCTTCAAGTTGTGCATTCCAGGATTACCTTCTAGAAGGTGTTCTTTTGATTTATTTAAGTGCCTTTGCTAACTCAGTTATACACAGCTAACTACATTTTTAATGCAAGATTATTTATAGCAGTTTTAATAATGATTATCAAATAATGAAAAAAAGCATATAATCCATCAACAGAAAAATGGGCAATCAAAATGTGATATAAAAAAGAATAAAATATTTGTGAGTGCAACAACCTAAATGAATCTTTTTTAAAGATTTATTATTAATTTGAGAGAAAAAGAAAGAGAGGGAGAAAGACGGAAGGAGCACAAGTAGGGGGGCAGAGGGAAAGGAAGAGAGAATCTCAAGCAGACTCCATGCTAAGCACGGAGCCGATCTTAAGACCCTGAGATCACATCCCAAACTGAAACCACGAGTCAGGCGCTTAGCCGACTGCACCAGCCCGGTGCCCCACAACCTAGATGAATCTTAAAATCTTTCTGCTCATTGAAAGAAGCCTGATAGAAATGGGTATGTATTGTGTATTTCTATTTATATGATGTTCCAAAACAGACAAAATAGCTTGTTGTCTTTTTTTTTTTTTTTTTAGTTTTTTTTTTCATTTGAATATAGTTGATACACAATGTTACATTAGTTTTAGGTTTAAAACACAATGATTCAACTTCTCTGCATGTTATGCTATCCTCACCACAAGCACAGCTACCCTACCATCTATCAGCACACAGCATTTAAGACACAGGGAACCACTTTTATCTTTAATTAAGGATCAGGGCACACAAATTTTGATCTATTTACACTGATACTCAATCTAGCAATTCTTTCCCAGTGTGGAATCAACAAAGTTCTGGTTTTTATAAGTATCTCAAGGTTCAAATCAGTTTTATTCTTAGAATTCTTCAAATTTTTCTCCAACTACCAAGAATTCCAGTCACTGTTCAGAGTATATATGTTCTTCTCTAGATATAGTAGCTACTGAAATCTAAGAGTAATTCATGCTTATTTTAACTTCTGGCATGACGGTAATGCCTGGGTATATAACCTGGGTAGTTTGGGCAAATAGCATGTAAGAATATTCCCTTATTATAAGAGCTCTTCTCTAAAATCCCACTGAATGCCTCTCTGAACAGCCAGATATCCATGTTTCTCATGGACAAGCCCAGTTTTATAGGTAATTCAGGAAAGGCCTTAGTGGTAATTGCCCTCCACAAAACTGTGATGTGATCAAAGTATCTATTTGTTGTTCTTTTCCACAAAGCCTACCAAAACTTCCTTCAAAAGCATGGCTCTGTCCGTTTTGTCTAGTGTGCAACAAGTCTCTTTCCTAAGGGATTTTCCAAAGGGACTCTAGCTAATAACATGAATACTATCCCCCCGCCCAACACTCGTTTAATTCCTATTCTACAGAAGCAAGATTTTGGACTGAAACATGAATTAATATATCTAAAAAAGATTAGTTGTAAGATTTCCTCCATGATTATCACTCACACATTGGGATCATTGAGAGAGTATGTAGAAGACACTGTTTTTAATATGTCTTTATTTCATAAGGAAAGGAGATAGCTGTAAAATGACCAAGTATTTCTGTTCCATTTTCATGAAATCATTGGCAAAAAGAGACAGAAAACATTAGAGCAAGGCTCTTGGGACTTTCTAAGTGAAAAGAAAGTTTTTTACTCTTATTTTTTAAATCTTGCTGCTGGCTGCCAGAAAAGCCGCTTGATAGGATACAATTGCTACCAGTAATAAAATTGTGCATGAGAAACCTCCTCTTTGGCACTACACTAAAGAAGAAAGTAGAGCAAGGGAAAAAAAGTCACCTTTGTCAGACAGAAGATTAGATGTATTAAAATAAACTCTTAATGGAGCCAAAGTGAAGACCTGTATCATGTCCAAAATTTCTGGTGGGAAAGTTTCAGCAGCAATGAACTTATTTCCTAAATGGGATAATTAATGAGCAATGCAGAATTTCACAATAGAATCAATGCAGTTTTGATAGACCCAGAAAGACATGGGAATATTCGTCACACTAACTCAAAGTGGCCAAGGTTTGTATTTGTTTGCTTTAAATACTTAATCCACTCCATCGACCTGGAATGTCCTAGGAAGAAAATGATGCAGGGTCTGAGCAGTTTATTAAATATAATGGATAAGGTTGCTTCAATATCCTAAATTGAATTTATCAGAAGTCATGTCTTTTCCTTTTTTTACTTTAGTACAAACCATGAAAAACACCCTAACTCAGTGGATTGTTTCCATGTATTGCACTGAAATAAACTAAAACCACTTGCTATTCCTACCTCTTTACTTCTCATTCATTGGACAAATCCCTTGAGTTTATTTTCAGTCCCAAATACTGGTTTGAATTTCCCCCCACCGAGGTTATCAGCCTCGTGTGGACAAAAAAAAGTGGTAACTTTTCAGTTCGAATCCTAGTCTACCTGTCAGAGGCATTCAACACATTTGATCATTTCTTCCTTCTGTCAACATGTGTCCTTTTGTCTTGTCTGACTCTACTTTCTCCTGGTTTCCAGTCAGTTTATCAGAATGCTCTAATGCAAGCTCCTTTTCTGGCTCCTCCTCCTCCTCTACCTTCTTCTAAGTAGTTCATTGCCCCAGGATCGATCTTGGCCCCCACTTCTTCTTTATCTACTCTAAGTCCCTATGTAAATTCATCCAATTCCATGACTTTACCTATGTGCTATTTACGTTCCACTTTAGTTTACAGACCTGACCACTCCCTTGAGTACCAGTCTCATATATCCAACTGCTTCCTTGACCTCTCTAGTTTTATACTAGTAGGGATCTCATCTTTGACATTTTTAAAACATATCTTGATTCCTTCCATCCAACTCACCATTTAACATATATTCACACCCTACTTCTCCAAGCATGTTTCTGTCCTCAGTCTTCCCCATTTCAGTGAGGAGTGTACCATCCATTCGGGTGGCTCAAATGAAAGCCTTACGGGTCATATTTAATTCTTACCATATCCTCCTCAATGATTTGGCCCAATGATCCTAATGCAAACCACCCTGATGTCTTTTCTAATTCTGTAACAGCCTATTAAATGGTCTCGTTGGTTTTAATCTTACTCTGTATACAGCATCCAAGGTGATCTTTTTTGATGTAACTCAAATAACGTTACTCCTCTGCTTAAAATCTTGCTGTGCCTCTGGTCACACTTAGAATATAAATCTAAACAATTCACTGTGGCCTACAGAGCTTTGCATGATCTGGTCTGTGTCTAACTCTCCTCCTTCATCTCATGCTGTGTCCTACACCATTTGTTCTATTATAATCAGTTATTTTCCCTTTTCTTTGAACACAAGGAGCTTGTTCCTGCCTCAGGGCCTTTGCACTTGCACTTTCCTTTGCCTCTTTCAATGCCTGCTTCTTGCTTCTTCGGATCTCATTATGAACATTATTTTGTAATGTAGTTAACTCCACTCCATTCCCTCTGTCACTATCAGAATAGTGGTTTCCTCTGAGAAGGTGAGAGCACAGATGGCCTAGAAAGGCAAGTGAGGGAATTTTACGGGTAATGAGCCCGAGTTGCCAGACTCGTGCATTTGTCAACTCTCAGTGAAGATTTGTACATTTCATTGAATGTAAATTTAATTTCAAAGGGAAAATATAAATAAATATATAACTCTAGTTATTGCTGTAAATACTGAAGTGTATAGGAGAAGATATACTGATGTCTGCAGTTTACTCAGAAACACTTCAAAATCTATAGTATATTGATAGATGGAAAAGGAATGTGTAGATGAAAAATATATGTGATAAAGCAGACATAGTACAATGTTAATGGTAGAATCTAGATGGTAGGTATATAAATTTTAACTGTAAAATTCATCTTTGCTATATGTTTGAAAATGTTATAATAGAATCTTGGAAAAGTATTTTTAAAAAATATCTAAAGATGACTAAAAATGATTGGCTCTGATAAGATAGTTCAAAAGGTGCTAGATACTGCATAAATATACCAAAAGAGCTATCCTATATCCCAGAAAAATAACTAGAAAATGTAATGGAAAATTAAGATTCAATTCATAATAGCAACACAGCTATAAGACTCAAGTTGTAATAGCAACAAAAAATCTGTAAGACTCAATTCATAATAGTAACAAAAGCTATGACATATATAGGAATACATTTGACGATGTATGAGAATATGAAAAAAAATATAACACTTCCTGAAATGCATAAAACCTGACCTGATATCTCATATATCTCAGTGTAAGATGAGTGATATCATAAATATTACAGGATGTAAATGTTAGCCAAAGTACTATAAATTCAATGCAATTTCAATGAAAAAACCTAATGGAAACATTTACTAACATGAAAAATTGATTCCAAAGTATATTTGAAGAAGCAAATATGTAAGAATAGTAAAAAAAAATTGGCATAAAAATTAAAATGGGAGGGAGAACATTTTGGGATGTTAAAATAAATCATAGCATTTTCATAATTAAAAAAATGTTGATTAACCAAATAGATCAATGGGACAAAATAGGGGGCCCAGAAAGGGACCCTTATAAATATGGTAATTTAATATGTCATAAAGGAGTCACTTTAAATCAGGAGGTATAGGATTTAATGAAGTGTTGGCACAGTTACATATAATCTAGAATATAATAGTGTTCAATCTCTGTAATGCATTCTGGGTGTAATAAATTTCTAATAAACATAGTACAAAATACTAAATTTGCCAGAAGAAAATAAAGATTTTATATTATTGTGGTAGGTTATGTCTTCCTCAAGATAACATCATGATCATAAGCCATAAAAGATAAAATTGGCAGATTAGACCATGTACAGAGTAAAAATCTCTATAAATAAATATATATTATAAACAAAGATTAAAAACAAAGTATAGGGACACCTGGGTGGCTGAGTCGGTTAACTGTCTGCCTTTGGCTCGGGTCATGATCCCAGGACCCTGGGATCAGGTCCCACATGGGGCTCCTTGCTCTGCGGGGAGCCTGCTTCTCCCTCTACATTCTGCTCCCCCTGCTTGTGCTCTCTCTCTCTCTGACAAATAAATAAATAAAATCTTAAAAAAATAAACAATAAAAACAAAGTATAGAGTGAGAGGATGATTTGTAATATAGATAGATATGTAACATAAATAAGGTATAGATAGATAAAGCACAGGAATAGAGCTATTTATTACATATGTAGCCAGGTTTAAACCCTGATATTTTAAGAGTTTTTAAAAATAAGTAATGAACAGGAAAAGAAACTAAGTTTCACTAGAGAATCAGAAAAATACACATTGGGACAATAGATTATCTCTCTTTTGTTAGTTTTAGTCTGTAACTGATGAAAATAAAATTTAAATGGGATTTGATAACAAATAGTGTTAGGAAAAGTGTGGGGAGGAAAACTTTCATACATTGGTGGTAGGAGTATAAAAGAGTTCTAGAAGGATATTTTGTAGATCTATTAAATTTTAAAATATTCGTTTAATCATACACTCCAAGTTTAGTCATACATTTTTATATACACACAAGTACATAAAGATTAATGTCCAAGTGTATTTATTGCAGTGTCTAATAATACCAAAAATTGATAACAATCTATGTTTGCAACTGTCAGAAATGGTTAAATAAATGGTACATTCACAATATGAAATACTATGTACAAATTAAAAGTTTATATACTGACTTGAATGCTAACCCATTATTTATTATTGAGTGAAAAATAAATAAGTTGTGCAACAATATGTATCTGGTTGTTATACTTGTTTAAAAAATGATATACTTTTTAAATGTATAGAACATGACCCAGAAATATAAAAACTGAAGTCTCAACAGGGATTTCCTATAGGAAGGATGTGTATTGGAGGAGTGTAAAGGGAGTGAATAATTCACTTTTGTATCTTCCCTTTTGGATTTTGTTTATTACCCACCCCCCAACACACACATACAGATTTTAAGAAATAGTGTGCTATGTGCTTCTGAGAAAATTATTTTAAAAAAAGAAATTTCAATGAAAAAAGGAAGAAAGGAAAAGAAGAAAAACGGAGAGAGAGAGAGAAGGAACACAGTGCACTGTGGAGTGGAGGAGAACTAAGAGAAATGAGAAAGATTTGGAGAATGAGAGATAAGGCAGCAGAGACAGTGAGTAATGAGGTGTGAGGAGACCTTCCTAGACAGTATGATTGGACCCTGGAAAGAGGGCCCTGATCCACACTGAAGAGGGGCCTGCATATTACAAACACACACATATAGAATATGTTCAGGAACTCATGAGCGTTCTGTCACTCAGGATCTGATGTCCAGTACTAGCTCAGCATGATCCTAAACATCTACTGCTGTAACTACCGCAGTTAAAGCCCCAGGGGGAGAAACGCTTCTCCATATCTATCTTCTTATGTCTTTAAAACAAAAGGCAGCTTCATCTGAATGCTAAGAAGGCTTGTGGGTGGTGCTGTTGCTGACCTCAGAGACAGACCGCATCAAGTGCAAGGACTAAGCAACCAAAGCATTTAGTGAGAGAGAAGACAAATTAATTAACTTGTCACATGCTTCCTCCAAGATAGGAAGAATGCAATAGATTCTTGCCTAACAAAGTATTATTTCCATGTATCCATTTTTTTGCTTCCCTTTGTTTTCCAATTCCAATTCCTCCAACACGTGTGTGTATCTCTGTGTGTGTATGTATATGTAACTGCATGTTACATGCATGAAATGTAATATCAATTCCTTCTATTAGTGTATAAATCTAGATATTATTTTAAGAGGTGGTAAAAATTGCGACATAAGTTAATAACATATAAAGAAACTAAAATAATTTATAATGATCTTTTTATAATGCTAATTTATCATACGTGGTTCATTTAAATATTCAAACATAGTATGTAAAATTCTTCTAAGTGTTGATTCAAGAATTTTATTGGAAATTCAAGATGCTACTACTATAGCAGAGTGAAATTTCTAAAACTGAAATTAATAAAAGGTTCTAATAACTACAGCTTGACAAGAGTTTGTCAAATTTAGCATTATTGTCAGTAGTACATAAATTATGCAAAAATCTTGATGCGGTAACACAATCAGTGATTTTGCTGAAATGAAGGTAAGAAATATATGTTCTGGAAAATATGTGTAATAATTTATGAATTATTTATGTCTTAGTATTAGTAATCATCCAACATCATTGCCCCGTCATTAGAATACTAAGACGTGCAATAATTGAATACAGTAGTCTTTCATATTTTGCCAACTTTCAATGTTATAAAAACATTAACCTTATTCTTTATTTCTTGTTATTATAAATGAGCATATGTCAAGGTTTGAGAGGTTTGAGAAGGAAATATAGCTTATTTAACAGTTTGTTAACTTGATTTAAATCCTTTAAATATTTACTCATAAAGTCTACGGTCCTCCATTTGTATTCTTACCCAGGCCTGGAAATTTTAGGTATGGACCTGTTGCTATTTTCTTCACAGTTTAAGCCCTCTACACAGCCTTTTTCCTGCTCCCTGACACTCTACACATGGGAAACATTGCACATAGCCCACCAACCTATAAATCTTCTAGTACAGAACTTCTCTCTCCTCTTTGCAGATTGGGCCCTTGCTTTCTCTGTGCTTTTAGCCTCCTAACCTCTTCTAGGTAGGAGAATCCCACATGGAGATCCTGGTCCTCTTTAGCCTCTGCGGGATACCTAACCTCCTAGTGAGGGCACTTGAAATGTTTTTGTTTTCCAAGCACACTACCTGCTGCCATGATGGAGTAGAGACTAGCGGTCCACAGAGAGCAAGGGTGGGGGTGTGATGATGAGGTTCTCTCTTCCTTACCTATCTCTGTGAATACATATAGCATTCATTGTGCTGGAATAAGCACTGGATTGGGAGTCAGACCTGTATTCAATAGATTCATGCCTTGGTTCTACTCTACCAGCTATTATCCCTAGAAAGACATGTCTTAGGTTTTCCATTTGTAAAGTGAAGGGGGGAAGTGGAAAGGGAATTAGATGATTTCTCCTTAACCCAACTTATTGTGGAACAATATGTCAATTCGCTACCTCTGCCAGGAAGTAATTAGGAGAGAGACAAATTGAGACCCTACCACTATCACTGAGAAAGGGGTGAGGAAGTTAGGCATTTGGGAGACACTGGGCTGGATGATTTACAATTCTAGCTCCTAAGGTTACCATATTAACTGCTGAAAGGTACAGGCATGACAAGATAACGACATTAAAGGCAGATGAAATCCTTTGAGAAAATAACTGGGGCTCCTCTTTTGGCCACAGATTTACTACAAAAGAAGTTGAGCTATTTTCCCCTTTAGCTTCCCAAAAAGATCAACAGAAATTTGTATTCTGGATATCTGGAATTTTCCCTGAGAAAAAATTAGTAGGCTGTTGTTTTTAAGACCTAACATCACCTTTAAAAACCTGTTTTCCAAAGATGACCACATCTTCCAAGCTCTTCTGCAATATGATTGCTTTAACGATCAAGTGTGGTAGAGGTGACACTGCGCCATTTCCAACGCAGCCCTTAACTGGCCTGGCAACTGATTCACTCGTCAGAGCCTGGCTCTTGGAATATTCAGTCCTAGAATATTCTCTTATTGAGCAAAGCTGCCATGCTTTAAGATAAGACTTAATGGGATATAGTGTAATATTATCTGCACCTTAATATAATAATCAATTTAAACATAGAAATTGACACATAAGTTTACGTGTTTGCTCATTTAACTTGTTTATGTAGTTTATATATACAGTTTTATCAGGATATGCTATTTGATAAATGCATAGATGAAAATCCCATAATGAACTGAGTAAAATCCATGTTCAAATTTTTAGATTGTTTTTTAAAAGTAATCATAATTTTCCAGAACTTATTACTTAGAGTCAAAAAGAATCTCTTCCCCAAATTACTTGCCTTACTCACATGCTGTTGCTGGTCCCAAGTGAATTTGAGCCTTCTGGTTCTCTTGCTTGCCTCCCGAATTAATCTTTAATGAAAGTGGTGGTTCTTTTATCTCCAGTTCTACCTTTCAAACCTGCTCTATTAAGCAAATTTTTGTCTTACAAAAAATTGACAGAATAAAGCATATAGGCAAATACTATGTTAGTCTCAAGAAGGCAGTGGGCTTTTTATCAGCATAATAATGGGAATAGAATATCCAGTGATTCCTGAAAATGGGTGAGGTGGTGCTCAAAGCCTACCAAGAACACTTCAATTGCAGAATGAGCCTTTGTTTTCACTGCTGAAGGCAGAGCCTGGGATGGTTTGGTCTGCCTCCCTGCTTCCTGTCTGCCCCACAGTTTTGCCAAAGGCACAGCTTACTGGGAGGGAAACTGGCTGAAACCCACAATGGAAAAAGATGAAAAAGAATGAGAATTCATCACATGGGAATGTACCTGAAGCTTGTCATTCAAGGATAATTAGACCTTGGTGAGAGGAATGAAAGGCAGTATCCTTATCAGACAGCTGTGGGGTTTTGTTTTTGTTTTTGTTTTTTTTCAGTAGAATTTGGTTTAGGGGGAAAATGTGACCTCTTAAAACTAATACCAACTATGCTAGTATCTCTTTCAAATACATAAATACCAAAACTAAGAGGAAAGACCCCAGGGTAGAAAAAATGCATGCCATGTCAAAGGAGATTATTTCCTTTCCATTTGTAAGCAGACATGATTAATATCTGTCCTAACCCCAAAGGAAGAGTGTTAAGTCATGTTAGGGCTCTCCTAATTCTCCTGGTCTTACCTGAGCTAAACAACTCCTCTGATGGGCACTGATAATGCCAAAATAACATTTCCCTGGAATGTGAACCATTTTTGCTCACAGCTAAAAACTATATGAAATATGGCATAAGTGGAATAATAGTATATCCTTTAAGATGATGACAAGGTTAGGTTTACGTTAGGGTCTCATACTCTTGCCTGAGGGGAAGAAAGGGAAGAAGGAGATGATATGGGAAATTTATCTGATTCCACTGAGGCCTTAACTAAAAATTCAATTCTTCAGATTTTTTAATATGTGCTTACTTTTGTTCTCTGGATATTGGAATGTGCTCAACATTGTATGAACATTCTTTGATGTTTCATGAAATCATGGTGACCTGGGACTGGTCCCAATCTCAATTCATTTGCAAGGCTAGCATTGCATTTTATTGTGAAAATGTTCTCTTACTTTTATTATTCTCATGGCTATATCTTTTTATGGACTAGAGAATTTTATTTTATCTTCACCTTTCCATATGCACACATGCACACACAGAGTCAACCCTGGTAGGGTTTGTGGGATATCCAAAGAACTGCCCATGAAAGCAAAAAATCTCTGGGAAGAAATATCCTACAGTATACACATGTGAACAGCAATATGATACAATAATGAAAATAGTTTCAAAAACAAGTGCCACCTCTCTTTTCCCTTGTATTTGTGCAGACGTTATATCATTCTTGGGTAGTAATTAGTGCTGGCGGCTTTCTCTAATTGACTCCTGCCATCTAGGCGGCTATAGCTTAAAACTGATCTATTGAGCCAAGTGGTCGATACAAAGAAGTCTCAGTCCTGGACTGAGCAATTTCTAAATGAGTATTATTTATCTAAAAGTAATAAAAACTCTTTAAGTTATAAGAGAATTATTTACTTATAAGGTATTTTATAATATACTATACCACACTATATATAATCAGCTTGGAACCATACTGGTAGTGTTTAAATCCCAGATGTTATTAGATATATAACCTTGAGCAAGATATTTAACCTCTCTGTGTATCCAGTTTTCTCACCTGGAAACTGGGGATGATGATAACAGTGCTAACCTCATGGCTCTGTTATATACATTAAAATAATTAATATATGTTAAGCGTTTAGAACTGTGTCTGGCATGTACCCAGTGCCGTGCAAATGTTTATGAAATAAAAATTGTACCTACCTAATAGAATTAGACAAAAATACTCTTATAAGTGCTAAGAATGGTGCCTGGCATATAGTAAGCTACATGTACTCACCAACATCACACAAATTAGAAAACACATCTTCCACTAGCCACACACTGCATTGGTATTAGGAAAGGGAGGATATAAAAAGTGAGTAAGGACAGGAGATTGACCTTTATTTTGCACTTACTATGTTCCAGGCACCTCATTATGCACTGTTTATATAGTCTCTACCAATTTTCACTAGAACCAAATAGGTGTAACTACTGCAATTTTACGTAAGAGGAGATAAGACTCAGAAAGTTGAGCAGAGAAAATGAAGCCCAGAGAACTCAGGTTTGTCAGACACTAAAATCAAACTTACTCGGCTAGATTTCACTGTCCTTCATACTTTAGGCCCTCAAGGAACTAACAATTAAGTGGAGTAGATAAATACACATAAGTAATTATGGGCATATAGGAAGGTGACAGATACCTGAACAAAAATATAAGGAGAATGTGAATGCAGCAAAGCAAGAGATATCTGGTTAGAGAAAATGGGGGGAGGGTTTTAGAAAAAAGATGGCATTTGTTCTCAACACCTGGGTAAAGAGAAAGAGTATTCCCCCAACAACAATGACCACTGGCTACAGAGCATGCTCAGCTTTGAGCATTACATCCCACAAAGAGCAGAACGAAGTGGGAAATGTGGGTGGAGTAAACATTGAACCTAGGTGGGGGGGGGTGCAGGGTGAAGGGAGAGGACAATATGGAAAATACTATGGAAAATATCACCTTAGAATCCTTACATATGAATATATTTTAAGCCTTGGAGATGTGTGCAGAGCTCAGACTCACTGCCCATTTCTCTACAAAGGTGATACTTGCCTCTTGGCCCACTGTACCCTCGATGACTTTGCTGGACTCCCCAAGTTGGCTGTAGTCTTAGTTGAAGTCCCAAGACAGCATTGCCTTTCACCCCACATTCCAAGCCCTGTCAGTGTTGATACACGTCTCCACTTCTAAACTTGGATGAAATACCACATTGAGAGGCTTGGGATCTGGCTGGTTGTGTCCTAGGTTGTGAAGGACACAATCCAGAGGGGTGGGGAGGTAGCTTTCCAGAGTAAACTTTGACCAATGAATAAAAGAAAGTTGTGGGGGGAGTGAGGCAAGTAAGTTCCCTTTATTTTCTTCCCTCCAGGGTCTGTTCTGAGGTTCAGTGTCTCCTGAGTGCCTAGCAGACATGCTGAGGAAACTGCTGTGTCTCACTGTAGCTCACTGGGAAGCAGATGTTAACTCAGTTACTCACAGCATTGCATTGCTGTGCATCTACCCTTGCTTTGCTTCTTTTTCCCTCTCCTTCACCATGGGCTTCTGCCTCTCATATATATGGGATAAGTACTTTAATCCTTGCCTCAGGCTCTGCTTTCTAAAGGAGTAGGGATAAGGCAAGAACAATGTGTTTTCTTATATGTCTGTACACTTATCCATCCCTCATTCTCCAGCACTTCTTACCAAACCCTCTGAAAATCCTGAAAAACTTAATAAAGAGTCTATTAAAATTCAACACTTTAGATCAAGCCACAGAATTCTCTGGAGTTTTCATGTACCGTTTGATTCAAAAGTCTGGTTAAAGATACAGAGTTCACATTTGAGGATGCTAGTACCATTCTTTTTTGCTTTATTCTTTATTTAAATTCAATTTAGATAACATATACTGTAATATTAGTTTCAGGGGTAGGATTTAGTGATTCATCAGCTGCATGTAACACCCAAGCCTCATTCCATCAGGTGCCCTCCTTAATGCCCATCACCCAATTACCTTATCCTCTCACCCACCTCCCCTTTAGCACCCTCAGTTTGTTTCCCAGAGTTCAGCATCTCTTGTGGTTTGCCTCCCTCTCTATTTTTATCTTATTTTATTTTTCCTTCCCTTCCCCATGTTCATCTATTTTGTTTCTTAAATTCCACATATACGTAAAATCATATGGTATTTGTCTTTCTCTGACTGACTTATTTCCCTTAGCATAATACCCTCTAGCTCCATCCACATCATTGCAAACAGCAAGATTTCATTCTTTTTGATGGCTGAGTACTATTCCATTATATATAGTATATTTATATGTGTTATGTAAATATATATATCACATTTTCTTTATCCATTCATCTGTTGATGGACATCTGGGCTCTTTCCATATTTTGGTTATTGTGGACATCACTGCTATAAACTTTGGGGTGCATGTGCCCCTTTGAATCATTATGTTTGTATCCTTTGGATAAATACCTAGTAGTGCAATTGCTGAGTCGTAGGTACTACCATTCTTGAGAAGAACCATTGTTAACCCTCTGCTATTGGTCTTGTTAGTGCTTCCAATAGTTGCTTGTTGGGTAATACACATAAATGCAGATTTATTCACTCATTCATTGTTTGGTTAAATTCTTAGTGTATTCTACAACTATACTAGGTATTGAGGTAAACGTGTGTGTGTGTGTGTGTGTGTGTGTATGTGCACATGCTTACTCATATACCAACTTGAGGGAATTCATAATCAGGCAAAGACTAAAAATAAAACATCACATTTAGAATGTAATGTAATGTATGAATGTAATGAATGAATATAAACACAATTTGTTGATCACAACCTTAGCTTTTATATTTGCTTAAATGGTAGTTAAAGCATATGACAGTTAAGTTATTGGTTTAATTTCTAACCTTTGTATTGACTGATGAGTTTGAACTTGTTCAGAGTCTTTTGTCAATATATATACTTACGGTTTTTTTCTCTTTTTTTCCCCCTTTTCCCCTTTTTGGAATTTAGCTTAATCCCCTTGTCTTGCCTCTCTTGATTGCTGCTGAGTCTTTTCTGGAATTGATAAAATCAGATTATTTGCTTTATTTTTTCTTGGTATTGCTAGCTTCCTGTCTTGGTTAGCCTTGGATACTCTGATAATGCCATTGGTCGGGTTATTACATTTATAGTGATTTTGCTGGAGGAAGAAAATGCCGATGATTCTGTAAGAGGAGGAGAAATGGAAAAGACTAGCTCTGTTTCTTTTTCAGGTGAGATGTGGGTTTCAAATCAGCTGTAAGGCAAAGTCATAAAGCAGTCTCCTGAAAAAAATTATCCGATCCATTTCAGATTGCATTTCTCTTTCCTTGTGTGAGTCTCCCTCAGCCTTGATGGAAAGGCTTGGGCCTAACAAGAGGCAAAAGAAACATCAAAACATGTCAATCATCCATGCAAAACAATAAAATATGAAATGGAACTACTTGAGAACATATGCCATTGTCCACTGCAGTGCTCCTCAGAGCATGTCTATGAACTATCTCTTTTTTTAAAAATTTTTTATTGTTATGTTAATGACCATACATTACATCATTAGTTTTTGATGTAGTGCTCCATGATTCATTGTTTGTGCGTAACACCCAGTGCTCCATGCAGAACGTGCCCTCTTTAATACCCATCACCAGGCTAACCCATCCTCCCACCCCCCTCCCCTCTAGAACCCTCAGTTGGTTTTTCAGAGTCCATCGTCTCTCATGGTTCGTCTCCCCCTCCGATTCCCCCCTTCATTCTTCCCCTCCTGCTATCTTCTTCTTCTTCTTCTTTTTTTTAACCTATATTACATTATTTGTTTCAGAGGTACAGATCTGTGATTCAACAGTCTTGCACAATTCACAGCGCTCACCATAGCACATACCCTCCCCAATGTCTATCACCCAGCCACCCCCACCCCTCCCCCCCCCCCCCACAGGTGTGATTAGTTAAGGTGCTTGTGTCAGAAAACAAATCAATAATGTCACCAAGCACACTATTTAGTTTAGCCGACCTCTTTTTCATGGTGAGACTTTCTGGAAGTGAGTGGTGTGCTGATTTACATTCTAACATAAGCATCTTATTTCATCAAGTAAGATGGCTTCAATAGCACTAATCTAGTACATTCATTAAGATTGTCTTTGTAACACTGTAGAGAAAGCAACTGCCATATCTCAGTGGCTTAACCCAAACCAACCATAATCTCTCAGTTATGCTACTCATCCCAAGCAGATTGATAGGGCTCAACTTCAAGCAGACAAGTAGGATTAGGGCTGTTGGACTCCATCATCTTGTAGCTGAACTTTCTGGAATTTTTGGTCTCTTCATTTACCATGACTGGAGAAGAGAAACAACAGAAAATCTGGAAGGCCTTAACTGTAGAAGTGACACATGCCACTTCCACTTACATTTCATTGGCAAGAATGAACCAGAAGGCCCCACTTACCAGCAAGGAGAAGGAAAAGTGGGGAGAAGCAAATAGAATGGCTGGTGAGCACAAGGATCTTTGCCATATGTCCCCATGCCAAATCATATGGCACTAAATTACATATTTATCAGTCATAACTCTAACTTCCTCATATGTTTGAATGTAGCACTCAGCATGATTAGAGAGGTGTCTATGTTATGGGAATTTCTAAATATTTTCCTTTCTTCTTTTCAATCTCAAAATGGTAGCATTACACCCTACAATTCTTAAAGACATTGTTATAAATAAAAAAATTTCATTATTGTATTAAGATTTGAATCAGCACTAACACAATCATGTCTTTTGATGTAACTGAATTCCCAAAGAGGGAAAAATCCTCCTCGACCTCTTCTCTTCCCGAAGATTTTTCTGGGCCTCGTCTACCTCAGGGAAACACCTCGAGTCTCGGAAGGGCAGCTCCATCGTTGCTGGACTCATCTCTAATAGAGTTTTGATAGGCTTAGCATCACTGGGCAAGGCACCCGCCACCTCTGCCTTGTGCAGAATTTGCATTATCTAAAGATCACTCTGTAAGCTATGGTCCATTCGCCTTGGCAAATACTGTTTAAATATAGCATCCATAAATAAATGTTAAATAATTCATGAACATAATTTTGTAAATTCTGCTAGGCCACACCTCTCTGGGGGCATATTTATGAACATGCGTCAGCCCGGAATCAATGTGTCTGCCAAGCTCCTTGCCTCTGAGGCAGAATTCCCACATCTAGCCCAAAATGCTGCAAACGGCTCCGATTCCCCTTCAGTAGTCATCCATCATACTGTCACTTTAATTCAGATGCTGCTACTTGTTTTAATAACATACATCTTACACAAAGAATATTGCTAACACAAGAATCTTGGGGTAGATTTTTACAACCTCATAAAATGGTATTAACCCTCTGATCCCTGATGTTCTTTCCACGCAGCACAAGCCTCTGGACGTTTTCCCTGCCCCCCTCTGCTCCCTCCAATCTTCCTGATGCTTATCAATAACCTACGTTCGTGGGGGTTGTATAGCACCAGGACCTGTCATCAATCACTGCAGTAAAAATATTATTCCCCCAGCATTGCCCTGAAGAAGTATGGAAAGAATAAAAGTGTTATTGCAGGAATTATTTAGCAAACAATAGATGGATAAAATGTATTATGGTAAGTGTTAAATTATATCACCTCATTACAGCGAGCTGACTTCAGATAGCAGGAAAGTGGCTTGCTGCCTTGTCTAAGTAGTTCCGAAGAACAATGGGAAAGACCACAAAAGATTTCAAAAGGAAACACCAGTCTATCAGGACTAGAATAGACTCTGCTGAAGAGAAATTTGTCTGGGGGAATGATTTGGAATAAAAACTTCTCCCTGGCCTGTTTTGAATATTAAGCTGGAATTTACAAAAGAGCAATGAGGGTTTATATTTAGTTGTTGAATATTGGATGCTATTCTAGGAAAGAGATTCTTAAAAAAAGAAAATAGATGTGTGGTCTAACCGCTCCGTGCCTGCCATGCAGCCCCTCTTCATACCCCCTACATGCTCTTTTAAGCAGGGGTGGGGGAACCGTTTTCATTGGTGAGGAAAATATATATCTTGCAACACTTAAGTTTCAGTCAGTTCTAGAAAAGTGTACCATGCCAATATTTGTAGCTTCAGCCGGTGTTGGAAAACAATGTTCCTGAAAAGTCAGATTAAGCCAATTACTAAAATCAGGATTGCATTTTAAATACTATTAAAGATACCTAAGCAAGGTTGGAAACCATGTTATATTTTTTTAACCAAGTAGTCTTTTATCAGTTAATGTAGATTTTTTTTTTTTTTTTTAGGCATAATGTTACACTGGGCTCCTGGGATTCATTTGATCAACATGATTAAATTATTTCCTTACTCAGCTAGAAGGAAATTACTAGTTACCAGACATTATGTGTCTGTTAATTATGTGCAATAAGGCTCTCTCCTATCACACCAGCTCCTGCATTCATGTTCTGTGCATTTTAAAGGCATTATCATTAAAAAAATTTAAATATTGAAAAGGGACAGCTATAATTTTGTTTCATCTATTTAATAAATAAGTAATCTGTGAAATCAGTGGTACAAAGTATCTCTTTGCTCTTTGTGTCAGCATAGACATTCTTAAGAAGAACATACTGAAAGATTCTTTTGATTTCTATCTTCACAAAAGAATATTTGCCCATCAGCTTTCTAGGGCAGCGACCAGGTCCTTCATTACTGAATGGAGTGAATATGAGCATTGCCAAAAAAGAAATCTGATTGTGTGGCTCTTCAGTGTAGAGTCTGCTCACCTGGGATGGGTGATGGTGCCAAATTTACATTTCCTCTTGTGGCTCAAATCTACAATCTAAGGTTTCAAAAGATTTTTTCTTTTTTTCTTTTTTTTTCTTGCAAAAGAAGAGACAACATATGGTAGCTGAGAGGCCTTATTTTGTCTCCTAATGAAATGATGTGCTTCTGTTTCATATTAAAGTGTTAATCGGTCTGAAATTAGGTCTCACAAAAAGAATAGTGCTTTTAAAATGCTTAATATGATTCATTTTCTGCAGTCAAAACCAGATGACTTTTATTTTTGTATCAAAAAGAGAAAGTGGAAAGCAAGCTCTTCCTCCCCTGACACCCCCACACGTCCCCCATCTGCCCAGGCTTGGGACCCAGATCCAATAACCGGTTTATAGAACAGAAAGCTCTTTAGAGTCGGAGCTTGCACCGAAGCCTAGAAGGTTTTGTTTGAGTTTGAGAATTTTCATAGGTTTATGAAATCTCAACAAATATTTCAAAGAAGGAAGTTTCACATTTGAAGTAGGTGATCCTATTAGGTGCTGAGAGACGGCGCCTTTGTTGTGGGCCCAGGCATCATTTTATGTAAGATAGAGCCGTGTCCCACTAATATGCCAAGACATCACTTTCATGCCAGAAACAGATAGGGCTGAACTTGTTTCATGCACTTTGGCTTTCATTGTTAATAATGAATGACGAAAGTTCAGAGGAGAGGAGCTAAGTGGATACTCGGCTTTAAAAGAATGAATTTTAACCAGCAACATGCCAAACTACTCAGAAACCACTTAGATGGTCAGGAAAGAGAGCACAGAGAAAAAGCTCATCCTGGAAGTCTTCCACAGCCATCAATCCCCGAGAAGCCCATAGTGGTGAGATTGGTGAGTCTCCAGGAAGATCCCAGCGGCGGGAGCATTCTGTGACCGGTGCACCTCAGAGGTCTGGGTTTTGCACCAGGAGGTACAAAATGGGAATCTCCTATTTGTTTTCAGAGAAGGAGATGGAGATAGAGACAGGCACAAGAAAGTTGATTAATACAATTTTAGATCTCAATGGACACAAATATCGATTAAATGAATTAGTGCCTCTTTTAAGTCAAATCAACACTTGAGATCCCAGAATTTCTTTTAAATTTCTCCCTTCTTCTTCCTTTTTACCTTTTCCTTCCTTATTTTTTCTTTCCATTCTTTTTCCTTCCTTCCTTTTTTTTTGTTTCTCCATTTCCTCCTTCCTACCTCCTTTCTCTTCCTTCCTTTTTCCTCTCTTTTTTTTTTTTTTGCATTATTTTACCTTATACTTGACTTTCTGGAGAAAGACCTCAATAACAAGCAACCACACTCTAAAGATCATGCATACAGTATTTATTTTTTCATTCAACCAATATTCATTGAGTGCTTCTCTCATGCCAGACATCTAGTAGGCACCTAGGATAGAAGAGTGAACAAAACAAATTCAGCTCCTTCTCTTTTAGAGCAGAGAACCTAAGAATCTTAGAATAAAAGCTATGGTGTTCAGTATGTTTTTCAGCTCAATTTCCTGCATCATCTTTAACTACAACTCAGGAGGATGAGAACTGATTATCTGTTCCATCAGTATGATCATCAAAGATTCTAGTACAATCATTAGACTTGACAGCTAAAACAAAAAAATGGACACACTACAAGCAGTTTAGAAAAGATTTTCAGCAATAAAGAATAAAACCACATGATTTGGGAGTTTAAACACAAATTTGAGTTATCCAGAATGTCAAATTTTCTGAACAACACATAGGAGGTTTTCTTATCCAGGGTAGAAGAGAAAGGTCTTGCTCCAGTAATCAGGACATGGCAATGATAGCCTGACACCACTGTGTATTCTAAGAGACCCTGACCACTTTGTGTGTATGATTGCTGATAGCCTCATCCATCACAATGAATGTTTTATCACCTGTTTTGTGTATGTTATGGAGTATAGAAATCAATAAAAGTACTATACAAATAGAATTAATTATGCCAGCATCTTCTGATAGTCAAGAGCCCTGGAAAGTTAAGTTTTGGGCCTTCAAAGCCAACTTTTAGAAGAGAGCTCTTTGATCTTCGATCCCATACAAATGTGCACATTCTCAATTTGGAAGAATGCCCTAATTTTAGGCACTTCCCTGAGATACTAAAGCTGTTATTCTAGCATTTAAATCAAAGAATTCTTGACGGCAAATTGACTGAGAAGGCAGATTCCACTTTAGTTGCCAAAATTTGTTTTAGAATATTCTCCCAACCACAGCCAGGCCACCACAGACCAGCCTTACTAATAGTCACACTCTACACAGCTCTTAAAACTATGATATGATACTGAGTTAATCCTTTTCCCACCTTCAAAAGTCAGGCTGGTACAGCTGGATTATTAACTTGAGTTAATCTGAGCATTAACTTGTGTTTGTTGCAAGGCTGTAAAATGTAGATATAACCCAGTTTGGCTTTGTTTTCCTATTAATTGAATTGACCGTTTGCCTCAATCCCACATCTGTAGATTTGCCCTATGCCTTGACAGTTGTGCGTTTTACCTGTAAACCTACTTCCATTTGCACAGTTTGGTGACTGAAAGTCTTTCCATATCTGAAGCTGGCCATAGGGTTACAGTTTTTAGAAGGCAGGGCTGGATGTACACGTTCATGTTGTCTGGCGCAGAGTTGTTCTGTTTGGTATGATTTGCTTCCCAGCGTTCCCCACCTCACATATCTTAACAACCAGTCCTAGAAAGTCTTTTTCCCTGGCGCATGTATTTTTTGTTGTGTTTTGAATTTTGGGATCCCATGGTCCTCCCTGTCCTCTGGAGATTTGTCTCAGACATCTAATTGGAAAGTCCCTTTATTTCCCTTGCTGGCACATAATCAGATCTCTGTTCCCTTTGGATTGTTTCTCCCATTTTGGAAAGCTTAACTATACCCCTTGGATTTTTGCTTGACAATTTGTTGAAAAATCAACCTTCCTTGTTAACAAGCACTACTGGTAATCCTTTTCCTTTCCCTCTGCTTATTGGTACCTAGCAAATTCCCTCAAATTAAATCAGTCCTTAGCTGAGGAGTTTTGTTTATTTTTAAGAAACTAAAAAGCCCCAGGTGGGGGAAGGGGAGAGACAACCTCATGCGCTCTTGTGGGGTGTAGATTGCACAAACTTTTGTATAGGCAATCTCACAATATGCATTAAACCTGAAAACCACCCAGGCCCTTGGCCCAAGTGATTTCATTTCTAGCATTATCCAAAGGAAATATTTCCTCAAGTGTTCAGAGATGTATAACCTATTTAAAACAACATTGTTAATAATAACAAAAATGTGACATTTAGCTGTTTATCAAAGGTTGATAAAATAAAGTTTTCTATATTAATATGACAGAATGGTAGCTAGAATTAATGATACACTAGAGAAGAGTATTTACTGATATTGATATTGAATATATCTATGATATATTAAGTAGAAGATTGCAAAACACTCTTCCATGTTCAGTCAGTCAATCTACTATCTATTTACATATCTGCATGATCTCTACCTATCTTTCCATCTATTCAGTTAGAACAAATAATGGTTGCTTATGAGTGTGGAAGTAGGGGTATATTTTATTTTATTTTTTATGCATAGATACACTTCCTGATTTTCTAAAGTGAATATGTATTGCTTTTGTAATTTAAAAAAAAGCAAGAAAGCTTAAAGGAAAATGAGAAGACCCCTGGCCAGTACAGGTCTCACAGGCAATGGGGCAAGCAATCACATCAAGTTTTGACCCACTGGGCACTGAGAGTGGGTTCCACCCAGTTCCCACCATTATCCTCTCAGGCACTAGGTACTCTGTATATAATGTGTACTTTTACCTTTTGATCTGTGTATTATAATATGGAAGAGGTACTCCATGAATGGTTATGGAGTTAAAATAAATGAAACTATTTCTCTTTGTACTTTGTACCTCTATGCCACATAAGTTCTAATTAAGAATGCATCATTAAGTGAATGTTATAACTTAGGTCATTAATACATATGGTAGATTGAATTATGGTTTCCCATCTTCACCACTCCTGCATCCACATTCTCTGCCATATGACTACACTGTTCCTCTTCCAGAGGCAGAGTGCACTTCTCCACCCATTGAGCTTGAACTTGACTATATGTCTTGCCTATGGGATATTAGCAAACATCATCTACAACCATCCAGTATATTGGCAGAGACTTGAAATGTGTTGCACAGTTCAGTTTTCTCTCTTGAGCTTCTGTCATCACCATGAGAAAATAATGCCTTGGCTAGTTCACTAGTCCAAGGAGGATGAGAAACACTCTCTGCCAGCTCAATAGCAGATGCATGAATGGGAGTAAATGATTGTTATTTTAATCTCCTAAGCTCTGGGATGGTTTGTTACACAACATCATTATGAAATTAGCTGACCAATACATTGACTAGATGTTACATTTTATTATATTAATAGTAGGTATGAGGTATTAATGAAACTTTTTAAAATGCATAATTCAAAGTATAGCAATGATCTCATCATAAGTTTGCATGGGAAGTCAATTACAACTATATATTTCTGGAAATTTGACAAAGCAAGTTTATAGTTTAAGAGCAAAAAGGAACTGAGGAGCCTCCTAAAATTCAATTGCAGCAAGGTGAGTCACCCAGTTAAGTTTAATCATCAGAGGTGAGGATTGAATTTTTTTTTAAAAAGAGAGAGTGAGAGTGAGCAAGTGTGGTGTAAGCAGAGGCAGGGGGAGGGGCAGAGGGAGCGAGAGAATCTTAAGCAGGCTCCACACTCAGCACGGAGCCTGACGTGAGGCTCGATCTCAAGACCCTGAGATCATGACCTGAGCCAAAATCAAGAGTCAAACGCTTAACTGACTGAGCCACCCAGGCGCCTCATGAAGATCAATTCTAAATAGGGTATAGTGTCTAGAAATGCTCACCGCTTAGTCAGATTTGGGTCCCTGTGAGAGAAGAAGGTGGAAGCAGTATCAGTGCCTGGTGATAGACTGAGGGGAGCACAGGAGAAGCACCAGTAGTAACCAGTAATAACTGGCCATGGTAATGTCGGTGCAGTTACGAGACACCCTCTAAGGTTTCTCCAAATTTTGAGACAGAGAACACTGTAGAAGATGTGCCTTCCTAAAAATGGTGGCAGGACCCAGGTTGAAATGCGGTTTATTACTGTTTTACATGACCCTATTTAAGATGACTCCATTTGTTCTCATGGCCCAGTGAGGCATCAGGAAACTCAAGTTAAATGGGTGTCATTTCACACCAACAAGTGGAGACAAGACTTTGTCATGTTGCTGCCAAATGGGGTGTCCCACTCGAGTTTATAACAGGTTCAAAATACCCGAACAGGCATTCGGGAAGTTTGAGCAAATAAAATTCTCTTTTAACGTTTTTTTTTTTTTTTTTTTTTAAACTTTGCAATGAAAATTGCTGTTTGAGAGACTATAGTGACTCAAAAAACGAGGAGAAGCATAGGGTAGCCAGAGAGAGAAATCAAAGCATCACTAAAGGTGTTCCACATCTGAGAAAGATCAAGCTAAAAATGGAAGAAAATAGCTGTTACTTTATTCCATAAATTAAAAACAGAGCTGCTCTTCTCTTTATTTTGAAAGCCTTTTTATAAAATAGTGGCAGTAGAGTGATTTAACATGCTCTAGTGATTTCTATTGAACTCCTATTTTCAAAAAAAAATTCCGTTTGCTCTTGGTAAGATTTGAATGGGCCCTAAATATGTGGACACCAAAAATTAAAATGCTACCTAAACTTTGACCGATTGTTTTAATATATATCAAACAATGTGGATTAATCCTTTTATAGTCTTTCTGACCTACCCTGTCTGCATCTTAATCATTTTCTTGTTGTGCCAATATTGTTTGCATAACAGTAGGTTTATAATTTATGTTTTTTATTAAAAGGTGTCTGTGGAAAAGAGATTTACCATGACTCTTCAGAAAATTATATTTTTAATCAGCTGTAGAAATTCATAGTATTTTCTACATATGGGGCACCTTATTACAATGATCCAAACAGACCAAAGTCAACAACAACAAATAATCTTGTCTGTCTATTGTTAATTCTTAGAAGAACAAACATATGTTTTGAACATCGTTACTGCTAAATTAGCACAAGCAATCAGGCATTCTAGGAGAGTAAAATAAAAATGCAGAGCACTATAGTATAATTACTATTTGCATTTAAATTGTGTGCTATTCTTTTCTAACACCATGTAGTAATAGTAAAGTCTAACATTTACTGAGTTCTTTTTGTGTCAGTAAATAAGAAGAATATCTCAGTTAATCTTCACAACAACCCTGTGATATAGATACTATTATTATAGGATAATATTTTTCATATGAAGAAACTGAGGCTTGGCAGGACAAAATCCCACCCCCAAAGTTGCAGAACTACTCAGCAGAAGCAGAGATTCAAGCCTGGCATGTTTGACTTTATCACTAATGTTCTATGGTATGCTTTTATTATTAATTAGCTAACAGTAGGTTTAAATGTTAAATTTGACATAACAGAGTTCAGCTATATCACTGACAGAAAAAAAAAAAACAAACCCATGAGTTTGAAGGAAATAACTCTTCAGTAAGTACTTCACGAATGGATTGCGAAGAGAGGAACAAAGGATTTATCCAAAACAAAACATATCATTCATATTTTTCACCAAAATAATGATCATGGATACCCATAGCGACACCCCCAAAGTTACTCATTCTTTAGTAATTTAAAGCAAAAACAATTCTACTATAATTTAAATAAAAACTTGAAAAAAATGAAAACAAAAACAATTCTAAGAGGCAAGTACCATAATTTATTAGTGTTTAAATTTCTAGAATATGAAGTGCTTGATTGATAAGAAAAATGCATGGAATGAGGATAGATGTATAAATTGGAGATCACATGCTATGGTCACAAAGCCTGAGATGCATGCATGCATGCATTCGTTCCGTGGATATTTATTGAGCACCTACAATGTGCATCGTTCTTGGTGTGAAGATATAGCAATGAACAAGTCGGACAAAACCCTACCCTCATGGAGCTTACATTCTAAGTTGGGAGACAGGAAAACAAAGAAACGTTCAAGTTCTTACAGTATTAAGTACTATGATGAAGAATAATGGAGGTGAAGATACAGTGCTAAAGGAAACAAGACTGCAGCTTTACTAGGTGAAAAAGGCTGCGATTTCAGTTTCTAGTTAGGTTAAAGCTGTGAGAAGCAGAGCAGCGTAGCATCTATGTTGGTACCGTCCTTATCCGAGGTAGTGTAGGTGTCTTTGCTGATTGCTGAACCACATTAACTGATTTCTCCCTGTGAATGAGTTAACTACTAATAGAATTCACAAGTCCTGCTCACACAAAGTTTACTAGTGAATTAGGAGTGAGATACACACATGCTAACATGAAAAGGGGGAGGAAAGAGGGTATCTATTGCACCTATCTTGACAATGGAGTTCAACCCCAGCAGTGGAGAAGGGAGGATACCCAGAGGCGGGAATAAAGGTGGAACAAGGCAGGCTCCCTGGGGGTGGAGAATATTGAGTTGGACTCTAAGAATGGGTAGAGTTTGGTTAGGCAGGGATGTGGTGTCTCTCCTAGAAGACTGTGAGCCTCCCGAGAGCAGACCACGTTTGTCCTCTTCCTGCCCTCTGTTCATATCTATATTCCAGCAATTATCTTCTCCTGGTGAGCGGTTTGTAACCATTTACAGAGCGCTTAGGGCAGGTAGAGATATAAGAAATGTGATGAGACAGAGTCTGAGACTGAGAGTAAAATGTGGGGTTTAGGTTGCTTACTTCCATGAGCCTGTTTCCTCATTTAAAGAAATGGCACAGTAATCATTGCGCTGCCTCCTTCTCAGGACTACCATGGGATTTAAATGGGAAAAAGGGAAGCTAAGGGAATGTTCTGGGTGACTGTAAAGTGCTGTATAGCCACTGGGGGCTGACCGGCACGATGCCCTAGGACTAGGCCACACAAAAGAGACATGTCTTACAGGGGTTTTAGAAGTCACCTCATCCAATTCCCAAATTTTGCAGATTAGGGAAACTGAGTCTCAGGGAGCTTGAGACATCTGTGAGATCACACTACTGGTTAGTGGAAGAACCTAATTCTTAAGTCTCTAGACTACCAGTGCTCTGCCTCCCAAATTCTAGTGGTTGGGCCATTGAGATGACATCTGTAGGAATGCCTACTCATTTCACTTCAGACATACAGTTAGTTTTGTGGTCCCAGCTGAAGCCCTGTATCCTGTTCACTCTGGAGGTAGTATTTTAGCTGGCACCTGGGAGGTGTTACTACCTCCCACCCCAAGCACTTCCCATGTGGCAAGGCAGTAAGACTTATAGCAGACTAAACTGAGAGAGTGTTACCTACTTAAACTGTTTTTCTGACTTAATAAGAATTTTTCATCTACAGCAAGCCATTTTAAAATATTGTCTATACACAAACAGTCACTCTGAATAATAGGTCTGCACACAGTAAATGTCACCTCTCTAAATCACACGAGACCTCGGCGGCACAGCAGAGGAGGCTCCATAACAGTTTAAACTTCAGCCTCCCATTTATTATGGATGTGTTTATAAATCTCAGAGGGCACTCTTGCACCTCCTGGGAAATCCAAAAACGGTGCCGTTGTTTGTCAGGGTGACTTGTCCAGGATGTTGAGGTCCTGGCCATCCTTCTTACATCCAGATCACATTTGGTTCCAAAGTGGGTCAGCCAAGGTTGTTGTCAAAGGTGCCATTTTCTCATCATTAATGACAAGAAAAGTCGGTTCCAGAAAAAGTAGATGGGGTTTGAAAACTGGGGTTTAGACAGTGAATGTAGGGGCTTGTTTTCTTTTTTCTTTCTTTCTTTCTTTCTTTCTTTCTTTCTTTCTTTCTTTCTTTTTCTTTCTTTCTTTCTTTCTTTCTTTCTTTCTTTCTTTCTTTCTTT
>NW_022589715.1:28681106-28780008 GCF_004348235.1 Phoca vitulina
TTTCTTTCTTTCTTTCTTTCTTTCTTTCTTTCTTTCTTTCTTTCTTTCTTTCTTTCTTTCTTTCTTTCCTTTCTTCTTTTTCTTTCTTTCTCTCTCTCTCTTTCTTTCTTTCTTCTTTCTTTCTTTCTTTCTTTCTTTCTTTCTCTTTCTTTCTTTCTTCTTTCTTTTTTTCTTCCTTACTTTTTTTTTCTTTACCTTGAATAAATGATCTTCTCTACAAAAGTGCTCTGAGTTTCTCACACGAGGGAAGCAAAAGACAGCTTACACAGCAATGGCATTGAGAAACTCTTTAGCCGCTCCCATCTGTCTTGGTTAGTATGAATACTTTAGCATTAAGTGGAGAAAAGGAGAATCCATCAATAGTTAATAACTGACCTTAAGATGGGAATTCAAAGTTCACCACAATTACACCCAAGTGTCAGAGAACACACATGGGACATTATCAATATATTTGACTACAAGAGCCTGGGATGGCAAATTTAAATATCATCAGAGGAAGAACTAGGCATTATTTTTAATGAGAAAATACTGTTACCATATCCAACAGCCCACACTAAGATACTCAAAACCAAAATTCTCAGTTAGCAGTGATTGTGGAAAGGTAAGCATAATCTAAAAGAGCAAATAAGAGTCAGGCTGAAATTCTATCACGTGTCCAGGTTGTAAACAAAACGTTTCATAGATTCAAAGGGAGACTGTATTTAAAGGTGAAAATAAGCTGAGGCAAAAGATGAAAAGAAAATGTGTTTGTGCAGAATGGCACAACATGGATTGTCATCAAAGAAATGCAGCTTAAAACCACAATGATTTATCACTACACTAGAATAACCAAAAGTAAAAGACTGACCACACCAAATGCAGGACAACTGGAATTCTCTCATACATTGCTGGTGGGAGCATAAAATGGTACAACACTGTGGAGAGCCATTTGTCAATTTCTTATAGAGTTAAACACACACATACCTTATGACTCAGCTATTTCATTTCTGGGTATTTACTTTGAAAAAATGAAAAATATGTGTTCATAAAAAGATTTGTACAAAAATGTCCATAGCAGTTTTATTCATAATGGCAAAATTTTGGAAATAACCCAAATGTCCATCAAAAGGAGGAGTGATAAACATTATGTCATAGACACAGAATGGAATAGTACTAAATAATACAAAGGAGTGAATCACAGGTACTTAAAAGTACATGGATGAATCTCATAAAAATTATGTTGAGCAAAATAAACTGGACACAAAAATTAAATACTATATGGTTCCACTTACGTGAAGTTCAGGAACAGGCAAAAGCAGTCTATGGGAATAGAAATCAGAATAGTGGTTCCCTCTTGGAGGGGAGAAAGACAAAGGAAAGACACGAGGAAACTTTCTAAGGAGAGAGTGATGCTTGGTGTTGGCTGCTAGTTACACAGGTGCATGTACACAAATTAAACTTTAGACTAATTTCTACTCATTTTAACATATGTAATTATACTTCATTTAAAACAAAAAAACATATATGTAGAATAAGAACTGTGAGGCTAATTGTCTCCCTCATATTCACTGTTATAAAGCCTTACTACTCAAAGGGTGGTCCGCAGGACAGCGGTGTCACCGGGATGATGCAGGAATGCAAGAATCTCAGGCCCAGCCCAGACCTTTTCAGTCAGACTATACATTTTTCATGAAGCCCAGAATACTCCTATTACACATTAATGTCCGAGAAGTATCATTACAGTGGTTGTCTGTCTGTTGTTTTTAAGAAAACCACAATCCATTTGTCCTATTTAAGGGAAAAGCAGCATCCTTTAGGGGCATTACCTTACCTCCCCTTGTGTAGTCCTGGGGTTACTGTTAATCAAAGCACACTGCCCCGGCCCTTCTTCGGCCATGAAGAGGACGTATCCCTCCGTGAGGCCAATCGGATTCTCTGTCCTTGACTAGAGGGAAGCAAACATTGAAAACCCCGGAAGCTCCAGCGTTCAGTGACAGCCTCAGAGGAAACTGTTCCACAGTTCCTGCTGCCCTCATCTCTTCACTTGCCATAAATTTCTCTTCTGGGGGGCCTGGTTCTCCACCCCTGCTTCGAGCTCTATGAACTACCTTGTATCTTTCCAGTAAATTCACTTTTGATTACATTATCTAGGTTTGGATTCTGTTGTTTGCAACCCTAATCCCTAACTGATGTTCTGTATCAACTCACCCCAAAATACTTAAGGAATCTAAATGCAATTTTCACGGCATGACCAACACCTTTCTGTGCTTTCTGTTTTCTAAAGGCTGGGGAAAACTGATTCATGGGACACCACAGGCCAATACAAAAGACCACGTTTCAATCTACTCCCCTGCTGTCTCATTTTGTCCACACAGCTCTCAGAAACCTTGAGCCAGAAAGTCTATCCTCCATAAAATAACTGCACTGGGTGAGACTATTCACATTTACTGTTCTTTGTACCCAAAAATGACAAGTGGGAAAAACCCGTAGGAACCCTTAAAAAGTCAACTGCCAACAAGTAAAATTAATTTGGAATCAACAGAGTGGGAAGCTGTTATCTGAATGGCCTGCTCACATTATAAAATAGGCCTTCTGAGGAAAATATGACATTGGCTAGATTTGGGGGGACAAAAATTAGTCTTCTGACAGAAGATTGACCAATGTGTGATAACCACAGATGCCTTCGATTTTTTTTAATTGAATGCATAGACAGTAGGAATCTTTATGTGTAAAAAGTAAAAACTCCTTAATGAATTTTTTCATTCAAATGAATATTGGCAGATAGGAAAATAATTCTTCTGTTATTTTACTTCAGTGAAATTAGTTATGGGAAAGTCTAATCAGTGTTTACATAAATACAGATGATTTTAAAAGAATTACTAGACTTTTTGAACTTACTGATTTTCAATTACATATGACTCCTTAAGTCTATATTAAGAAAGACACCCACAATGCTTTTCTTTTCACTCTAGTGTCATTCACAAATGGGAATTATTTTTAAAAACTTTTTTAAAATTTGCACTGTGATAGACTAGATAGCAGAGGGCTTTCGGCTTGATTTTCAAGAAGTGGGTATCAGAGGGGATAGGACTTGACACATCTATGTTAACGTAGGACTCATCACAGCCATGGTTATAAAATGAAATAAGTTATTTCTATATGTTGGACGGAGTCTTTTCTAGGACCAAGGAGCATGGCACAAAAATAGTTTAAATGAAAGAGAAAGGATTACATGTCAGCTACTACCAGTTGCCTATCCGAATCCCTTCTTTCCTTTCTTACTAGTAAAAGAACTCGAGTTTATTCTGGGCCGTGACATATCAGCTAAAATACTGTGCTTCCCAGTCTCTTGCACAACTACTGATGCCAATCAAATATAAACAGAATTAATTATGTGGGGATTCCTGGAAAGCTCCATAAAAGTACTGACTATGTGTGTGGTTCACCCTTGTCTCCAACCCCCATTTCTCCTTCTGTGCAGAACATAGATGTGATGGCTCAAGTACCGACTGCCATCTTGAATGATGAATAGTCTTTGAGGCTGGAAGCCCCTTAAGGACTGCTAATCCTGCACAGATACGGATCTATTCTGCATGGGGCTCCTCTGTTAGGTACAACTTAATCTAATTCTAAGCAATATAGGGTGGCTAGAAGTTAGTGACTATTTAGATTTACAGGTGTTTAACATTTCTTTATGTCACATCTCCTGGTTTGGTGGTTTGGCCCTTAGACTCATAAAATTTTAGAGCTGAAAGGAATCCTAGAGAACATCTAAGCAAAATCCTCATATTATAAGTAAGACAAGGCCCAGAGAGTTTCAGTGATTTGCCCTAGACCCTGCCAGGAGTAACTTATCAAGTATCCATTATTATCAGCATTTATCAAGTACACATTGTTATGCCTGTCAATGAGACACTTTCCAGTACCCAAGAGGTCAGTCTTCTTTCCAGGATACCTCATGTGCCTCTCAGTTCATTGCTTTTCCTTCTTCAAATCTATAAAGAAGTGTAGATCTAATAAATACTTTAATAACAAAAATACTAGGGAGAGAAGCTTGTCTTTTTAAGCTCTACCATACCTCCCATAATAAATATGGGCTGACAGAGAGTCAATGATCATTTTGATTCCAGTGGGGTGTGTGTGTGTGTTTGTGCGCACGCGTGTGTGTGTGCATGTGTGCTTTAAGGATAGATAGTGATAGTGTGAAAGCCATTTTTAGAGAAAGCATCTCAAACTGCTGAAGGAGAATGATGCCTGACAAGCATTTCTTTTATTGAATAATCCAGTTTACAAATGCTTCCAGACAGACTGAGGAGACCTGACTAGGTTAAAAATATGATAACCACAGTCAAAGCCCAGATGGAAAGTGTGCTGTGAATTATAAAGGTAGAGATGAGAAGGTTTCTCCTCAATGAACTCCGCTATTTTAGTAGATCCTCTGGTCTAGATATATAACCATTCTCCTTTATAGCAAAATCCCATTCAGGATAAAAGGAGAGGGTTAAATTGCTCTCAGTACTTTGCAAGATCTGCTGCTCATGCGTGTTTGGAAGATTATGAAGCACCGAAGCCTGGGTACAGACAGACAGCTGAAAGTAAATCAAGGGAGCAGTTGGGGAGAAGGCACTTGAGTAGCCAACTTGCCTGTTTCATAGATCCTTATAGGGAATATAGGCATGCTGGGGCATTTTTGTCTTAGCAATTACTACTGAGATTCACCATTGCAGTGATCCACGGGGATTTGCTGAAAAGGTTAATGGTATCTATCAGATTTACAGGGTACAACAAGGAAGTTGGCACATTCCCTCGGTACGAGGTGTAATGTCACTTGTGTGGGCTGAGCAGTCCACATTCATTACCATTCATTGGTCAAAGGACCTGGGTTTTAACCAGCGCTAGGATATAATCCGTCAACAGTTGAGCATTCATAGCAAGAAAAATAGCAAAGGAGATTTGAAGAGAGAAGATAGCACAACTGGCATATTGTGTTCTCAGCTGATGGACCTTCCAAGAAAGTTAGGAGAGATCAGCCTGCAATGAAAAGGTGTAAGTGTAAGACCAAGGTGAAAATAAATACCCAGACCCTGTAGTGCAACTCTTTTAAAAATAACTTCGTTAACACACCCACAGGCATCCCACTATAGCTCTGTATAACGCTGTTGTTTCTCATCCACTCATTCTGACACAGAGTTTTCAAAAAGCTGTTCAGATTTGTGTAAATATGTAACTATAATTGGCTTTCCAATTTCACAGCTTATCAAAGGCAGAAAGGGGGGCTCACCAACATTTCGAAGACAATAAGCACATTTGATGCAGTGGTCTATGATTCTCCCCAATGTTTTTAACCTACGATTGGAGAAACAGATGGTTAGATTTTCTAGGAAGCTTAAAACAGAAGCTGAGCTAATACAAAACTGCTCAGCTATCAGACGGGGCAAATCCATTCTGTCGCCTTCCCCCCCGCCAAATCACAACCCATCAGAGGAAGGATTTAGCTTCACAAAAAGATATTTACCAGGAAGCTTTCTGCAGAAGAGAAGGGCATGCTTTGTTAAACCAGATGCATTTTATTTTTCCTTCAGCCAAGATTTATGAAAGCAGTATGCTCATATTTCTCCATATACAGTAATTGGAACTCATTATGCTAATTGTATTTCCATTATCACTAATTAACAATCAGAGTGACCTGGCCCACAGTCTAATTTGTCTTTAATCTGTTTTTGTATAGGGAGTTTACCCTGTAATTTCAAGGTGATAATTCTATTCAGTGCAACTTTATGAATTGCAGAAGGTAACACTTTGGATGCTTGATGTATCCTCTTGCCACTATTTGGGGGTAAAATGGGGAAGCAAATGGATATACTTGCATGTGCCCTCTCACTGATGAAATAGGTGCTTGACCTATGACATCATGAGAGTATATATCCTTCATATTTCTTACTCAGATTGAACACCCAGTCAAAGCAATGGAATAGTTGCTCATACTGTTCAAACTCCAGCTCTCAATCTAAAATATGTAGTACTTAGTCTAAGAAACAGTTGACATTTGCTGTCATCAAGAAGGAAAATGGGTGTTTCAAGTACTTTCTAATGATTAGTTAACACCTTATAAATATTTCCATGTGACAAATCTCTTGTAAAGAAAGAAATGACAGGTTTGGATCATCAAGAAACTTGCTTCTCATAAAAATGAGGTATCGAAGTAAGAGATGAGATACATTCATGGTCTTCTCTCTGAAAGGATATGTTTATTATTTATCAGGCAAGTTTATAGCAGTAGGATGTTATAAGGGGAAAGGAGCTGGATTTGGGAGCCCAAGGTTCTGAGGTCAAGTCCAGTTCCAATGCTGAATAGAAATCATCCCTCTCTCTGAACTATTTATTCTCATCTTAAACATTGAAATAATACATTTGAGATAAATTATTGAGACAGCATTGAGCAGTGGTTAATGCTGTGAGGACTTGGGAATCCGAGTGAGTTCAAATTTGGACTCCAGCACATATTCGTTGATGGCCTTAGGGAAAGCCTTGGTTTCCTAAATATATTTTTAAATGGACATAATAATAGTTCCCTCTTCATAGAGCTATTTTGAGATTAAACTAATAAAAATTAAAATATATAAAATGCTTTGCCCCGCTGTTGCCACATGGTAAGCCCATAACAAAGGCTAGCTCTGTTATAGGAGGGAAAGTTGTGTGATAGTGCTCGGTAAACAAGAAAATCTCCTCTATTGTGACACGGTTGTGATGATCGCCAATCAGTAAGGTGTGTTGTTTCATTCTGGAGGTTGAAGTGAATCATTGCGAAGAAAATACTTCTGTTAAAAAGGACTAAAAATCATATTGGGAGAGAGAGGAATAAAAGAGAGAGAGAGAGAACACTAAGAAAACTGAACCTGAGAAATTTACTTTAGAAAATATGCCTCTACTTAGCCTAAGAAACCTGAGAAATTTCAGATCCATCTTCCCATATCCTGAGTCTAATCTGAGTAAGCAATGTTCCAAATGGCCTCATCAGATCCATCGTCTTAGCCTGATTGAATTGGTTTCCCTTTCTGTGTCTTTTAGAGTGCCACTAAAGTTGGCAACTTTGAGGTCTTCTTCAAAAAGAGGAAGCCCTTCTGTGATATCCTACTCCCACTGCTACCTGGCCCTCTGCCAACACTTGCAAATCAGTTGGACCACCATGCCTCTTCTCTACAGAAGACAGCCTTTTCATGTTCTCAGGGAGCCCTGTTTCTTAATTTGGTCTCTTCTTCTGCTTGACAGGGAGTTTTTCTGAATCCCAGGGTCAGATATAATTGTAGCTCTATAGCATACCCTGGTTTCACACACTCACAAAAAAGTATTTGGTTATCCTTGTCCGTGGCGTAAATCACAGGATATCACCTAATCAACGAAATAATCTTAATCAATGCTTCACCGTCTGGCTTTCCATAACAATTCCAACTCCCCGTTGATGTTTTCCATCTTCCCTTCTGTTAGACCAGATGGTGCATGTTCTAGCCTCTTTATTATCTTTTTCTGACCATAGTACTCTATCCAAAGATCATTGTAGGAAATCCGACGGCAGCCCTGGCCCTGTCCTGCCTGTTAAACCTTGCCATGGTTTAGGCAGCCTTTGCTAATGACTATCCTTTTCTAAACCTGAGCTTTCTTCCAAAGTCACTGATGAGCTAGTCCATAATTACTGGATAACACAACCATTCTGGTCTTCACACATCCACTGTGAGCTTTCTTTTCCAGGTAGAAGCAGACTCCAACTGGAGGCTTTCCCATTTGGCTTGACATGCTCTCACAAGGAGAGTCTGTGATCAGCATCTACCAATAATGGTGATATCTCCTATACTATCGTGCTAAAAAAGAGAAAGGATCATCACCCCTTTATGTTGGGGTGGAAGAAGCTGGACCAATAATGTTTTTCTCACATACAAAATCCTGGCTTAATTATATTCATCTTCATTGACAACTGTTTTCCACTTATCTTTCTGTACGAGCCGTAATATACATTAAAAAAAAAAACTTGGGGGTGGAAACCCTGAGCGGCGGAGTCACGCGCACACGAACTGCAGCCCCTGGGACAGGACCCCAAGTGGCAGAGTCACGCGCGCGAAAATTGGGAGCGGCTGGCGGTTTTAGAAGCACAAAGGGCAGAGACGTGTCCCGACCTGGAGGCAGGACTGGGAGCGCTGCGGAGGGGCGCATAACCCAGGACGCTGCAGTTTATAGCAGCACGGACAAAAATGGAGACAGTGTGGCCTGGAGAGCTCACTGAAGAACAGACTGCGATCTCTCTGCTCTGAGGCAGAGGGTTGGAAACAGTCTCTTCTGCTCTGACTCGCAGAAGAGACGCGGAAAGCCGCCAGGGAAAGGCGCCAGAGAACAAAAGCCCCAAAGACTGATTCCCACTGAGCCCATCCCCCGCCATAGGGGGGCAGGGCAACTCCGCCCAAACAGGGTTGCCTGAGTAACAGCGCGGCAGGCCCCTCCCGCAGAAGACAGGCTGGGGAAACAAGAGGCCGGCAACCCTAAGGTCCCAAGAAAACAGGTGCATCTTGCTTGGGTTCTGGTCAATAATTTGGACTCTATACATTCCCTCAAACACCCATCAACATAATGACTAGGAGGAGGAGCCCCCAAAACAGAAAAGACTCAGAGATTATGACTTATGCTGCACATTTACAAATGGATGCAGACATAACCAAGATGTCGGAGATGGAATCCAGGCTAGCAATTGTGAAGACAATGGCTAGAATGGAGAAATCAATTAATGGCAACATAGAGTCTCTAAGGGCAGAAATAAAAGGGGAATTGGCAGAACTTAAAAATGCTATCAATGAGATCCAATCCAATCTAGATAATCTAACAGCTAGGGTAACTGAGACAGAAGAGAGAATAAGCGATCTGGAAGACAGTATAATAGATAAAAAGGGAAAAGAGGAGGCCAGGGAAAAACAACTCAGAATCCATGAAAATAGAATCAGAGAAATAAGTGACACCATGAGGCGTTCCAATGTCAGAATCATTGGAATCCCGGAGGGAGTGGAGAGAGAGAGAAGGCTAGAAGATGTATTTGAGCAAATCGTAGCTGAGAACTTCCCTAATCTGGGGAATGAAACAAACATTCGAGTCCTAGAGGCAGAGAGGACCCCTCCTAAGATCAAGGAAAACAGGCCAACACCCCGGCATGTAATAGTAAAACTTGCAAATCTTAGAACCAAGGAAACCATCTTAAGGGCAGTTAGGGGGAAGAGATTCCTTACGTACAGAGGGAGGAACATCAGAATAACGTCAGACCTATCCACAGAGACCTGGCAAGCCAGAAAGACCTGGCAAGACATATTCAGGGTACTAAATGAGAAGAACATGCAGCCAAGAATACTTTATCCGGCAAGGCTTTCATTTAGAATGGATGGAGAGATGCAGAGCTTCCACGACCGGCAGAAGTTGAAAGAATATGTGACCACTAAGCCGGCCCTGCAAGAAATACTAAGGGGGGTTCTATAAAAGGAGAAAGACCCCAAGAGTGATCTACAACAGAAATTTACAGGGACAATCTATAAAAACAACGTCTTCACAGGCAACATGATGACAATTAATTCATATCTTTCAATAATCACTCTCAACGTGAATGGCCTAAATGCTCCCATAAAACGGCACAGGGTTGCAGATTGGATAAAAAGACAGGACCCATCCATATGCTGTCTACAAGAGACTCATTTTGAACCTAAAGATACATCCAGACTGAAAGTGAAGGGATGGAGATCTATCTTCCATGCCACCAGACCTCAAAAGAAAGCTGGGGTAGCAATTCTTATATCAGACAAATTAGATTTTAAACTAAAGTCTGTAATAAGAGACACAGAAGGACACTATATCATTCTTAAAGGGTCTATCCAACAAGAAGATCTAACAACTGTAAATATCTATGCCCCCAACATGGGAGCAGCCATCTACATAAGCCAACTGTTAACCAAAATAAAGAGTCATATTGATAACAATACGTTAATTGTAGGAGACCTCAATACTCCACTCTCAGCAATGGACAGATCATCTAAGCAGAAAATCAACAAGGAAACAAGAGCTTTGAATGATACATTGGACGAGATGGACCTCATAGATATTTACAGAACATTCCACCCTAAAACAACAGAATACTCATTCTTCTTGAGCGCACATGGAACTTTCTCCAGAATAGACCATATACTGGGTCACAAATCAGGTCTCAACCGATACCAAAAGATTGAGATTATTCCCTGCATATTCTCAGACCACAATGCTCTAAAACTGGAACTCAATCACAAGAAAAAATTTGGCAGAAATTCAAACACTTGGAAGCTAAAGACCACTCTGCTCAAGAATGTTTGGGTCAACCAAGAAATCAAAGAAGAACTTAAACAATTCATGGAAATCAATGAGAACGAAAACACATCGGTCCAAAACCTATGGGATACTGCAAAGGCGGTCCTAAGGGGGAAATACATAGCCATCCAAGCCTCACTCAAAAAAATAGAAAAATCCCGAAATCACCAACTAACTCTACACCTTAAAGAACTAGAGAAAAAGCAACAAACAACGCCTAAGCCATGCATTAGAAGAGAAATAATTAAAATTACAGCAGAAATCAATGAATTAGAAACCAGGAACAGTAGATCAGATCAACGAAACTAGAAGTTGGTTCTTTGAAAGAATTAATAAGATTGATAAACCACTGGCCAGACTTATCCAAAAGAAGAGAGAAAGGACCCAAATTAATAAAATTATGAATGAAAGGGGAGAGATCATGACCAACACCAAGGAAATAGAAACAATTATTAGAAATTATTATCAACAACTATATGCCAATAAACTGAACAATCTGGATGAAATGGAGGCCTTCCTGGAAACCTATAAGCTGCCAAGACTTCATGAAACAGGAAGAAATTGACAACCTGAATAGGCCAATAACCAGTAACGAGATTGAAGCAGTGATCAAAAACCTCCCAAAAAACAAGAGTCCAGGGCCTGATGGATTCCCTGGGGAATTCTACCAAACATTCAAAGAAGAAATAATACCTATTCTACTGAAGCTGTTTCAAAAAATAGAAACAGAAGGAAAACTTCCAAACGCATTCTATCAGGCCAGCATTACCTTAATCCCCAAACCAGGCAAAGACCCCATCAAAAAGGAGAATTTCAGACCGATATCCCTGATGAATATGGATTCCAAAATCCTCAACAAAATCCTAGCTAATAGGATCCAACAATACATTAAAAGGATCATCCACCACGACCAAGTGGGATTTATCCCCGGGATGCAAGGGTGGTTCAACATTCGCAAATCAATCAATGTGATAGAACACATTAATAAGAGGAGGGAGAAGAACCATATGGTCCTCTCAATTGATGCAGAAAAAGCATTTGACAAAATACAACATCCTTTCCTATTAAAACTCTCCAGAGTATAGGGATAGAGGGAACATTCCTCAAGCTCATAAAATCCATCTATGAAAAACCCACAGCGAATATCATCCTCAATGGGGAAAAGCTGAAAGCCTTTCCCTTAAGATCAGGAACACGTCAAGGGTGCCCACTCTCACCACTGTTGTTCAACATAGTACTAGAAGTCCTAGCAACAGCAATCAGACAACAAAAAGAAATAAAAGGTATTCAAATTGGCAAAGAAGAAGTCAAACTCTCTCTTTTCGCAGACGACATGATACTTTATGTGGAAAACCCAAAAGACTCCACCCCCAAATTACTAGAACTCATCCAGCAATTCAGTAATGTGGCAGGATACAAAATCAATGCACAGAAATCCGTTGCTTTCTTACACACTAACAACGCAACTGTAGAAAGAGAAATTAAAGAAACGATTCCATTTACAATAGCACCAAAAACCATAAGATACCTCGGAATAAACCTAACCAAAGAGGTAAAGGATCTATACTCTAGGAACTAGAAAACACTCATGAAAGAAATTGAAGAAGACACAAAAAGATGGAAAAATATTCCATGCTCATGGATCGGAAGAATAAACATTGTTAAAATGTCTATGCTACCCAGAGCAATCTATACCTTCAATGCCATCCCGATCAAAATTCCAATGACATTTTTCAAAGTGCTGGAACAAACAATCCTAAAATTTGTATGGAATCAGAAAAGACCCCGAATCGCCAAGGAGATGTTGAAAAAGAAAAACAAAGCTGGGGGCATCACGTTGCCCGATTTCAAGCTATATTACAAAGCAGTGATCACCAAGACAGCATGGTACTGGCACAAAAACAGACATACAGACCAATGGAACAGAATAGAGAACCCAGATATGGACCCTCAACTCTATGGTCAAATAATCTTTGACAAAGCAGGAAAAAACACGCAATGGAAAAAAGACAGTCTCTTCAATAAATGGTGCTGGGAAAATTGGACAGCCACATGCAGAAGAATGAAACTCGACCATTCTCTAACACCACTTACAAAGATAAACTCAAAGTGGATGAAAGACCTCAATGTGAGACAGGAATCCATCAAAATCCTAGAGGAGAACATAGGCAGTAGTAACCTCTTTGACATCGGCCACGCAACTTCTTTCAAGATACATCTCCAAAAGCTAGTGAAACAAAAGCAACAATGAACTTTTGGGACTTCATCAAGATCAAAAGCTTCTGCACAGCAAAGGAAACAGTCAACAAAACAAAGAGGCAACCCACAGAATGGGAGAAGATATTTGCAAATGACACTACAGATAAAGGGCTGGTATCCAAAATCTATAAAGAACTTCTCAAACTCAACACCCAAAAAACAAATAATCAAGTCAAAAAGTGGGCAGAAGAGATGAACAGACACTTCTCTGAAGAAGACATACAAATGGCTAACAGACACATGAAAAAATGTTCATCATCATTAGCCATCAGGGAAATCCAAATCAAAACCACACTGAGATACCACCTTACACCAGTTAGAATGGCCAAAATGGACAGGGAAAGAAACAACAAATGTTGGAGAGGTTGTGGAGAAAGGGGAACCCTCTTACACTGTTGGTGGGAATGCAAGTTGGTACAGCCACTTTGGAAAGCAGTGTGGAGGTTCCTCAAAAATTTAAAAATAGAGCTACCCTATGACCCAGCAATTGCACTACTGGGTATTTACCCCAAAGACACAGATGTAGTGAAAAGAAGGGCCATATGCACCCCAATGTTCATAGCAGCAATGTCCGCAATAGCCAAACTGTGGAAAGAGCCGAGATGCCCTTCAACAGATGAATGGATAAAGAAGATGTGGTCCATATATACAATGGAATATTACTCAGCCATCAGAAAAGATGAATACCCAACTTTTACATCAGCGTGGATGGGACTGGAGGAGATTATGCTAAGTGAAATAAGTCAAGCAGAGAAAGTCAATTATCATATGGTTTCACTTATTTGTGGAACATAAGGAATAACATGGAGGACATTAAGAGAAGGAAGGGAAAAATGGGCGGGGGGAATTGGAGGGAGAGATGAACCATGAGAGACTATGGACCTGAGAAACAAACAGGGTTTTAGAGGGGAGCGGGGAGGGGGGATTGGTTAGCCCAGTGATGGGTATTAAGGAGGGCACGTACTGCATGGAGCACTGGGTGTTATACGAAAACAATGGATCGTGGATCACTACATCAAAAACTAATGATGTATTGTATGGTGACTAACATAACATAATAAAATTAAAAAAAAAAACAACTTAAAATAACTGACATATCTGAACATCACTGGCACTGTGATGTGAAAAAAGACAGTTGGGAGTCAGTTAAAGCTGTGGATCATTTTAAACAGTGATCATCAAACCTATCTTTTCCCTGCTGTGTGTGTGTGTGTGTGTGTGTGTGTGTGTGTGTGTGTGTGTGTGAAACTATCAGCACCAAATTCATTCCAAGGTAACAATATACTCTTTATAGAAATCATTTTAAAAATAATATCCTCAAACCAGCTGGTTTTCTTGACTTCAGTCTGATCTCCCCAAAACACAAATTCACATAATACAGTGAATAGAAAATATAACAGATACACAGAGTTGAAAGAAAGCATCGGTATCTAAATTCCAAAGAATATGCATCAGTCGCTGAGTGAACAGATATGCTAACTCGGCATCATTTTTCTATGGTATCTGACAGAACTGAAAATCACAGCGCGGAGAGATTTTTATCACAAAGGATTTTCAATTTGTTGTTTAGGAAGATAGATCTGCAAGTATTCTCTTTATCCCTAATGACTATAGAATGTAAATAATCTTGTTATAACCATATTTCATGTAAATTTTATCTCTGGATGAGGTAGATTTCCTTCTCGGCAATTTCTTTTTTTTTTTTTTCTCTGACCAGAAAGCACAGTACATGCTTGGTCCCGTGGTTAAAATAGAGCCCAGTAAACTCAAAGCTTTGTTCATTGTGGGCCATCTTACCATGGGGACACATTGGCTATATGGTCTTATTAGAACAAGTGTCTCTGATGCTTCCATCCTGACCACATGTAAAGGATTTTCTGGAACACACATAATCCATGTTTGAATCTTAAAGAATCTTCCAATCCACAAACAAAAGATACAGTCAATAAGCTATTGCTGGAGCTTCCCATTTTCCACTTACTCATGTAATCATAACTCAGATACGTAAGGAAAAATAACAACCAGGGCCTTTTTTTTTCCTCTCGGAAATTTAGGCCAATACCGTAGAATGAAAATTTTACCCAAGCAACAATGAACTTTTGGGACTTCATCAAGATCAAAAGCTTCTGCACAGCAAAGGAAACAGTCAACAAAACAAAGAGGCACTGTATCAATACAGGCTAAGGTTTACTTCTTCCTTGAGCTTTAGTGAAGACTTTACATAATTCTTACTTTACTCGTGAGGTTTCTAGGATTTGGGACACTTTTAGGTCCTCCGTTTCTATTCAAGAGGAGGAATAGAAATTTTTTTTTCTGCAATTGCTGAGTGTATTACTGTTCTCCATTTGCATACTGTCTGATGATTTGCGTGTGGGGGCAGCCAAAAGGTCTCAGAACCGTTTCCCTATAAAACCATTTCCTTGCTGATAAGGCTTCCCATAAGCATGGCTGAGGAAAATGGGTCAGACTGGATTTCTGAAACAGTTTAAGGAAACATCTTCCAGATTGAGCAGTATACTCCAGGCTTTAATAAAGCATCTAAAGAGCTCAAGTTTTCCTCAAGTCATGCACAAGAAAAACTCTAAATGTCTCCCTTTTCTCCTACCATATCTGAACATGGCCTTCATCCTGCATATACTCTGTGATCTTGCACCTAATTATAATTTACTTTCTATAGCCATAAAAGTATTATTAGGTATCATCTCTCTTTCTTTTTAAATTACAGATATTTAAAATATTTCTTTCAGTATCATTCTTACTCCAAGTAGAACAAAAAACAGTTTATTAATTTAGCCAAGACTTCAAAAAATCTTTTAGACATGGTCTCCAGGTTGTTTTATAATTCCAGATCTTTTACACTTTGTATGATTTTATTCTTACCCAAAGTAGAAAACAAAACTGACTTAAGTTATCCAGGACCTTTACTTTTTGCAAATACTGCAGAGAGTCCTCATGTTCTGTTTATTACGTCCCTTTGACATCTTGTTTCGTGGGAAGATTCCTCTCCACCCTATTCTCTGCCATGCGCACACACTGCCAATGAAACCTGAGCCTCCAGATTGGAAAGCAGGGTGGATGTCAGGATCCCCAGTGTGAATCTCACGTGATGGTGTGTGGTGTGTTCCTAACAAGGATGGTTGATTTCAACTTCATTCAAGATTAGTTGGTGCTAACCTATCTGCACCTAGTGAATGTAGATGTTCATTTCATTCTCTCAGTCATTAATCCATTCATTGATTTGATATTTATTCATAAGTCTCCATGTGGTAATCCCTTTGAGGCTCTTAGGATATGGGCTGATGAAAATCCAGTTACTGAGCCCACGGAGCACATAGTTTAGATGAAGAAACCACACCTAAATGACTAAATATGAATTTATGAGAGCCGAGACTTTGTTAGTCTTCACAAACAGCTGTCACGGTGCCCAGAAGTGCCTGGCACAGCCAAGGTGCTTGGTGAATATTTGTTGAATAAACCAATGACTAATAGGACATAATAATGGCAGAGGCTTAGTCTGTCTTTTCACTGTTCCATCCCTAGCACCTAGAGCAGCGCTTGGTTCATAAAAGGAATTCAAAAAATATTTAGCACCAGCAATGTGACTGTGTATGATGATGATACCAATAATTATAACAATAATAAAGAAAATATACTGGCACTTTCTATGTGCCAGTACATGTCTGAAAAAAATTAATCTGCATAGCAACCCTCTGAGGTAAAAACTGTTACTATACCCATTTTCAGATGAGGAAAATTTAAGTAACTCACACAAGGCACACGGCTTATACTTATGGAGCTGAGATTTGAAAGCAATGGCCTGCTTCAGAAACATACCCTCTTAAATACTTTGCTAACCTACCCAATGTGTGTTTGCTCAGTTGACTTGAGTTCAACTTCAGCCAGACTTTTGAAAATTTTGAATAATAAGCTTACCGGTTTAAATATTATTCTCTGTTTTTTTCCTTATTATGGATCCCAATACTCATATTTCTCTTTAACATAGATCACTTCATAGATTCCTCACTCATTAAATGCTTCTGAGATACATTGTAGGATGACTCCAACTATGGTTTGTAAGAGATATCAAAGCAGGAAAGAATTAAAAGCAAGAGAGCAAGTAAGAGCCGGAGAAATAGAGGAGTATAGGGACTTCCTTGAACCAAGTGATATGAGTGGAAATAATGTGCTCAATCACAAAGATTGTCTAGCTGTGGATAATAAAGGAGGGAAAGATCATGCCAATGGTTTAAACACTACTAACTAAGGGACTGGAGGTACCCCTGATGGAATTTTAAAAATTGTCCCAGAATATACAGTTCAGGCATGCACAATATAAGTACAGTTTTTGAAATGTTGGCTCAAAAGCAGGAGTCAGATACTACAATTCATGGGCCAGATCAGGTCCATCACTTATTTTGGTAAATAAAGTTTTGTTGGAACACAGCCATATCCATTGGTTTGCATATTGTCTATGGCTATGGCTTCTTTTCGGGTACAATAGTGGTGTTCAATAGTTGCAATAGAGACCATATGACCCATAAGTCTTCAGTATTACCCTTACTCAAAAGTAATGATTACATTCTAACAGACTGTTAGAAATACTATATGGAATCCCATGTGCATGTCCTTGATCAGTTTTTGGAAGTGTGCAAGTATGTTTCTCAATGTTCAATTAATCGATCAATGTTGTTCAACTCTGAAACCAAGATACACACTTTCAAAACAGGTCCCCTTGATACAAAAATTTATGCATAAATCAACCTAACTCTGGCAGGGTCCCAAGACAGGCACCTATAATTGAATCCATTTGGTTCATTACAACTCACAAATATGTATATAACACTGTATTTAGGGTTAAATGGGCAGTGATGAGTGCAGGGGAAAGTGGTAGTTGGAAGAAAAAAAATAAAGTTATAACCTCACTGAGATGTCAAAGTGGCCAGAGCAAGGAATACCACCGAATAGAGCCCGTTTTCCTTTGCCTGTTATATTCTGAGGTTTCTTCTATTGTTTGCTCTTTGACCTAGCCCTAAGGCCACCTTCAAGTCCCTCTTCCTCCACTGAGTAAGGTGAAGTGAAAAAAGCACTTCTGTGGGAAGCCAGAGACTCACATTCTGACCTCTCTTTTATCACATCCTGGGTGATCATGCATGTTGAATCATTTCGCTTTCCTGACATTCATTGCTTTTTCTAAGTGGTGTTAATTTCCTATAAGTTGAATGGCCAGAGAATGCTTACATTATCTCCAGAGATCATGTCCAGGTCTAAGATCTCTGTTTTTGAGGCTCTAGCCTTACATGGACATCTCACCACACTGACTCCTTTGGAAATGTTATAAGTATGTTGATACTTTATGTAGTGGGTTGAATGCTTCCCCAAAAAGATATGTAGCTATTATCTTACTTGGAATAAGAGTCTTTGCAGATGTAATTAAACTAAAGATCTCAAGAGGAGAACACCCTAGATTAGTGTGGAGTTTAATTCAATGACAGTATCCAGAAAAGAGGCAGAGAAGGAAAAGACACCAACAGACCCAGGGAAGAAGAGATCATGTGAATATAGAAGCAGAGATTGGAATGTTGTATCTATAAGTTAAGAAAGCTAGAAGCCTGGAACAGATTCTCCTTTAAAGCCTCTAAAAGGAACCAACCTGGTCAATGCTTTGATTTTTGACTTCTGGCCTCCAGAACTGTGAAAGAATAAAATTCTGTGGTTTTAAGCCATCAAAAGTTTATGGTAATTTGTTACAGCAGCACCTTATTAAATAATTTTGGTTTTCTAATTCTCTATGCCACTAAAAATGGAGTATTGCTATCTGCTTTATTTTTTCTTGTCTTATGGATTGCTCTAATATTTTGGTATTATTTGTTAAGTAATAAGTCACAGACCTTGAGGAAACACCGTTCCCCTCAAGGATTCTTCTTTAAAAAATATATGTTTTCTAGCATTTTCTAGAAAATACATTTTCTTAGCTGAAAATATCTTTTGGAAAACCCATCCCAAAGCTTCTATTGGAAGCTTTTAGACCTACCTGCCAAAAAGTTAGCTGTAGACAATTAATGCCATATGCTTTCTTTCTGGACTCTAAAACCAAATGAGTCGTGTATTCAGACAGTTTTCCTCCTTGGAATGAGGGTGTTAAAATAAGGTGTCTTCCTTTAAAAAAAAAAAAAAAAAGAGGCTGAGTGTCTGGCTTTATTTTGGAATTTAAAATGCCCAACATTTTTGATCTTAGCCAAAAGGCCGAGAAGCGATGAAAATGCCCAGCATTTTTAACTCACATTTATTAGCAAGATTTCATCAATTATGTAATAGATGGCTAAATGTCACTCTTGTGCTTCACTCCCGAAGTAACTACATGCTATATGCTTAGGAAAATATCATATAATTATAAAGTAATTCTGTGTTCTAGTAGATTACTTAGTAATTATACTTAATACTGTAGTTCCAATAGTGATTACTATGAAAGCTCATTATAAAAGGCAGAAATAGTCGCATATGTATTCTTAATTATGTCTGCCACAATAGAAGTTAATGTTAATTGAAATGATTTATAGTTATTATAGTAACTCAATTAAAAGTATATACTAGTAGTGATAACCAACCTTCACAAGAACAAAGTGTCACATCATTGTCAGAAAACTTAAAGAAGGGTCACTATCGACCTAATTCTGTTTGGTTTTCTTTACTCAGGAAATGTTTCCACCATTCTTTTTCTATGAGCTTATTCATCATTGTCTCCCCAGTACTAGGAGAGTATTTGGCATCTTGAAGTACTCCATAAATGTGTACTAAAATGAATAAGTAACTTGTAATATTTATTTTGATCCATCTAAAATAATTTTTAAGTGGATTGTAAGATTCCAAATCAATGTTCTTAATATTTGAGGGTCATTGGACTTTTGAGAATATGATATAAAAGTCCTGCCTTTCCTCAGTAAATTGTTTGTAAACATAGGTTTTATAAACATTTTCAGAATGTTCAAGAACCCCCTAAAGCCCATTCATGGAGTTCAAGTTAAGAACAAAGGCTCCTGAGAAAATCAGCATTTTTTCTTAAAGATTTATTTATTTATTTTGGAGAGAGAGCATGCAGATATGCCGTGGGGAGAGTGAGAGGGAGAAGCAGAGAGCGAATCTTAAGCAGGCTCCAATGCCCAACACAGAGCCCAACATGGGGCTTGATCTACCAACACTGAGATCATGACCTGAGCCAAAATCAAGAGTCATATATTTAACTGACTGAGCCATGAAGGCGCCCCAAAGAGCATCATTTTCTGAACCTTATTATCTATACCACCAGAGGCTTGGGGCTAGATATATTACCAAGGGAACTTATGGTAGCTTTCTTTCCTGGTTTTTCCTTTCTCCACTATTTTAAAAAAATATGTGGAAAATTAAATCATGATTTCACTCATAATTTATTTTGCTTCACATCCACCTTTAAATTGTCCAGGATAGGAAATTATACAAAATGCATTCCTTTGATGGGAAAGGACAAACAGCATTCATTTCTAAACACAAATATAGAGCCCATTAAAAAGACAAGTGTGAGATGTAGTTTCTGGTTCACAGGAAATATTTGGCTGCATTACTGGAACCTTGTTCTTCACACATTTCCTAAGTGCAGATCCCAGTAAGATGTCACTAGTGGTAAACCATCACCCAAAGTGATAGACTTACTTGAGTGGGAGTGGTCTACACAGTCCCAGGTCAGAAATTGGGTGGACCCTGAAAATGCCAGACAGAGGCAATTCCCTTAAAAAGCTTTCTATCTCATTGAAGAAACAATGACAATGCTCAAGAAATACCACACAACACCACCAAAGTGCACAATTATAAATGCTACTGAATCCAGAGGAAAAGCATGTTGAAGGTGAGAGTAGCTGCTCAAATTTCAGAGTCAAGGTTGCAAAGAAACATATTCTACTTTATATTGGCCAACTTTGTATCCATGTAGACATGAGTGTGAATATGGACAGAATGAAATAATTATAAAGGTCCAACTGAGATCTGAGTTACAAAAGCCTAAGAGAAAAGTCTAAGAAGATATGATATGATCTCAGGAGGTCTGAAAGTCATATATATTTGGCAGTATCTCTGAGGATCCAAGTACCTGCAACCTCAAACCATTTCTCATGACATTTCCCCATCTTTGCCTATGATGGGATGGGGCCTAAATGTGAGTTCTGAGAGAGTTAACATAGAAGAGTACACAACTGTCATGTTATTCATTATATCAACAGGGGATTTATTCCCAGTCCCCATTCCTTAGCGGTACAGAGCATCTTTCCTAATCTACATAATCACTTGTCAAGATGAGTGATTTCTATCCACTTGTCAATGTTGCTGTTTTTTTTTTAACATTACCTGAGAAATTGGTTTAACATATATTAAATGACATATTTTTCTGTGCAACTGGATACCATGGATAGATACGTTTGATAGACTTTGCTCTCTCCCCGACCCCCCAAATGAGTTCAGTACTCATGAAATGAGCTGAATTTCCCTAGAGAATGAAATTCATTGCATTCTTGGGTGCCTGGGTGGTTCAGTCGGTTAAGTGTCTGCCTTCGGCTCAGGTCATGACCCCAGGATTCTGGGATCAAGTCCTGCATCAGGCTCCCTGCTCAGCAAGGAGTCTGCTTCTCCCTCTGCCCCTCCCCCTGCTCATGCATGTGCGTGTGCTTTCTTGCGCATGCACAAAAATAAACAAATTAACAATCTTTAAATTCATTACATTCTTGCCTCACAGATATGGGTGATACCTGGATATACAGATATCCTAACTCAAAGCCCATCACACCAAGAAATCTATTCTGAGAGGGAGAGAGAAGTCTGTTCCCATTGATGGGTGTATTGCTTAAGACATCTCTTTATCCCAAAGTAGAACATTTTATAAAATCCTTCAGTTACACAACACCAAAAAATCAGAGCAAGTAGTTGATATGAGCCAATTCTTTTAAATATGTTTAAGTCATCTCATGGCCCAGTGGTGAATCATAAGGGCTCTGAGCTTAAAAGTCAGATCCAAAGATACTTTCTTGGCATTTGACAATGAGAGAGATTTATGAGTTACAGTCACAGACTCTTATTAGAATTGGAATTATAGAACACTTCCAAATATATTTCTCTCCCTTCTACTGTCTATTCTCATGTCAGAAGTCCTAAGGCTGTTTTATTTTCTGATTTAGTTCTAATTTCATATTATGCTATATTCAGATCAAATTCCCAAGGACATGAAGAATACACACAAAATTGCTCAAATATCAACTTTTTTTAAAAAAGCAAAATATCTCCATGTAGGGGAGAAAAACCACTTAGTAGAATCAAGCTTTCTTCACTTATTCCTCCTTCAAGATACAGTCAACATCTTCCCCCAATCAAAGCCTTTTCTTGCTCCTCACACAAGGCACGTTTAAAGGAATCCAGGAAAAACACGCAAGTTGTTCCTCCTGTTCTGCAAGGTGGAAGTCAGATTTGGGGGTTTTGGTGGGTCCTGGATAGTCAGACAATATTTTCGAAAGCTGACTCAGGGAGCTACATTTGATTTCTGAGTGGATGAAAAAGATTTTATGTTTTTAGGTTAAAAACTGTTGTCAAGTTAAAGTGGACATTTCATTAAAAAAAAAAACTCTCATTCTTCCTTGACCCAATATTCACCACTAATATCATTTACATAGTGGTAGAAGTTTCCTAAATTCAATCATTCAATAGACTCGTATTAGCACTTAGTTGGTTTCAGGCTGAGTTCTAGGGAACATAATAGAGAGGGCTAAGTCTGAGGAGGGAAAACCATCTGTCCAATGAGATCATCCCAGCAACTCCCTGAAAAGCCCATGTTCTTGGTTTCCCAGGTCAAAGAAGATACAACATCTTGGGGCACTTTTGTCAAACGAGAAGTCTTAGATCAAGTGGCTTTGTTGTATGTCTTTCTCTGAGAAAGTCTATGTTAATATGCATATTATCAGTTCTTTTTGGCTTCATCACTTAAATATTTTTAATTTAACTTTAAATAGGTAATACTTTCACATGATTCGAAATAAATATTTAACCACATGCTTCCCTTCCACATTGTTCATTCAATGCTTCCCTATGCAATCAAAGTACGTTACCCATCTTCCACTGTGTAACCACCATTATCATATATCTTTTAGAGCTTCATGATCCATGTACAAATAAATACAAATATATAGTTGTAGTATATAGGTAGTTTTTCTATATCTTTTTTTTTTTTACAGAAAAAAATAATATTCATACATACTGTTCTACTGCTTTCACTTAACAATAAATCTTGGAATCTTTTTATGCTGGTACATAGAGAATTGCTTCATTGTTTCTTAAAGCTGCATAGTATGTCATTACATGGATGTACCATAAATAATATTTGTCCAGCCCATATTGATGGACTTTAGTTTTTTTGTAGTCTTTTGCTATTAAGAACACCACTGAAATGAATAAACTTGTGCATATGTCATACGTTATGCATGTAAGAATATCTGTCAGGTAGATTACTGTAAGTGAAATTTCTGGGTCAGTGGTATATTCATTTGTAATTTTGATAGATATTGATAAATTATCCTCCATTGAGTTATACCAGTTTACAAACATACCATCGTGTTTCTACACAGCCTTAATAAAGAGTATGTTGTCAAACTTTTTAATTTCTGTCTTCTGGTGGGTAAAACGTTACAACAGGGTAGTTTTTAATGTGTATTTTTCTTTTTATGAGAGAAGTTAAATGTCTCTTCAGGTGTTTAAGAGATATTTGTGTTTAACTGTGGAGGAACTTTCTGTTTTACTTTTGATCAATTTTCCTTTTGCCATTTTCCTATTGGATATGTGAACATTCTCTTAATTTTTAGGAGCCCTTAAAATTAGGAAGATTAATTCTTTGTTGATCACATGAGTTGCAGATTTTTTTTCTGAGTTTGTCATCTGTCTTTTAATTTGGTTTTCTTTTTTTTCTTTTTTAAATTAACTCTTTAATTTAGATAGTTATAGAGTTCCCATATACCTCATATCCAGTTTCTCTTATTATTATTATCTTACATTGTTACGGCACATTTATCACAATTAATGAACCAATATTGATACATTACTGTTAAGTCCATAATTTATACTAATTTTGTTTTGTTGTTGAAGAAAAATTTAGATACCATAACATTAACCATTTTAAAGTGCACAACACTATGCTGTGCAACCACCACCTCTATTTAGTTCCAAACATTTTTATCAACTCAAAAGATAAACCCCATACTCATTATGTAGTCACTTCCTTTTCCCCTGTCCTTCTAGTCCCTGGCAACCACAAATCTGCTTTCTGTCTCTTTAGATTTATCTTTTCTAGGCATTTCACATAGATGGAATCCTGCAAAATATAACTATTGTGTCTGAATTCTTTTCATTAGCATAATTTTTTTCTTTATTTTTAAATTAGCGTCATGTTTGTGAGGTTCATCCATTTTTTAGTATCAGTACTTCATTCCTTTTTATGGCTGAGTAATATTCTATTGTATGTATATACAAAATTTTGTTACCCATTAATTCATGGATGGACATTTTAGTTGGATCATAAGGTAATGATATGTTTAAGTATTTGAGGAACAGTCAGGCTGTTTTCCACATTTTACACTCCCACCAGCAATGTATGATAGTTTTAATTTCTCCATATCCTCATCAACACTTATTATTTTCCATTTTTCTGTTTGGTTTGTTTTTTATAGCCATGCTAGTGGGTATGGAGTAGTATCTTATTATGGTTTTGATTTGTATTTCCCTAATGACTAATGATGTTGAGCATCTTTTTTTTGTGCTTTTTTGTTATTTATATATCCTTTTTGAAGAAATGCCTATTCAAGTTCCTTGGACATTTTTCTTAGGTAGTTTGTCTTTTTGCTGTTGAGTTGTAAGAGTTCTTCATGTGTGCAAATATTTTCTGTAATTCTGCAGAACCACACTGTTTCGATTGTTGTAGCTTTGTATTAGGTGTTGAAATTGAGAAGTACAAGTCCTCCAACTTTGATCTTATTTTTCAATATTGTTTTGGCTATTCAGGGTTCCTTGTAATTAATCCCATATGAATTTGAGGATCGCCTTTTCCATTTCTGCAAAAAAAGGGATTCTATTGTATCTGTAGATCATTTTGAGGAATATTGCCAACTTAACAATATTAAGCTCTCCAATCCAAAAATACAAGATATCTTCCCATTTATATAGGTCTTCTTTAATTTTTTTTTACTAATGTTTTCTGGGGTTTAGTACATAAGTCTTGCACTTCCTTTGTTAAATTTGATCCTAAGTATTTATTCCTAAGTCAATTTCTTTGTATATTACATAACCCAAACTGTCAATATCTTTTATGGTTTTGGATTTTGAGTCATAGTTATATATGGCTTCTCTATTTTGAGATTATAAAGGGATTTCCCTATATTTCTTTCCAGAACTTTTATGACTTTATTATTATCATTTAAATCTTCAATCCATTTGGAATTCATTTGGGTGTAAAGTGTGAGGTATAGGTATAGGTTATTTTTCTCATTTGACTTTCCAATTGGCCTCACGTCATTTATCGTATAGTCCTTCTTTTCCTCACTGATTTAAGATGCTACCTTTAATCAGATATTAAATTCTATATATGTTTGGACTTTTTACTGGACTTTCTATTTGGCTCATTGGTTTGTCTGTCTAATTATACTCCACCATCACACTATTATGATTTTTTAGTTTGTTTTAACATCTGGTAGGGCTAGTCTACCTTCATGGTTCTTCTTTCTCATAGTTTCATTGTTACTCTTGTTTGTTCTTTCTTCACATGAACTTTGGAGTCAGCTTATTAGATTAAAACAAAACGTTGTTTCATTTAGATTTAGAAATTAGAGAAAATTTACATGTTTATGATGTTGAGTCTTTCTGTTCAAGAATATGCTATACCTTTTTGTTTGTTCATGTCTTCCGTTGAGACTGTTAGTAATATTTAAAATGTGTCTTCATATAGGACTGGATCATTTCTTGTTATCTTTATTCCTTGGTATTTTATACATTACTCTTATAAATGGATATTTTTTTTCATTGTATCTTTTTTTTTTTTTAAGAGAGAGAGGAGAGAGAGAATTATTTATTTTTATTTTTTTAAGATTTTATTTATTTATTTGAAAGAGAGAGAGAGTGAGAGCAGGAACACAAGCAGGGGGAGTGGGAGAGGGAGAAGCAGGCTTCTTCCTGAGCAGGGAGCCTGATGTGGGGCTTGATCCCAGGACCCTGGGATCATGACCTGAGCCGAAGGCAGATAATTAACAACTGAGCCACCCAGGTGCCCCATTAAATGACAGTTTTTTAAAGCCAGTATACTATATGTTGGCTAATTGAATTTAAATAAATTTTTTTATCTTTTATTGTAATCATAATTTATGTTCTAGATTTGAAATAAGAAAGGTTTAAAAATTGAAGTAATAACATTCTCTACTATCTTGATATTGTATATCATTTAACTTTAGCATTAATGTATGTGTTTAATTTATCTACATATGAATATACATATGTATACATACATACATCTATACATAAAAACCTACACATGTATTTCTAGACTGAAAATGTCATTGATGTTGCCTTAGTTTTTGCTGGTACATATGTGTCACTTCAAAATTACATTTGTGGTGCAAAGACTACTTTGGAAATAACTTTGAAACCTGAAACATGAGGACTTTCCTCAGCTGTATATTTTATCACTAATTGTTTCTTATTTCTGCATCAGCTCATGGTATAAACTAGGTGATTTCTGACTTCCAGAGAAATAGCTGATTTTTGTCTTTCATCACTGCAGTCTCCCTGGCAAGTTTTGTTGATTCTCTTTCTGATATTGTCAGCCTCCTTTTTTATTCTTCTTGAAAATAAGACCCTTCTTTAAAAAAAAATAAAGATTTTTTTATTTATTCATTTGAGAGAGAGAGAGTGAGAGAGCACAGGCAGGGGGGAGTTTCAGAGGGAAACAGAAACTGAGAGGAGCAGAGTCCCAACTGAGCAGGGAGCCCGATGCGAGGCTTGATCCCAGGATCCCAGGATCATGACCTGAGGCAAAGGCAGACGCTTAACTAACTGAGCCACCCAGGCGCCCCTAAAAATAAGACTCTTCTAAACAATGAGGAAATAAGAAAAGTAATTGTTAGCACTTATATTTCAGAACAGATTTGCTTGCCATTTTTGTCCCCATATCACACAAAATATTTGGAACTTAGACAGCATGACTATCCAACAAAGACAGCTTTTTAAATAATTAATTCATTCATTAACTTGTTTATTTATTTGTATTCATCAAACCAGCTCATAGTCTGTAAAATCTATCATCTATCTGTCTATGTATCTATCTATGTATCTATATATCTATCTATCTATCTTCCTGAAAGATATAGGCAGTTTAAAAAATTAGAATCATGTGTAACACAAATAGGCATGTAATAAATATTTGGTAGAAAAGTGAATAAATGAGTTAATGATTCAATAAAAAGATGGGCTTTCACAGTTCATTTTTGACATTTTAACTTGGGCTTTATCAGCAGAAGGAAGAACTTTTCTCTGCTTCTGCTACTAAAATCTAGGAGGACAGAAGTTTTGCCATCAACCAGTATTAGCCTTTTAGGGATTCTGCATATCACCCTCTCCCCACTTCTGTTGTCAACTATGATGAATGATACTCCCATTTGGTCATGCTCTCTTTGATGTGATGTATCCTGCAATATTTAAGGAGAAGTGCTCAAATTCCAGAGGAGGTAGGAGCAACAACTCAGTGGAGGAGCATTTGGGGTGGTGGATTGGATCAAGACAGTGGTGGTCCAAGAATAGTCACCAGACTTTCTCTGACTGCAGGAAGGAATATGGTATGGCCCTGGATTGCCAAGCACACAGTAATGTTCAAGCCCACCATCCATGAAGCAATACAGGGGGAATATAAGCCAGACCTTTTACTCAAGAGAAATATCATAAATGCCTGCTTCATATTTTGTCTCTAAGAAGGAGTCAAGGAATGAGGGCAGTCATGACATTTGATCCCAAAAGTTCAGATCTAATTAGGAAAACTGTGACTAATAGACATAAAGCAACAAAAGAGCTACAGAAAAAATATATAATTTTAAAAAGGTGGTACCAACCCATAGTTATTCAGAGGTAGAAAAACATTACTAAGACATTGAAAAGTAGACATACATCAGGCACTGATTTTCATGGCATGGTTATAACTGAATGCCTGAGAGCCTTGAGATTCATGGTTTCTGACTGTCCTTCTAAGAACGGCTAATATCCCTTCAAAGTGTTGAGGTCAGAGCATTATCCAACATCTGGGGAGCACTTACTGTCCACAAAGCACTGCACCAAACATGTAACATACATCGTCTCATTTAACCTGAAAACAGCTATATGAAATACTTCCTCTATCTGTCCCTATTTTATAAATGAGGAAATAGAGGCAAAGAAAGACTCAGAATCTTGGCACCAGTGAACCGTTGATCTAGGATTTGAATCTCAACCTCTGCTCCAGGATCCAAACTCTTTAATCACTATGCTTTTTTTTTTTTTTTTTCTGGAAGAAGGTTGAGGACTTTTAAACAAGATGAACAAAGAGGCAGATAAGGGAACTTTCATTTGAGTACAAGTTTTCTTTCTTCTTTTCTTCTCACACTCTGCTGAAACTCTTAACATCTTCCCCACCTCCTCCCCCATCCAAAAAGTCCTAACACAAAATTCGACAAAACTATATTATAACCCCAACCTGTAGAGCCTATAGGTTAATTTTTCTGCAGGCTTGCTCTAAGCACGCACACAATTGTGGCCTATGAAAGAGGGGATCAGCTTCCCTGGGGCGGCTAGAAGGGTGCTGCCTGCCAGGGCCTAGAGGTCAACAGAAAGGCTGTCCCTGAAAAGCACAGATGATGGATGGCCTGAATGCACAAGGGGCTCTGGAATGCTCTTTTATCTTAAGTCACAGTGCTCCTCCAGCCCCCAGCCCTCCATTCCTCCCATACCTTGTTTCCCATCCCTCATGCCTATGGATTTACTCTTCTTCCTGGCTTTGATTAGCCTGCCCCACAACCAACCTCCACCCTGCTTTCCTGTCCTCCCTAAGAGCCAAGAGCCCTCCAACATGAGGGAAACACTCCATCATCATGATGGGAAGTGTCAGGTGCACAAGATAAATGCAAATTTCATGGCACCACTGCCTTATTCAGCCAAGTTTTATGAGACTGAGAAAACTTGGAACCTTATGCTGTGGGGCCATTTGGTTGGCAGGGAGCAAAACAGACTTTATCCAACACCGTCTGTTGGCAGCTCCAGTGCTAGATTTATAGAGAGAGGTGGAGATGGCTCTGGCTATCAAGCCTGCTGCTCAGCCAGCTGGGGGCCTCTCAAGTGATAGAAGAGTAATGGCGTGAATCCTGTGAGAGAGCATTCTACCTAAGCTCTCCCAGTGGTGTCTTCAGGATCCTACCTCAGGCTAGAGAGGCAGGCCCCGGTGAGACTGGCCTCATGCACAGAGGTTGAGCATTCCTGAAATTTCTAGCTACTCTTCGCCAGTGCCCACAATACTCATAAACCTGGCATCCACAGCAGGGCTAGAGCTGGAAAAAGATTTCTCTGATGAGCAACTAAGTCTGTTTTGTTACTTGTTCTCCTTTGAGTTTGTGGTTTTCTTTTATAGAGGACATTGCTCCATCTGCCTCCAAATCCATTATCCTGAGGGGGTGTCCGCCTGTGAGGAAACATTTGACACAGGCTCTGATAGAATGGCAAAAACACCTAAACTCTGGAGCCAGACTGCCTGAGTCTGAATCTAGCATCCCTCCCTCACCAGCTCTCTATGAACTTGGGCAACTTTTTAATTCCTTTCCATCTAAGTTCTCTTTCTGTAAAGAAAACATAATCATGACAGAATTTACCTCATAATGTAGTCAGTCAGATTGAGTGAGTAAATAAAATACAAAAATATAAAGCACTTAGAACAGGGCCTGACCAATGGTAACTTCTCCATGATATCTGGCAGCTGTCACTTTGGCAAATGCACTTTCTGACTTCTTGTACACTTTGGTTTTCCAACCCATAGGAGTCAGTCTGAAGACCTGTGATCACAAGGAGAAGTTTTAAAAGGGCTTCTCAGCACTGCCTGGAGATTTGACTTGATTATCAGATGGCACACTGAGGAGGTTAGCTCCAGATTCTAAACTCTTTGATGGCAGGGCTGAAGGGAGGAAAGAAATGTGAGTAGCTCTGTAATCTTGTTTGAGAATAGCCATCTCCTCTTCACAGATAGAGTAGGCCTATGATTAAAGGCTAAGGGAGAAATGATCTTTTCTGATCCTCAGATATACAACAGTAGCTGAAACGCAGGCCAATGCTTTGTAAATGGAGTGAAGTTCTGTGTGGAGAAAATTCTGGATCTTAAGGACGTTGGCATTTTTTTTGCAAATGAGGAAATTGAGGTTCAAAATGAACATGTTCTATGGTCCCCCAGCCAGACAAAAGAAGAGTTAAGAGTAGAACCCCAACCCCTGACTCCTAAGTCAGTGTTCCTGTACCGTAGTGGCTCTCCAAGTGGTCTCCAAGTTTCTGATTGTCCTTCTAAAAACAGCTAACATCCCTTCAAAATGTTGAGGTCAGAGCATTATCCACCATCTGGGGAGCACTTACTGTCCACAAAGCACTGCACCAAACATGTAACATACATCGTCTCATAGTCCAAGTAGTCTCTGTAGGACTTTCTGCCACCTTCCAGCTGGCTTCCCAGTGAATTGATGGGTTTTTTTTTCCCCCTCCCTAGAATCCCCTGCCCAGCCCTTTGGGTCACTCTTCTCTAGATACTATATCTGCAAAGTACTGGGTCAGTAATTAGGAGAGAAATTTGGGGAGCCTATTAACATCCGTATGTCAGACACTGAGCTACACATTTTGAGATGCTCCAGAAGAGTACCAACCATCATCCCTGCTCTCAAACACCTTATAACAGAGTTGGCCAGACACTGTGGAAGGGCCAGTGGAGCAGGGCAGGGTGGGAAAGGGTCATAACAGAGGCCTTGCCAAAAGTGGGAGTAGGGAGGCTGTATGAGCAGATTGGACCTGTGTTTAGCCTCCCAGGTATTTTAACATAACCTGTGGAACTACTGTTTTAATCTCTTATAAGCACTTACTTAAGATGAGCTCTACTATGCTTTTTCACCCTATATATTTTGAAAAGAATGCTCAGAAAAGCTCTTATCTTCCCCACCAAAAAGACTGTTTTAGCTCTGTGACTTAAATAATAATAGTAACAATAATAGCAATCAAGGTAGTTATCATTGTTTGCACACTGACTATGAGCCAGACCCATGGGTAAGAACTGTGAGCTAACAGATGATCCATTATGTTGCAAAAGTTCAGAGACAGCCCTGCCTTTCATGAGTTTTAGAGTTCCATGCAGGGAGGTCTCTTGTTTAGCCTTTTCTGAACTTCCAGCTGAGGAGGGGGCTTGCCTCAGGAGTCCCAAATGAGTGATACAAAGCACAATTCATAAGCTTGTCCTACAACTTCCTGAGGAAAGAGCCTTCCAGAACTCACACACCAAATAAAATAGTTAAGGGGAAATGAGAAAAAGGTTGTTTTTTTTTTTTAATCAATTATACTTTTAAATTATTTTCTTCACAGGATTTATTAGAACAAGAAGAAAACCCCCTAAAGTTCTGAAGAAATATTAACATAACATGCCTGTAACTCATGCTGTGTTTAATGAGAGGTGCTGTTTTTCCTGCCATGGGGGCCATAGCCCAATGAGTGATGGCTCTGAAAAGGGTCACATACATATTCATCAAATTCGACATGCACATGTAAACTGGTTTTAATAGGCCATGACAGCAGAAGTTGTGTCGGGCAAATAGCTGCACATGTGCTTCTTCCCTCAACTGGCGTATTTAGCCATTAACGCTCTGGTATCCATGGATGAAATATTAGCTTGTTAACTTATGACCATCAGTTGTTGTTGATTCTCAGTGGCAACCGAGGGAAGAGATCCTCTCAGCTACTTTATTAGGGGTGAAGCTTGAACTTCAAGATGCTCATTTAACTTTAATGGTGCCATTAATCCTATTCTGCTCCCTGAACCTGGAGTCCAGAAGATGCATGCAAAATGTTCTAACCAAAATTTATATTACACCCGGTCCAAAATGAAGATGACTCTTGTGGCTCCTACCGTGGTCCTCATCACAGATGGCCTGGGTTTTAAACTTTTTCTTAATATATTTCAGTGTAAGATTCATTTTCTGTAAGTGTCAATCAGTTTGAAGGTTGTTGAGGCATGTGTGGTTGGTTAGACATGAGTTGCAAATATGAACTCTTCTAATACTCTCTCCTTGGTCACCTGATGAATACATTGTCAAGCTCATGAGTAAATTAAATTATCATGAAGTAATTCAAACTGCAATTGATCCTTAAAAAAAAAATACCATTAAGTAATAAAGTGAGATGTTTATGTCTTGTGGAGGCTACCATACAAGAACAGGACCCCAAGCCCACTAAGACACTCAGGCCCCAAGTTGGAGTTGATAGATTGCTTTATTGTAACCATCTGGATGACTCTAGCTACCTCAACCATCAACCTCTGGATAGCTATATTTGGTTAAACACAAGTATCTTTAGTGAACCATGGACATTTGTCCTCATCCATCGGTCAAGTTGCTTCCTGGATTGAATTGGTGTTCTACTTTCTGTAAAACAAACAGTGATGGATTTGCATTGCCTAAAGATTTGGTCTAACCTAAGTGATTTGGGATGTGGTTGTCTTTAAGTAACCTGCTGAAGAGGAGTTTTCATAGCCTGAAATCTAGTCTATCATTCATAATCAATCACATTTTATTATCCCTATCTTGTCCCCTTCATCCCTGTCTTTTCCTGTCTCTTCTCCAATCAATGATTGATCTTTGGAAAACAATTTTCTGCCCTTTATTACCCCAAAAAGTCCTAGATCTTCACCAGCTTAAAATAGGATCCACTTTAGCTGCCAAGAGAGTAACCAACATAAAATGACACTATATGGTGAGACAATATGTTCAAAGAGCAGTTAGTTGAATAAATTCACTGGTTGTTTAGCTTTTCCTCATGAATATATTTTCCTGAGCACAAGGAATTATATGCACAATATCCTTCTCTTGACTTCCCCATAATCACTTGTGAATGGATCCGATTCTATGAGTTTTGTACAGGTAACAATTTTCTCAAAAAAAAAAGAAAAGTATCAGGTATTGTACTTTCCAAGGTAGACATGTCAAATCTATTCTTGGATTTTCAAAAGGGGTGTATTCGTCTTCATTCTCAGACTTGGTGTCTTGGGATAAGGTGATTTAGGGGAGAATATGGTTAATATGGGCCAGCTCTTCATTGCAACATATTAGAGGGCTCAAATTTATTCGACTGTTGCATTACAATACAATGATTTTTATGCCCCACATCCCATGCATTGAGGAGTTGTTACTGATTTTACATGTTTTTTGATAGTCTCAGTTGAAAAGATTATCTCCAAGTGTATAGGTGATGTGATGTGTGTTCATTATTTTTCCAGTTCTGGCTTAGGCTCCTTAGTCCACAGTTGCCAAAGAACACAGGACAATTTGCTTGATTTCTGCTTTTTTTTTTTGGAAAAAAAAAAAAAATCCCTCCCTTTCTAACTATTCTAATTACATTTCAATGCAATTAAGAAACTCATCCCTAGAAAGCAATGTTGCTTTCGATGACCAGTGAGCTGAGGAAGCGGAGGGCCAGCTCGTCTTTGGCACTGCTGCCCATCACAAAGAGTCAGGAATGACTGGTTGCACTTGGCTGATTCAGAAAAATGCCATCTGGTATAGATTTCCTTTCAACTCATTGGGAGGAATTCAGGATCATGGGCAATAACTGAAAGCTGTTGTCTTTTGGGTGGTATTTTATTTAGCTCTTTTTTTTTCTAGTTAGCTTCTGGAAACCAGGCTGTCTGAGCTAACACACATCTACTTATTCTACCTTTATTCACACTCCTGACAAATACCCCTTAAGCGAAGAGTGCACACCCATAAATAATGTGCGGTTTGCATTTATTCTACTCCAAAGTGCTGTAAACATCAAGGCCTACTTATCAGAGGTGTATGCCTGGTAACAGAGGGTCATTGAGAACTAGAACCAAATGAATTGGAGTAAGCAGAATGAATGGCAATGCTGGTCATAACTGAACGTTGGGTCTGAATTGAGGCCACTCAAAGTAGATCACATATGACTTTAATCCACGGCTCTGCCCAGCTTTCTTGGGGGGATAAATCTGTCTCCAGTTTTTATTTACATATTATCATTTTACCGTATGTCACTGTCATAGTTTCAGACTTGAGTAAATCCACATTTAAATAGTGATTTGTCTCCTTTTGATAGTAAATATTCTCCTAAGTGGTGGTTAGGATTAAAGTGAATTTGTTGACAATAGGTAAAGGGGGCTATTTAGGATTAAATGAAATTATACACTCAGCCAAGAGAGCCTTCACTGGGAAGCTCAGGCCAGCAGGTGCCAGTTGTCCCACAAATTCCCCCTTTGAAAGTACAGTGATAATTCCCTGAAAGGAGCAAAAGAAAGGGAGGGCGTGGAGAAACAACACATACAAATGTTCTCAGCTCTCCAGACTCCCCGGGAGGGGGCAAATCCTGCCTGAAACAGCCCTCAAGACGCCACCACTTAAAGGTTAGCAAAGAGTTCTTTTGAGGTGACATTTAAACCTTTAATAGCTCCCAGCCAGTTTAGGCAGGAATAATTTCCCCTCTCTGGAGGCCCGGAGCCGGGCACTGCTCAGTTACCTGTCTACATAGGATGTGAGGGTGTGGATGAAACCCAAGCAGGGTGATTTGCAAATGGGGGGGGAGGGGTGGAGCCCGCCAGTGTCTGCTGGCCTTGCCCTCCCACCCTAATTGCACCAAAGGCCGAAAAAGCTTCAGGTTGCACATTAGGCCCTTGCTGAGATTAGTAATTATAATATCAGTTTCCCCCAAACAGGGCTGACAGAATGGCTGGGGGAGCAGAGGTGACTCAAAGTTTAGTAAGTCTTGGAGAAAGTTTACTAGATCCTGCTGTTTTTTGGCTCACAAGTTTGGCCTTTCTACTACCCAGCACTGGCCACAAACAGTAGGAATCCTTTTCAATCACTATTAGCAACACTTCATTTCTGTCATATTTGACCCCTGGCAAACTGCAACTCAGTGAAGAACATTCCTTCCAGAAAGGAACCAGACATCATTCAGCTAGAGACGATTTACTGTGGGACATGGAGCTGATTTGCTTTTGTTGTCCCCCTGGAGCTACTCAGCCAGTTAAAATGAATTGTCTCTTTGCACAGCAGGGCTTGTGGGAGGGTCTTTCCTGAGAGACAGAGGAAGGGGTGCAGGCCAGCGCTGGACCTTCCTGACTTGTCATCCTGCCTCCTTACTCTGAGCCTGGGTCTTTGGAGAATCCTGTCTGTTCAAGTATAATATTTTGTAGCTTTCCTTGAGAACAGCCACTTTCTCCTCCATGTCAGGGTCCCCGTGGTGGCTCCCTCTGGTCTTTGCTCATACTTGATTTGCCTAAACATGAAGGAAAAAATAAAAAACAAGCGAATCCAAACAAGAGAAGTTTGAAGGCTGAAGGCACGTGACCCCCACCCTTCCTTTACTGCAGGAGAAACCGTGGGGGACTTTTGGACTATTGTTTCCTTCTCACCCACTTGTGTTTCTTTCGTGGAAATTCCTAAGCAGTGCTAAGAGGACTGTGACTCAGTCACCTCTACAGCCCTTGGGTATCTTTCATTGTTAATAATATTCATCTTATTGGGGGGGGGAAGGACATTATTGTTTCACGGTAAGAGTTTTCTCAGGGATGATGAAAAAGTTTTGGGTGGTGATGGTTTTACAACATTGTAAATGTACTTAATGGCACTGAACTGGACACTTACAGATAGTTATACCACTAAATAGTATGTTTTGTATATTTACCACATTAAAATATTGATCTAATTTTTAAATAATTAGTATCAATTCAGAGCACACACAGCTGAGATGTCTGACCTGTGCTCTCTATCTTAGCATCTTCTCCTAAGATGCAAGGTCTCCAAGTGGACCAGCCATGGTGAGGAATAGTGAGTCCAGCACCAAAGCACCAGTCCTACCCCACTTCAGATAGAACTGGAAGTGGAGGTAGGTTAGTGAGAGTTGGAGCCCACGTGACTGGGCAGAAACTTGGATGGCCCACTAAACACATCAATTTATGGGTGTGAGATACTCAGATGGTTTGTTGGGCTGCAAATTAGAAATGAGATGGGCTCAGGTAAAAATGATGGGAACTGTCTTCTCACAATTACCCACAGACATTTCAAGAGGCAGAAGATATGGATTTCCAGAAAACCACACATATTTGGGGGAAAATAGGGGTCATTCTCCAGAGGCTTTGATCCGTTAGCTGGCATTTCACAGAAGGCGGCCAGACTGTGTTGATTCGACAACAGCAGTGCAAGCTGGGACCAATTAATTTACACAGCTTCTTATGGGAAGGACAGTGAGGCCTGATGTGTCCATTGCTAGCCTTAATAAAAGTAACTGTGGAGTGTTAAAATAGTTTATAAATTTACAAAATTGACGAGTGATTCGATCTTTTGTAGCCATCAACACCCATTGAATAAGTATTTGTGAATTGCACTGGTCAGTCTTTGTGCCCCTGCATCGTAGGCACCAGGGAGAGTGTAAAATTTGAAATCCACATCATAATATCTTTCCACATAAGAATCTAAGCACTGGGCTTATTTTAGGCCTTACGCGTCCATTGATTCTAGAGTCTATCGTTACTGTCTTGGTTGCATGGGTATGGTTGGGCACTAGCTTAGACCTTCTAGGAGAGTTGTTAATTGTTTGAAACTCATCACCTGGAGCTATAAACGTGATTTAGAAAGGTTGCCCCATCTGAGCAAAGCTTTCCATGGCCACTTCAGTCTAGACTTCATTCTTTTTCTCTCTTCCGACGTTTGTTGGGGTTTGGCCATTCATTGGCAATTAATCTGCCAAATCCAGGGGACATTCTGAGGTAGCCACAGAACATACTGGAGAGAGACAATCTGGGTTACCCAAGGCAGCCGTGAGCTTAAAGTTCATACCTAGAAACCATATCCCCTCAAGCTCCATTGTTACAAGAGTTCAAGAAATTGACTCTTCCTACTTGAGATAGAGGAATAAACTAAATGTACAGTAGAATATGACTTTCAAGGGGTGCTGTGTAAAAAGACAAGACCACATGGATAGCACATACACTTTATTTAAGAAGAAGAATCTCTCTTCTGTATCAGCAAACTTTAATCACTCATTTCCCATAACCCAGATGCGACTGGAAAGGAAGCTAGACTGGACTCTCCCTGCCCTGATCTTCGCTGAGATACGTATTAGATAAGATAGAAGAGATTAGACAGAAAAGTAAGAAGTATACCCCAAATCACGTGCAGACTTATAAAGATAATAACCCCAGAAACTGCTCCAGGACATTGACCATTTGGAGATAAAAGGGAACACAGGTGAAAGAGAATTTTTGTGAAGAAAGGGGAGGATTTTTTTTTTTTTTTGAAGGAGTTTCCTGTGTTGTCATTTCTCCTTCTCTCTCCATGGATGAGGGGGTTGGGATGCTTCTCCTCATACAAACCAAATGGTGGGGGCGGGTGCAGGAGGAGGGTGTGTAGGAAACTACTTAGAGCTTGTCCTGTGTCCCCAGACTAGTGCCTAATTCTTGGGATAGTGAACCAGGGTCTGACTCCAGTCTCAGGAACCTAGAACGCTGGGGAAGGCTGGCTGCCTGTTTTGATGGTAAAAGAGAAGAGAGTAGCCCACACACCCTGAGTTGGCAGGACAAGATGTGAGGGTGTTTCCCATGGATCATATAAGGGATACATGGGAGGGAGGGTTGGCGTTATGGCAAGAAAGTGCCCCCAAGGAAAAGAATCAGTTTAACAATCTTCCAGGTCCAGAGGGCATGATACTTTCCAAATGAGTGACATCTGTCCTATCCCCTTACCTCTCCATATTCTCTGTCACTCCCGCCTTCAACACTTGGATAGAGAGAAAAACCACAGTTGGAGAATGGGGGAGGGTGAGCTGTGGCAGGACAGACAGCAGAGAGACAAACTGCCCCCACACCGCCTTTCCACTGCAGGCTTTCAGTCTTAGGCAGGTAGAAGCCATTGTTGAAAAGCAGTTTAAAGCTAAGTCAAGGGGGGCCTGGGTGGCTCAGTCAGTTAAGCATCTGCCTTCCAACAAATAGAATCTTACTTTTACCCAGATGGCCCAAATAACTGCCCCATTTTATACCTGTCTAGTAGAACACTGACTATAGAAATGCTGTTATTTGAAATTGATTTATTTGCCAATTGTCGACTTTGGTATATTACACCCTGTCTTTATTAGTAAATCCCTTTAAATAAACCCAAGCCACAGGGCCATATGAAATGAAATATGATTAAATCTGGTAGAAAATCTTAGCTAATTCTTACATAGAAAGGAAAAATGTTACTTGGCTGTAAAAACTATAACTAAACATTTTTTATTTTGGAATATCTGTGCCTCATCTAGAACTGGAGTGATAGGAAATGTAGGTAAATAATTCACATTTACAAGTGACAAAGTCACCTTCCTAGCCCTAGGAAACAAATAGGAGATCAGTTTTTCTATTCTTTGGACTAACCAGCCTCCCAGTGGGCAGGGAAACCAGGGTACCAATTGCCCCCCATCCAACAGAACTGTAATCAGATCTAGTGGCTAATTTTGCATGCTTAGAGGAGTAATATTTATACTCTCTTTGGCTTTCCCTGGTAGGATCTTCCTTATATAGGTAACCCAACATCTATCTTCCAGAATAGGCCTTTCCAGAAACAAAATATTAAAGTGAAGAATGAAAACTGCCAAGTGTACTTCCTGGAAAATCCTTTTAGTGTCAGAGAATTGTTTTTCTCTCGATCTTTCTCGATTGTACCATTATGGTTTTGTCAAAAGCAACACTGGCTAGAAACTGTAAGAATCCTTTGGGTCTCCATTAGCAACACTTTCTTCCCACCAAGCTTGACCACAGCACGCTGTAGCCCCACACTCAACATTCTTTTCAGAAAGTAACCCAACATTCAACTACCACAGATTTATGGTGGAAAAACAACATTTTTAAGGACCTTTGAAAATGTTAAAAATGAACGTGGCTTTGCTATTATTTTCCACAGCAGGAATTTAAATTTATAAACAGTATTTCTAATCAATTTGGGAACTGCCCACAGGACTAGAGGGAAAAAAAAGACTCACGTGAACGTTCTTCAGTTATCATTATGTCACAACTGACTTTCCACATTTAATCCTTACCACTATAAACGTGTGTCTTTCCACACACTTTTGTTTTAAATTCCCTAAAGATTCTGTTGCCATCCTATGGCTAAGAGCTAACATTTGTGTCCAGGATAGAAGGCTCTATCTTCCTCAACGCAATTTTTGTTGCTATGCTGTATGAGTGTAGATGGTGTTTTGATTGGTTATTGAAAGCCAAGAAATATGTTTTAACGCACTTTGTCCATCTCATTACAGTGATGTCTATTAATGCTCTATTTGCAATACTTAGAAAGATAATTTATATTCTATTAGTAGCTTTATCCGTTTCAACCCTCTATTACCGATATAGGTCAAACATTTGGCATTTAAAATGTTTAGCACTTAAAATTCCAGATAAAATAGTGATAACGTGACTTAAACACAGACATTTTTTCAAAAAGAACTAAAAGGAAAAGGGAAAACTCTAAGTTTCAGCAGCACTTCATAGACATGAAATTGATCCCCAACCCAAACAACTCTATGCTCCATTATCATAGAGTAAATTTCAGAACTATTTAGGTAGAGCATAAAGTTCAGGGAGTCATGTGACCAAAACCTCCAAGAGCAAGTAAATGCATCAGGGGTCAAAGGACACAGAGCTGAGAGAAACATCTGGATTCCATCTTTTGAACTTTTAATGGAAACACTGATCACTTGGTGCACATCTGGGGGTTTTGTCAAGAAGGAAAGTTTTTTTTTTTAAATGGGAGGCTTGCTCTAGTTTACTATCCTTCACTTATGTTGGATATGAATCTCTTCATATAATGTTAGTTTAATATTTGAGCAATCTTAGAATATTACTAAAATTGTGTTCCTCGATTATTCCTTTAATGAAGTAGAGTTTTGCTTTTTCAGTTTCTTTCTTTCAAGTTTTGTTTTAAAAGGAGTATCCCAGGAAAAAGTTATGGAACCCACTTAGCTATGCAGACTACACTTTCCCTGGGGAAGCCATCCTTATCACGCAGCAAGAATCATTTTTAAAATCACCAAACAGTAACCAAGGAAAAGGCCTGTAGCATTTGGCCAGGCTGGCTCACTGCCTACACCCCAAATTAACTCCCTGAGACATCTGCATATGAAAAATGTCACCGCAAAGCCTTGAAGGGCCTTTATAGTAAATGACCTAGCTTTTACCACAGTTTTCCTGATTGAAAAATGTGTCTTAAGCACAAATAAAAATAACGCAAATCTCTTTGCTGGAGACTTGCACGGTATAGCTTCAGATCTACTAATTGGGACTCGGTGAGCGAGTCACTTAAATTCTTGGACCCATGTTTTCTCATTAGTAAAATGACAGTCTCAGACCATTTTTTTAGACTAGTTTGTGTTCGGCAGTGATATTTTATATGTGTTGATCACTGTCCCAGATATAGCACTAAAAATAATCTTCAGAATCTTGATTGTTTACAATGTACTTTTCAACTTCTGCAGCACACTCACATGTCTTTATTTCTCTTTACCTTGTGAGGCGGTATGGCAATTATTCTCCCCATTTCAAAATGAGGTTACCAAGGTTCAGAGAGGTCAAGTTCTTCCTTAGTGACCACAGAAAGGCTGTACGTTTTCTCCCAGCGAAGCAATCTTTCCTGGACATCAGGAGACTCATTCCCTGTCATTAATTCTGTGAAAATGAAGCTCCTTAATCAACAAGATCCATACCACAAAAAACCTGATCAATGGCATGTATGATAAAACAGGGACACCTTCCCAAGATTCAGAGCAAAGGGGGCAGTTGCTACTCCTTAAGAAGGAACTAGACAAATGAACAAGAGTAACAATCAAGCTGTAATGGGACACTTTTCTAAGCTGGAAAAAGGCCAAGTTTTCAGATAAAAAAGGCATACCATGTAACATTAAAAAAAAAAAAAAAAAAGAACAAATAAACCTCTAAACATGATGTGGATTTTTTTCTTTCATTTCAGAAGTAAAGAAAAAATCCTATATATTTGCAGGGATCAAAATAAAAGAATATAAAAATAGGGGTCAAGAGCTCAGGGTTTGGTATTAGAAACATCACTCTGCCACTTTCTCACTTCAAGATTGCTCAGTCTCATTTTCTCATCGATACAATGAGAATAACAATTAATTAATAGATTTGTTGGCAGAATTAAATGATAGCATCTCTGTATAGATATATATGTATATGGAGTCCTTAATACATAGTAAAAATTACTGTTGTTACTACTATCACAAAGAAACAAAAATCATATTGAGCCCCAACCTCACAAGAATACTGAATTCTAGAAGATAAAAGCTTAGGTGATTCAATACACCTGTCATAGCCATGCTACTTTTCAAATATGCAAGTGTCCAAAAAGCATAACATTAATACACCTTACCTCAAAATAAAAAAAAAAAATTCTAACATATCCTAACCAACAGAAATATGAATTAAAATAAAGAACTTAAAAATGGCTAAGGAGTATTGTACAAGGACTTGTGTGGAATACCAAATCTATTTAAACATGCATTGTCTAATTTGTGTAGGTGGTATATATGTTCACAAAAGTTAATTTAAATGTTCTAAATTAGTTTTGAAATGTAAGATAGATAATACAGAAAATTATTTAATAATAAGCTAGATCTGAATCCAGATATCCCAACAAATATTGGAATATGAAAAGAGAAGGCATTGTAAGAATTAAGATTCTAGTACATTCCTTATCTTAATAAATGGAAGTCTAATAATTTTTCTTATTGTAAATAAATTTATTGTTTTGAGAATAAATAAGAACTTAAGGATAACTACTAGTAAAATTTAAAAAGCAAGGCTTATAACACCATTAGAAAAAAAATTTTAAATTATGGGAAATACAGATCAAAGGGCAAAAAAATAAAAGAACAATCATGTCAAGACAATAAATGTAAATTAATATCTCCTAATTTTTAAAAATTCTTCAAATGAATCAGAAGACGAAATTCAAGTTTATTCTGAACATAAAAGAAATGCCACAGCCAAAACTGCTCAGAAAATAATAAATAAAATGGCCAAACAAAATATTTTTAAAAGCATCAAAAAAGAGAAATAAATGCAAACAGTATGTACACATATAAATATATATATTCTTATCAAAATACTGTCAAATAACTGTCAAATACTGTCAAAAAACTGTCAAATAGGACAAAGAGGAGGTATTTTATCTATAGAGAGAAATCTATTATAAATATGTAAAATTCCAAAAATATTGTCAATAATACAGCATTGATTAGTAAATAAGATATGTTAGGAAGATTTCAACAAATCTCTCTGTTGTGGACAGGAAAACAGCCAGAATTAATTAGAGACATAGAAGATTCATTAATAGAATTTGGAAGTATTAACTCAATAGATATATGTATATCCATCTTATAAAAGAGAGTATATAGCTTTTAAGCACTAACAAAACTGACAGAAATTAATCAGTTATTGACCACAATGAAACTGATTGGTATTGATTATAATGAAACTTCAATAAATTCTAAAAAGGCAGAAAATATTTCGTTTATATTCTATCACCATAATGCAACAAAACTAGCAATTAATAGTAAAAGTACAAATAAACCTTTGAGCAATTGAAATGTATAAACACTTGTTAAAATAACTTTTTAAAATAAAAGAGAAATCAGAATTGCAGTTACAGAATATTAAATTTAAAAGCAATAATAATGAGAATATTGTAACACAAAACTCAAGGACTGTGACCAAAACTTACTCAGACACAAATTTATTATTTTGAATGCTCTCATTATTAAATAAAGTCAAAGAATAAAATACATGAACAAATCATTAAACTCAACAAAATAAAAACTAAGTACAATAAAGTACTCCTAAAAAACACAAGACAGAAATAATAGGAAGAATAAAAATTAATGAATTAGGAAAAAACAGAGTATTTGGTAAGTAAATCAAAAGTTATCAAATAATTATCCTCAAAATATACCCATTTGGTTTTATGGATAAATTCTTCCAAATGTCCAAAGAATAGATCTTCCAATGTTCTTTTTTCATTTATCTTTTTTCTATTTTCCAGATGACATATAATTAACATGTAATAAGACACAAGTAAGTAAAATGTATTCTACAAACCATTAAGAGAAAGATATCCATATCAACAAAAAAATGACAAAGAATATGAAGAAGCAATTTACTAATGATAGCATTAATAACAACAAGTAGGGATTAGTATAGACTATTTGACAGGTATTTCCAAAGGCACACATACATATCTTATGTATGTATAATTAAATATGTATATAATATACATAATATTATATGTAGTATATATTATGTGATTATAATATATATTTATATATTATATGTAATTAAATCTCACAAAGAGCCCTATGGATTAGGTACAATTATTATCTCTGATTTAAGATGCATAAGCTGAAGCACAGAGAAATTCAGGATCGGTTTAAGTGTCCCTCATCTTCCCTACTTCCCTAGGCAGTCTTTCCCTTCTTCTAGCATCCCTGAGCACTTGGTAGGAATCTCTAGCATGGCATCTCTCATCAACTCCTGACTATTTGAGGACTGTCCCACTCCTGGACCAATAGCACTTTGTTACATTCATTTGTATATTCTTAATCACCAGTAAGGGCCCCTGATTCCCCGGGCAGAGAGTCCAACAAGTTTCTTGGATAAAGTGAGTGTTTATGTTGGTGAAGAGGAATGAATTGCTGCATGGATGCTCTGAACCAAGGGCTCAGGGACAAGGTGGGCGGGGATGGTCAGAGAGGGTATCTTGGAAAAAGAGAAGACTAGTGCTCTGTAGTGAGAGTTGGGCTGCTTTTGTTGTTTAGGATTCCAGAAGCACTTTTAAAGACTCAAAATTCCTACAAGAACATTTTGTTAAGAGAGGAGTCTTAAAATGGAGTTATAAAAAAATAAGAAAAAGAAAAAGAAGTGAGTTTTCTGACCCAGAAGAGCTTCAAAAGGAGACCAATGATTCCTTGTTACTCATTTATTCATTCGTCAAATGTTTGCTCTTTGTCAGGCACTCAGACTGTGGGTCACCTCCACCCCGGCACCCTTACACTGCTAGGACGCTGATGGGGGCGATTGGACTAAATGACTCATCTTGAGAAACACGACTCTAGAGGATACCTAAACCAACTTTTTTTGCAATTTATGATGGAATTAAGTGATCAAGTGACTTATTCAGAGATCACAATTTGTGGAAGAATTGGAAATATATCTGTGCCCCCAAGTAACAGTGTGTGTGTGTGTGTGTGTGTGTGTGTGTGTATGTTTTCCAGTTGACTCAAATTTTTACAGTTACATGGAGCAGAGCTCCCCATGGCAGTAGCAGAAGCTGTAAGACAAAAGCCACAGGGAGGGAAAGCAAGGAAGGACTAAAGTAAAATCAGATGCAGAGTTGCAGCACCTCCCTTCTCAGTGTCTCACAAATGTGCATTTAGCTTGCGTTTATTTTTACATACTTCACCAGAAAATAGCAACTGCAAGCCTCATGCCTGATGGTAGCTTCAGGCAAAGAGGAGGCATAAAGTAAGGAAGATGCACAGTAAACAAACAAGCAACAAGCCCCTTCCATACAATGCAAACTTCAGAACCCTCAGCCCAGTTCCCAGCCTCAGCAGCCTGAAGGACTTGCTGTCTGCTCCAGGTGAATGCTAATGCTTTTTCCTGAATATCAAGTATGAGTTAGGATAAATTTATGGTCACTTAACTAAGAAAACAGAGTTTTGTTCCCAAACCTAAAGATAGTTTTTTTCACGCTGTATTCATTAAGAAGTCTATGATGGGGAAAGTCTTTGTTTCCACCCCATTGATTTGACTTAATCAATTACTGACTTTGCTTTATTAGATTATTAGGAATATTCCCGCCCCCCCACACACACACACACTTAACAAATAACAAAACCAAAGCATATATCATGAATGGGTAGATAGACTTTGCCTGATTCCAGCTACCAGGCATCCCTCACAAATTTTCACTCTAGATTATTCCTTTAAACAGGCAAGACTTGTAAATGCTATTTGACAGCTTCTCTTGGTATCTCAAAGGCATGTCAAGATCAAAATGTGTAAGGCTAATCACACGATGCGTACTTCCAACCAAAAGATACCAAAGAATGCTCCCGGTTCAGTGAGTGAGCCACTAGACTTCCATCTCTAGAAAACCAGGGGGCATCCTTTGTACCTCCACAAGCTCACTCCTTCTTCCAGCCCACCACCAACCCTACTGATTTTACCTTCTAACAAACTCTTACATCTATCCATTTCTCCCCTCCTCTGCCATGATTACTGACATAGCTCCTAGTTGGTCTCACATCCATTTTTATTTATATCCAACCCCCTCTCCCTACTGCAGTAAAACAATTATTTCCAAAATGGAAATTGGATCATATTGCTCCTCTATTTAAACACTATATAGTTTGTTTTGTTTTTAATAATAAATGGGCATTCTGAGGGAGTTCATCCAAATGATGATCAGAACTTTAGCATGACACTGGTCTAGGCTCTCCAACCCAACCTGTCCTCTATGGTCTTATTATTCTTGCTTTTTTCCCAGCCTCTTGAATAGGTTGTTCCCTCCTGCCACAGGGCCTTTGCACAAGCTGGCTACTCAGACTGGAAAGCTAACGTCACCTTCAATTCTTTTGGCCTTATTAAAACCTTCCTATCTTTTCACTGTTTGCTTAATTATCCTTTATTTAGAGGAAATCTTTGATTTTCACAGATGAGATCAAATATCCCAATCATAGGCTTTGAACATTTGATATACCTCTTTTTCACAGTTCTTGCTATAATCGTAATGATGTAAAATTTATTGCCTTATTTGAGTAATGTTGGCCTCCTTTACTACCTGAGGGTAGGGCTCATAGAAGCTTTTGTTTGTCCTTATATCACTAGGATCTAGCACCATTCCTGGTATAAGAGAGATTTCAATATATATTCACTGAATGAATGAATGAATGAATGAATGAGTAAACAACACATCCAGGAGTAGTAAAGAGACACTGCGACAAAGGTAATCCAAAATGATTCCAGTAACTTTTCACTTTACCGTATCTGTGCAGGCAGACAAATCCATGTTACAGAAGCACAACCTATGAAGTCGGAACATGTGGCTTCATGTTGGTGTTTCCTCTTGGTAACTCGGTGACCTTGTGCAAGGCCCTTAAAGTGCCTGAGTATCAGTTTCTTCATCAATAAAACCGGGGGAAAATATACTCACTGCGGTAATGTGAGAATTGTACGATATCTGTTTGAAAAGGCTTTGAGGACTATAAACCCCAGTAAATCTAGATTAAAAGCTGAAAGGACTAAGGAGGCCTACAGGAGACTTCAGAAAGGAAGGTGAATACAGGCTTGACTCCTCACAAAGGGCCAGTGAATTGTTCTCCAGAGTTTTCTGGCACACAGCCACACTCCTTTGCTAACATTCTGTCTATGGCTGCTTTCACACTACAGCGGAGTAAGTAGTTGTGACAGAGACCATGTGGCCCACAAAATCTAAACTATTTACTGTCTGGCCCTTCGCAGAAAAAGTCTGCCAACTCCTGCTCTAGAATATTGTTATTATTACTGTCTCAGGGACTAGCAATCCGTGCAGTTACATAAGCCAGAAACAAGAGGGTCGGCTTGACCCCTGCCTCTACCTCACCCCCAGGATCTAATCCCTACTACCTGTTACCTGGGGCCTTTGCTTGGGGCCCTCAGATTTTGTTTTCTAACCAAAAATCCTTGATTCCACACAATTCTTTACTTTTCAACAGGTCACTCCATGTGTCACACACAGTGTTGTGTTTTATTCCAACTTCTTCAGGAAGTAGAAAGAATAGAGATGATCACCTCTATCATACTGCCATGCCCTCCACCAGGAAGATGTGGGTCTGTGTGTAATACAGATGCAAGAAGGACCAAAACTTCATTTTCTCTGTTAGTTACTTAGTTTCTGTATGCCTCACTTTGTAAAGAAGAGAAAATAAAATTATATTTTTATTTTATATATATTACAGAGATGTTGTGAGGATAAAATGGGTAATACATACAAAACACTTAGCCCAGTGCCTGGTGCATAGTAAGCATTTATTAGCTATTACTATTATTATTATCCATGTAATTGAGAAAATTATAAAATACACAATTTTAAGTAAAATTCATGAAAATGGCCCTTTTAAATAAATAAATCATATAGGTGCTGAGTTCTAAAATGCCTCCAAGAAGAAATAGTACATATATAAATTGTGTGCGTATATATAGTATATATTTACAAATATATAACTATATTTAATCTACAGCCTACTTTTATTTTTTAAATTTTTTTTATTTTTTATTTTTTATTTTTTATTTTTTTAAAGATTTTATTTATTTATTTTGATAGAGAGACACAGCGAGAGAGGGAACACAAGCAGGGGGAGTGGGAGAGGGAGAAGCAGGCCTCCCGCGGAGCCGGGAGCCCGATGTGGGGCTCGATCCCAGGACCCTGGGACCATGACCTGAGCCGAAGGCAGACGCTTAACGACTGAGCCACCCAGGCGCCCCTATTTTTTAAATTTTTTTTAAAGATTTTATTTATTTATTTGACACAGAGAGAGAGACAGCGAGAGAGGGAACACAAGCAGGGGGAGTGCGAGAAGCAGGCTTCCCGCGGAGCAGGGAGCCCGATGCAGGGCTCGATCCCAGAACCCTGGGATCATGACCTGAGCCGAAGGCAGACACTTGACGACTGAGCCACCCAGGTGCCCCTCTATAGCATACTTTTAAAAAAGAGAATCTGAAGCACCCAATTTGCAAAGAAATAGGGTACAACCAATATATGAGGGGAGCAAAAAAAATTACAGAAAAAAATTTCTACAATAACAACTTTACAATAACAACTGTAGGATAAAAAATATCCTACGTTATTTTTTGCTTTTACAGCTATAGAGCTTGGACACAAATTTGTCTTCAACCTATAGAAAAATTTCTGTGAATAAATCCATCTTCCAGCATCGTGTTCATTTTCTTACTCTAGTTCTCCATAGAACTCTATAAGGTGGACTTATTGTATAGCCTGTGTTTTTATAAGACATCTCAAATACTCTTTGGATTGAGGTAGCAGAGGAGTAAGTTAATTAATTTTATCCTATGAATGCATGTGAGTGATTGAACCTGATAGTGTCACTTACTTTCTTCATGATTACACAACACCTTGAATATACTTCATGCCACTGACTCGTATACTTAAAAATGGTTAAATTGGTAAATTTCATGTTGTGTATATTTTACTGCAATAAGAAAAGTCTCCCAACCTTCAGGCTTGATTAAATAATACTTGGTCTGTAAAACCCCATATAAATCCCTCAAGTCAGAATTAATTGGTCCTCCCAGACCAGACCCAGGCGCTTGTTTGTCCTTCTATTCTAGAGCTTATTTCACTCTCTCATATCGTAGTTATGTCCCCCTATGTCTTACCCTCCTCTAGGTTCTAATGTTTCTTGAGGGTAGGCACCAATCAATTATCTCTGTATCTTTCTCCACTGCTGAGCACACACTAACTGCTTTATAAATATTTGCTGATGGTGGGCAAAAAGGAATGGAAGAGAGTAAAGGGGCTCCAAGGTCATTGAGGACACAGGAGAAAGAGTGGGGTTCCTTGAATTCCATTAGACAACGCTGTCCTTAACTCCAAACAAATGCTCCCCACTCAATTTTGCTTTCATCTGAAAAGACGAGGTGTGCTATACAAGCACCCCCTTCTCAACAAATAAACTCGAGCTCTAAGAGCAAAGCAGGCCAGAGAGTGACTGTGGCACATTAGATGTCATGGGCTGTTGAAAGGGTGGTCCCTGTTCCACTCCAGCCACTGGCCATTCTGGATGTAGACCCAGTATTGCCAGAGCTTCTGATTTTCTTTAAGCTGGAAATTGGCTCAAAAATTTTAAAACAGTATTGCACGCCAAACAAAACATATCTTTGGGAAGCTCGTGACCGGATTCTAACCCTTCACATACTATCACAAATACTTTCAAGAACAGCTATTGTACAAATTCCAGGAAACAGCCTTTTGAATGAGGAGAATAATGATTACCTAATACCAAAGGCTATTTTTAAGGTTAAATGAGATAACATGTAAAAGTGCGTAGCAAAGTATGTATTCCTGTATGGATGCTCAATAAATATTAATTTCTTCTCTTCTTTCCTCTTTCCTGCCTTTTTAATTGAGAAAAAGGGGTTATTGAATTTACTGGGAAAACATGTAGAAAGGAAGAGTTGCATTATTTTGAATAAAAGATGCCACTTTCTTATATCAAACACCTCACCAAGTCAGTATATTCCCCACACCGAGATCTCTGTAGACTTGCTGATGAGGCTGACTTGTAATTGGTAGTTGGATTTCTATATGAGAATGATATTCCAAACATGTTAAAGAATGCTTGAATACAGATTTTTCTCTTTAATGATTTAAAACATTCTCTCACGGTTTATTTGTACCATTACCTTATTTATAAATAGTTTGTTGGACAACAAAGTTCTGATCCAGTTTTTATCTGGATTATTGTGAATTTTGCATCCAGTTCTATACAGTTGCATGCCATCTTCTATATTTTCTGAAGCAGCAACAACCTGTATTCCCAAGACCCAGTCTTTTCCCAAGTCATTAACAATTCTCTTGTAGGTTATCAGTCGTGGTCTCTGGGGCAGCGTAACCAAAGAGAGATACCATTGGATTTGGAGAATACATCTCAAGCTCAAGATTATTTCTCTTTAAGATCTGGTTAAATGTGAGCAAGTTATTTAAATCCTAAGTAATTCTTTCTCATCTGTGAAATGGAGCAGATAAGTACTACCCTCACAATGTTATTGTGAAGGTCAAATGAGATAAAGTTTGCAAAATTGTCATACAAACTACGAAGGGTTAAACCAATACATATACTGCTTCGAGTGGAAAGGACAGCACGTAATTGGGATGGGGCCCCAACATGGCTCTGTTGGTGGCAGTGTCTTGACATGAGGGTGAGACTCACTGTTTTATCCTCCAAGTGTCATAGGTTCCCTTGCCCCATAACTTCATCCCTTACATCTGCGCAATATGTAGAATCAAAAGTAGAAGGGAAAAATGGTGATTAATATTATTGACAGCAGCACAATAGTAATACCATGTTTATTAGGCATTTCCTATGTTTTAGGCATGAAGCTAAGCACTAGGTGCACATCAAATCAATCTGTTAATATTTAGAATATCTCTATGTGGTAGATATTATAATCCCCAGTTTACAAATGAAGAAACTGGAGATCAACAATGGACAGTATCTTGCCCAAAGTCATTACCTAATATATGTTTGAGGCAGGACTCCAACCTTGGCAACACCAAAGCAAAACCATATCAACGGGGCAGCAGAATGAAACACAGTGTTCCCAGAAGACAATTTTCCAGATAAGTGAAATGAATGCTTCAAGTGCCAAAGTGCATCACTTGCTCTGGTCCTAAAGAGAATGCCTTTGACTAAAGACCCCTCTCACACCTTAGGCTGTGCTGCTTATACTCTACAATGAGCTGGGAAACCAGTAACTAAGATTGGGTGTCAAGTAATCTCTGAGCAAGGACCTAAGAAGAACTCTTATGGGTGAAATGCATAAGATTTTGTGAATAGGTGAGACCTCCATTTTGGCTTCCCTGGTGGCTATCAGCTGTATCTTGGATAATTGAATTTGTCAGAGAAATGAATGCCATATAAGTGAGGAGTTGAATACTTTTAGAGAGACACATCCCAAAAAGAGGGCACAAGTCAGACTTCCAAATGAATGTATTCCCTCTTCCAGGTCCCCTGTAGAGATCCTTAGAGGTAGCCGACTCCACCTGCTTTCTTTACATTAGTCTTCCTTGTCTTTTTTATAAGCATAGTCAAATCATCCTTTACCCTTTTACTTCAGTTGTCATTTTCCAGCTGGAAAACAGCAAATTTGATCATTCGAACAGAAACAGCATCTGTTGCTAACCCCTCAAGCTGGTGTGCTGGTTTCATTTCTTGCAGCCAAACGTTCAGTAACATGTGTTTATATGTATATCTTTTCCTTTATATTAGTAATAAGTGGGTCATTAAAGGCTGTATAATGAGAGAATGCAGTTTTCTGGCCTGATAAGTCCCAGAGCTTCATTACCAAATTCATCTTACATGTCAGCCATTAAATAGCATGGCATTTTCCTCTTTCATCCATGCGGTATCATTTAATTTCATCTAAATGGGGTTCTCTGTATGGCCATAATCATCATCATCTTCATCACCACTACCATCAAGAAGCATTTATTACCTGCTGCAATGCATATGGTGCTATATTCGGTATGGTCTTCCATAGCTCCATCATCATGGCTCTCACCCATCGGAGGCTACGAAGTACAAAGCTATTATTGAAAATCGTGAGATTTGAGTTCAAGTCCAGACCCCACCACTGATAGCTGGGCTAGTTGGAGCACAGCATCTTCCTGCTCTGGGCCATGCCTCATCTGAAAGTAAGACAGATGAATTACATCACCTCTGAGATCCTGTCATACTGTAATGTCAGGTCTTCTTCCAGATTTAGCTACAGCCATTCTAAGCAGGAAGAAAACCAGCAAAGAGAGAAATGATCTGGAACTTTAAACAAGTGGCTATGTCCAGAGAACTAATTAATCTCTGGGTCTCAGATCAGAGTAGTCTATGCCAATGTTGTTTCTCTCCCTGGCCTCAGCGTGGTTTCTCTATAGTCTCAATACCTTCTGCCTCCCTTATTCCACTCGCTGTTTCTGACCTTGGCTCTTTCCAATTTCTCAAACTCCTGGCCTTCTTATCCAGGTGACAGCCCACAACAGGCCCTCAGCTTCTCTTCTTTTACTTCTCCCAGCCACACACAAGAGCTTTAGCCTTGAAATGTTCTAAAAGGGAAATCCTGAGCCCCTGATTTTCTAATTGGAGGACTATCTATGTTGCTCCCCTTAAAAGGCAGCTGGGGTAGAGCCTAGTGAGTGTCTTGAGAACTGAGAATTGAGGTTCATCATATAGGGAATTAACCTGGGCAAATAAATAGAGGGAATAAGAAGAAGAACCCAAAATGATTTCAAAGAGAATAGCAGATGGAACTCAGAGAAATGCAGACAAGTTCAGATGGTGATCACAGACAGAAATAAAAGCAGAAACCTGAAAATCATGACTGGGCTGGGCTAGATACACATAGGAACAAAGGAGAGGTGGGCAGTAGGAGAGAGGGGGCAAGGATTTAATGGGATCCAGAGAGGAGTTCTGTGATTTATGTCCTGAAATGTGCCCATGGGTCAGGAGAAGCATCACGTCCCCTCCCAGCCTGTGTATTAATTAGACTGAGTCAAAAGGCATAAAATCAGATAGGTAGGACTAATCCATAAGCAGTAACCAAATAACCCCTCTAACAATCATAGTTATTTATATTGGCTGTTCATGACTTTGTGTTAATGCATATTTTCTTATGGAACCTTCCAAACTACTGTTTTTGTTGTTAGTATGGTCAAATACACATACCACAAAATTTACTCTTTTAATCATATTTAAGTGTACAATTCATTGACATTAAGCACGTCTACAATGTTGTGCAACCAAAACTACTATCCATCTCCAGAACTTTTTTATCACCCCAAACAGAAACTCTGTACCCATTCAATAATAACTCCCCATCCTCCCTCCAACCCCTGGTAACCACTCTTCTACACTTTCTGTTTCTATGACCCAACTATCTTTTAAGAGTAGCCATAAAAGTGGAGTTACAGCTTACTGAGTAGGGGGAGGGAGAGGGGGAGTCAGGATGGGAGTGAGGTTTTAAAATCAACATATAAGACAAAAAACCTAGTCTACATGCTCATTGAAAATACCTAAGGAAGAAAGGTACTCTGTTAGTGATGGCTACACAATCTCCCAGTGAGTATGACCCTGCCAATTTTACCTCCGTCACTGTTCATTTGAGGCCCAAAGAAAGTTGCAGCTTATACATTTAGGACCCTATTGTACAAAAGTATGTAGTAGGAACACACTAGGGTTGTTTTTTGTTTTTAATTTCTTTTTATTTTAATTCCAATATAGTTAACATACAGTGTTACATTAGTTTCAAGTGTACAATATAGTGATTCCACAATTCTATGCATTTCTCAGTACTCACCACTGTAAGTGCACTCTTAATCCCCTTCACCTGTTTCACGCATCACTCACCCACCCTCCCTCTGGTAACCATCAGTTTGTTCTCTAGAGTTAAGAGTCTGGTTTTTGGTTTGTCTCTTTTTTCTTTGTTCATTTGTTTTGTTTTTTAAATTCCACATATGAGTGAAATCATATGGTATTTGTTTTTCTCTGACTGACTTACTGCATTTAGCATTATACCCTTTAGCTCCATCATGTTGTTGCAAATGGCAAGATTTCATTCTTTTTATGGCTGAGTAATATTCCAGTGTGTGTGTATGTGTGTGTGTGTGTGTGTGTGTGTAGATATATATCACCTCTTCTTTATCCATTCATCTGTTGACGGACACTTAGGTGGTTTCCATAGTTTGGCTATTGCAAATAACTCTGCAGTAAACATAAGGGTGCATATATCTTTTTGAATTAGCATTTTCATATACTTTCGGTAAATACCCAGTCGTGTAATTACTGGATCACATGGTAATTCTATCTTATATTTTTGAGGAACCTCCAAACTGTCTTCCACAGTGGCTGCACCAGTTTTTATTCCCACCAACAGTGCAAGAGGTTTCTTTTTTCTCCACATCCTCACCAACACTTGTTTATTGTGTTTTTGATTTTAGTCATTCTGACAGGTGTGAGGTGGTTTCTCATTGTAGTTTTGAATGGCATTTCCCTGATAATCAGTGATATTGAGCATCTTTTCACGTGTCTGCATGTGTAGGTCTTTGGAAAATGTCTCCTGCCCATTTTTCAATTGGATTGATTATTTATTTAGTTAGTTATTTAGTTATTTATGTCTTTATTTTGGTGTTGAGTTGTATCCGTTCTTTATATACTCGGGATACTAACCCTTTATTGGATAGATCACTTGCAAATATCTTCTTCCATTCAGTAGATTGTCTTTTTGTTTTGTTGGTTGTTTTCTTTGCTGTGAAGAAGCTTTTTATTTTGATGTAGTCCCAATAGTTTATTTTTGCTTTTATTTCCCTTGCCTCAGGAGACCTATCTAGAAAAATGTTGCTATGGCCAATGTCAGAGAAATTACTGCCTGTGCTTTCTTCACGGATTTTTATGGTTTCAGGTCTCATATTTAGGTCTTTAATCCATTTTGAGTTTATTTTTGTATATGGCATAAGAAAGTGGTTCAGTTTCATTCATTTGCATGTAGCTGCCCAGTTTTCCCAATACCATTTGTCGAAAAGACTTTTTCCCATTGCATATTCTTGCCTCCTTTGTCATAGATTAATTGACCATATAATCATGGGTTTATTTCTGGGCTCTCTATTCTGTTCCATTGATCTATGTGTCTGTTTTTGTGCTAGTACTATCGTGTTTTGATTACTACAACTTTGTAGTGTATCTTGAAATCTGGGATTATGATACCTCCAGTTTTGTTCTTCTTTTTCAAGATTGCTTTGGCTATTCAGGGTCTTTTGTGGTTCCACACAAATTTTAGGATTATCTGTTCTAGTTCTGTGAAAGATGCTGTTGGTATTTTGAAAGAGATTGCATCACATTAGGATTGTTGAGATGCTGACATCATAAGAAGACCTCAGAAATTAAGATTACATCAAGGAAGAACAGATTCATACCTCCTACTTCACATTTACCTGGAGAAATATTCATTGAGTAGAATGGCAGATGGAATCATTTTTTGCAATTTGAATTATCTTTCTCTTCCTTTCCTCTTTAAAAAAATGCAGGGTTGAATTCTTATATGTTGAATGTGTATGACATAATTTCTTCCCGTTATTATCCTCTTTATAAGGATGAGGCCCAGAGAAGTTAAGGAATTTACTCAAATTCACAAAGCTTTATAAATAATTGAACTTGTGCCTTTAAATCCTACCCAATGACTGCCAGTCAAGTGGTATTTCTTGCAAGCAAATTGGACTTTTTTCAATATTAATGTGTTTTCTTTAAAAAAAAAAAAAATCAGGAGGTAGGGGGGGAGGGGTGGATCTTTGGCCAGGAAAGCTCATAAGAGGCATTTTTGAGGGTTATTCTAAAATTTCGCATCCATTTTCCCAAACTACACAATATGTAAATCTCTGGACTCTAGGGGCCAATTGTAAGTTGGTTTCAAATACCATGGAGCACATAAATTTTCCTCCTCCTTTCTTTATCCCCCACAACCCATAATCTATTCACTCTTTGACCTCCCCACAGGAAGCATGCCTGCCTTAAATTTAGAGTTTTCCTTTCCATTAAACAATGCACATTTTTAACCCTAATCATATTTCAGAGATGGAGTCAATCAGCATTCTTAGTGAGCTTGCTTACTGCCTCAGGTGAGAAGCAGCCTACAAGGATATAAACTGCCAGGGAGACACCATTGATTGGAAGTTGGGAGGTAGAACTTTCAGGAATGATTTAAGAATGCAGACCAGTTTTACTTATTTGAATTAGTAGAGGGGAAGGTCAGGCCAAAACCATGAAAAAATTCTAGATGAGGAAATATTTTTGAAGAAATATTGTTTTACAACTCACAAATACCGATGATAATTTAAGTTTGTCTCAGAGTTTATCCATTCATCCTATTGCTGACTAAAAGCTCTTAAGGACCTGCTCTGAGGAATAGATGAGACTAGTCTCTAATTAGTATAACTATTACAAATAAATGCAGGTTATTCAAGTGCTTGAAAACAATTTTTTTTCTAAGTAATCATGTTTACACAACTAATTTGTATTTCTTTTTAAAAAAGAGTATGCTGAGTAAAGGTAAATTTTAGCCAAAAGTAATATAGTTTCCTCTCTGCATCATAATTAACTTTAGCCCTTTGCAGATTAGCCTTGATCCAAGTTTCAATTACTTTATGGCCAAAGTAATACAAATAAACATGATTAATTTAATAGTGAAATACACTCATAAAATAATGACTTTTTTTCTGGAGGAAAATAAAACAAAAGAAAGGTGGTTCAAGCTTGGTAATGTATAAAACACACTGAATAAATGATTAAAAAAATAAAATCTCTCCTCTCCAAAGGAAGAATACTATCATAAGCCAAAATGAGAACAATATAAGAAGGTTTAAGCATATTCACTAATTTCCCATTTGGAGAAGTCCTCTCTTTCATATTATTTATTCTATTTTCAATGGCACACTCCAAACACCAATGTGATTTTCACTGATGTTCTTTGACTGTGTCAGGCTACCAACCCCCACCTCTCCCTTTCCTTCCTAAATTTAATTAAAACCAGCATTCGTCCATACTGGAGAGAAACCCTATTTACGTAACACAAAGAAAAACAATTTTTAAAAGCCCACATTAATCATGAGCTTTAGAGAAAGTCACCATAAATAGGATGTATCTAGTCAAGCGACAAGTTCCAGCCACTTAAGAAAAATATGTCTTTCCAGCTGCAAGGATACAGTGTTACTGAAGAACATAGCCCTTTTGTTCCACAAATTCCTCATTTTCATATGGAGTTACCATCATTTGCCTACCCTACTATAGAATAATGCATATTCAAAGTTGTCTCATCTACCCATTTAATCTAATGAAAGCTGAGTTTTATAGTATTGCCAGGAGCAGAGGAAGGAAAATTGAGTACCTACTATGGGTCAAGCAAAATGCTCAGCAATCTGAAGACATTCCTTCCTTCAATACTCCTGGCAGCTGCATGAAGTTGTCCAAGTCTACCGACCTGGAGCTTAAACTTTTAACCCACAGAAGTCCCAGAGCTTCCTACTTTCTTGCCCACAGAGATGCAAGGACATATTTAAGAACATCAGACATCTACTGTCTCCTTCTGTATTATGTACATAACTTCTTTTGTGGTTGTTTCATTTCAACCATTCCATAAGAAGCATTTTGATCAAAAGGAATAGAGAAGTATAGAAAGATTGCCAATAGCAGAAACCTCAAAAGAGTGACCCAAATGGAAAGAAGAGTACAGATTAATCAAGATTATCACAGAAGGTTGACTGATGAGCAAAGAGCAGAATTATTAATAATCAAAGAATTCATCTAATTACTTTGCCTCAGTTTACCCCAATGTAAAAAGATAATAACTATACTGGCCTATACTGTCCCCCCAAAATATAGGGAGAGTTATATAACTGTCATAAACAACGATGCTTATTGAAGATAAAAGAAACCATAAATTATTAAATTTTTACAAAAGCCAGCCCCTTGTAGAAGATTTTGTGTGTATTTTCTTACTTAATCTATACCACAAATGGGTGAGATGGGTATTGTCATCCTCATTTTACAGATAACGAATTTAAAGCAAAGAGAGTTTAATTCTTTGGCCAAGGTTACACAACTAATAGAGCCAAGATTTTAATCCATATTTGTCTGATTACATTTCTCTACCTATACCTACTCTTCCACTCTGACCAGAGGTGGTCCTGAATAGAATGGTTATGGCCATATCATCATAAGATGTACCATGTAGAGTGGATGAATTGGCCTGGATTTTGTTGTTGACTCTCACCTGTGATTCACATTTACTCTGTCTCCTGAAATGCCATGAATATATTGTCAGCTTCTTTGACACCTTGAAAGATGTAAACTCCAAAAGGGCAGGGTTTGTCTGTTTGTTTGTTTTAAAAGATTTTATTTATTTATTTGAGAGAGAGTATGAGTTGTGGTGGGGAGGAGAAGAGAGAGAGGGAGAGAAAGAATGTCAAGCAGATTCCATGCTGAGCCTGGAGCGTGATGCAGGGCTAGATCCCAGGACCCTGAGATCATAACCTGAGCGGAAATCAAAAGTTGGATGCTTAACCGACTGAGCCACCCAGGCACCTTATTTATTTATTTATTTATTTATTTATTTATTTATTTAGTGATCATTTTCTTTACTGATGTATCCCAAACACTGTGAACAGTGTCTGGCATGTGGTACGTGCTCAGTAAATTTTGGTTGAATGGATGTAGTGAATGACCTCCTGCTCTGGCCTGAGCTCCAAGATAGCTGTTCTTTCTGATGATTCAGCTACACATAGGGAGACCTTGCCCATTCCTAGAAATGATGTGGGCTCAGACTTAGAGTTATGTCTCTATGGCCCTGGTGACCAGGTGAGTGGGAAAATACCTATGATTACTATTGCCTGGAAAATATAGAGACACCAAAGGATGAAAATAGGGAGAAGCTCCCACTAAATTACACAGAATCACTCTGGCTGAAGACTAGGCTGCTTGCCTTGATGCGTCCTTCTGCCCAGACCTCATGGATTTATGGGATTTCTTCATGACCTTTCAGGGACACTGGCTAGGTGAATGGGGTAGGTATGTCAGCCAGACCACTTAGCTTGCTTTCCTACTTCATCCTGGCCAGTTCCAATCCTGAGTCCAATACTGACTCTTTCTCACTTTATTTTTGGATATATATGTCTAAGGCAGGTTGTACTCTGCCAGAAGTTCTCTATTTTGCATTTCCAAAACCCATTCCTATAGGGGCAAAACCCCATAGGTTCCCCAGGGCAGCTTCTAAGTTGTTCTGTCATGTGTTTTTAGAGGGCCATTTTAACCCTCTCTAATGATGGAAAATCAACAGAAAGTCAGTTTCTGAATAGACAGTCTTGCAAAGTGACAAGTTCCAGAGTCACAGAATTACAGCTCACTGATTGTTGAGATTTAAACAGTTACCTGACAGACTGGGACGCCTGCTCTAGCTATAGTGGACTGAAAAAAAGAGGGGAGAAGAAAACGATTTCTTGCCAGGGTTGTTTTTTCTTTTCTCCTTTGCTTTAGTGATTTGCCCTAGATGGTCTTGCACCTTACTATGAACAGTGCTATAAACCAGAATCAATTGTTGCTATTTCCAATAATTATGTTAAAATTATTGAAAAATCTCTTATTTGATACAGGTCTAAATCATATTCGTAACTTAGTCATTACATCTGTGATGACTTAGGTTCTTGGTTTCTGAGTCAGATGAGCTATTCCTCATTAGCTTCCCACTTTCCCTCTTTCTAAGCTTCCCTAAGAATTCCATCAACCTTGTTCTGAATGTTTAAGATGGTTGAGATTCCAAATTCAAGACTGTACTTGTTAATATTCATCAGAAGCCTTTGGGGACCAAGTTTATAATGGGATACAAGCTTCCTGAAGTTGCATGTATATCAAAGATTTACATACATAGGTTAAGGAGCCCAGATGCTGCTTTGGGTAATGTCACACACATTCTGCCTCATATAAGCATTACATAACTAATTTGGGGTCCTAGGATACCATAAACCTAAATTCCTTCTCTTATGACCCCTAAACCTTGACAAAGACAAATTATGCTGTCTTTGGAGAACAGGTAAATAACCTGAACCCTGAACCTCCCTGAGCCTTCCCCTACAACTTAACCCCTTGTTTCTGATTCCAGCCAGGCCCTTATTGATCTCTAATCCTCCTTCTCCCAGCTATCAGCCAGCCAACCACAAAGTCTCAAACCTGCCAGGCATGAAATTTATCCTATCTGTCCTATAAGAAGGTCCCTTGTCACTTTTTCCAGTCATACACTTTGTATTTGATTATGCCACATTTATCAGTTCACCAAACATGCATGGGTGACGAACACTGGAGGTAAAAAGATCAAAGCTCCTCAAGTTCAAGAGAGGCTGATCTGACACAGATAAACTATTGCTTAGAGTCTTTCCCAACAATGGGCCATGTAGACTTAACACTTTCAGTTTGGAAAGCACAATTTGTAAACAAAAGGATGTGAACAGCTAGTGCTTAGCATTGAGCTTGTCACACAATTGAGCACCGATTGTGTGCTCAATAAATGCTCAATTCATGAATTTATGAATGTCAAAACGTTTGACCAGTTTTGCAGCCCACTAGGACCAATGTACATGCTATATTTGCCCAAAGAAATGGTCTCCCAAGTTTTTGATTGGACCCTTAACCCATACATTATTTGAGCATGCAGCTCTGTGTATATGACTGTGCATAATATATATCATGTTCAAAGCATATGCAGAATAATGAAAATAGAATGGGATTTTTTAAATATATAAATAGAAGTTCTAATATTGAAGCCAATATATTAATTGTCTTAAATAGTTGGGAATTTCACACCAATGGTATAGCCTCAAAATTGGAAGTTTCTGGAATTTCCAAATCAGTAGAAGAGAAACACACTGGAAATCTAAAGTATCAAGTTGACTAAACATGACATAATTCATTTTGGACTGTTTTAAAGCTGGCATTTATATTATGAGGGTATATACTGGATTTCTAGGAATTTGCTTCAAACTAAATGATCAAGTAATATTGTGAAATCTTAATTTAGGCAGGACTGGGAAACTGACGATTTTCTTTATTTCTATTTGGTTCATCTCTTTAAGCCACTAATTTCTTTTTTTTAAATTTTATTTTATTATGTTATGTTAGTCACCATACATTACATCATTAGTTTTTATTTTATTTTTTTATTTTATTATTATGTTATGTTAATCACCATACATCATTAGTTTTTGATGAAGTGTTCCATGATTCATTGCTTGCGTATAACACCCAGTGCTCCATGCAATACCTGCCCTCCTTAATACCCATCACCGGGCTAACCCATCCCCCCACTCCCCTCCCCTCTAGAACCCTCAGTTTGATTCCCGGAGTCCATAGTCTCTCATGGTTCGTCTCCCCCTCCGATTTCCCCCCCTTCATTTTTCCCTTCCTACTATCTTCTTTTTTTTAACATATAATGTATTATTTGTTTCAGAGGTACAGGTAATTTCTTTTAAGAGACGGAAAAGCAGAAAATGCAAAACTTCTTTTTATAATTCAGTATTTTCTTGGCAAACTAGTTTTTAATAAGTCAAATTTAATAAGTCAAACTAGTTTTTAATTTTCCTTGAAGTATGGTAGAATTCATGGACAACAGGAATATAGCGAGGAAGTGAGATGTCAAAAGGGGAGGAAATTGACACCCTGTCATAAGTCAGAGGGCTGCTGACTGTCAAACCTTTCAGGGGTCCATTGGCCCAAATAGTTCAGAACTCTGCAAACCCTTCAAAGTCATCTGGTCCAACACCCCCTTTCTACCAATTAGATAGAAGGACCAATTTCCCAAACAGTTAATGGAAACACTTAGTGGTAGAAGTAGGACTAGAATTCACAGGGCTGATTCTCAATCTAATTCGCTAAACCATGCTGCCTAAGCAGTGACTTGCTAAAAAAAAATTATCTGTAATTACAAATTTTTTTGAGTGCCATCCATTTTTCCAAATGCCTCATGAGTTTGAGTTTAATTATCCCAACAACTCTGTTTGGTTATATTATTTTATTTTTTCCTTTGCAGTGAGTATGTATTTCTTTATTTTATTTTTTCTGCTTTATTGAGGTATAATTGACAAATAAGATTGTACATACAATATGATGATGGGGTATGTGTACACATTTTGAAAGGATTCCTGCCATTGAGTTAATTAACATATCCATCAAATTAGATATTATTATCCCCTCTTGTAAAGATAACGAAACTTAGGAATGGAGAGGTTAAGTAACTTGTCTAACAATGAAAGAGCCTGCATATTTACTACTTATCTCATCACTTCACTCTCAGAAAAAGAAAGAAAAAAATTCCAAATTATGACCAAGTCAAAATTATATAAAACTGGGTTATCAGAATAGCTGTTTTCATTGGCGAAGATATTACAGAGTTCCTGCTACTCCTTTCTGACAAAGTTCTGACGGTATCTGAATAATTTCCATTCTTCAGTTATTCAGCAAGCATTTCCAAGGCCTTTGCATGTTAGTGACTGGGCCAGGAGCCGGGGACTCAGTGGAGGGCTCAGTTAGATGTGCTCTGAAGGAGTCCTCCTTTGGTGGCAGAAGCTGAGAAGGACATCACCGCAAGGGTGATCAGGCACGCTGGGGAATCACAAGCCCAGTGCAGTGGAGCGCTGTGTGTGCTGTTCTGGCTCTGTTAGGTTGAACTAGGAGTCCAGAGCAAACCAGTACCATCAGACAATAGTAAGACCCTGTCCCTCTTCACCATTGCCAGGAGAAGCTATATCGGTACTGGAGCAGGCAGGCATGGGTAAAATGTCAGTATCTCCACAGATGTTCAGACAGACATCTATTTAACACCATCATGGTCTCCTCTAAACAAACAAACAAACAAACAAACAAACAAACAAAAAACCAACAAGAGCAGGATTTCTTCTGGTGGGAGCAAAATTATCTCTGATCTACTCTGTCTGATAGCAAGGGTTTGGGATTGTCTTATATCCAAAGAAACCTTCCACTTGCAGATCAGTGCTGGAAATTCTATCCTTAGTTTTTACCTATTAACCTTTAGGCTCAGGTATAAATATTTGAGATGAGGGGAGGGTTTGAGGGTTCCCTTTTCAACTATTCATTTATTCCTTAATTTGAATTTAAGAAGTGTGAAACTATATCTAGATAGGATGTTAGCTTTCCCTTGGTCCCCAGGAGCCTAGAGTGAGAAGAAAGTGGGGACCTAAGCAAAGGGAACAGAGAAAACAAGACACCAGTGACAGTCATGGCTCACGAAAAATTTGGCCCGGGATTGTTTAGAAGATCAGTGCAATGGAAGTTATCTTTTTACAGAGAAAGACAATGTATTTCAGACAATGTCTGTCGCAACAGAGCACAGCCGAGCACCTTTCAGAATATGGCGTCTCCAGCAGTTGGCTCTTTCTGAAGTTGTTGGCTTTGTGTAATGGTTGTTCTTGTTTCCCCCCCACCCCCGAGACAACTACATAGGGGACCAAACGATTGGAGTATTGATTAAGGCCTTAATTATTATTCCAAATAATCATCTTATAGTTGAGATAAATGGAGAACTCGTGGTGATTGAGTGACTCACCTGTCTTCATGCTCTGAATCCAAAGCTCTTCCATGGCCTCAGGCTACCTTCCATAAAATCAGCCATATAACCAGCATGCTTGGCTTTGGGTGAGGTGGATATGGACCATCAAGAAAGGTCCTTCCATTCACTGGTTTTCTCAAGACCTATGAAAAGGAATTAGAAGTTTCCCTTCACTTTTGAGGATATTGAGGTCAGAGAGACTTAGTATCTGTGCACGTTCACAATGCAGCCAATTAGTAGAGCTGAGAAGAATTTGAACTTGGAAGGCTATCACTGACTTAGTAATAGCTGGAGCCCAGTCTACTCTGCCATACTGCTTTTTTTTATTTTTAAAAATTTTTTATTAACATATAATGTATTATTTGTTTCAGGGGTACAGGTCTGTGATTCATCAGTCTTACACAACTCACAGCCCTCACCATAGCACATACCCTCTGCAGTGTCCATCACCCAGACACCCCATCCCTCCCACCCCCCACCACTCCAGCAACCCTCAGTTTGTTTCCTGAGATTAAGAGTCTCTTATGGTTTGTCTCCCTCTCCGGTTTCATCTTGTTTCATTTTTCCCTCCCTTCCCCTATGATCCTCTGTCTTGTTTCTCAAATTCCTATCAGTGAGATCATATGATACTTGTCTTTCTCTGATTGACTTATTTCACTTAGCATAATACCCTCTAGTTCCATCCACATCATTGCAAATGGCAAGATTTCATTTTTTGATGGCTGCATAATATTCCATTGTATATATATACCACATCTTCTTTATCCATTCATCTGTTGATGGACATCTAGGCTCTTTCCATAGTTTAGCTATTGTGGACATTGCTTCTATAAACATTGGGGTACATGTGCCCCTTCGGATCACTACATTTGTATCTTTGGGGTAAATACCCAGTAGTGCAATTGCTGGGTCGTAGGGTAGCTCTATTTTCAACTTTTTGAGGAACCTCCATACTGTTTTCTGCCATACTGCTTCTGACGGTGTCCCTTTGGTTTTCCCATCAGACATTACTTTGGAGCATATTTTCCTTTCTCAGTCACCTCTTTGATTAGAGTTAAATGGAATTTACTTCTTATTTTATTTTATCATGATTACCAATAGGTTTAGCCCCTGTTTTTGAGCAGGCTTGCTTAAAGCACTTATATTTGTTTTACGGGTCCTCCTGAACATACCAAGAAGTTTAAAACATTTTTAAAAAATATTTTAAAATGCCATTGCTACTTTCATGCTTACTGATGACCCTGCTGATGGTAGTAATTCACTATGTCTGGCTGCAGCATTGACTGGAACTGCCAGTAATGAGGAAGGTCATTCTTCAGAAGTATCCTGGTATGTATGGTGCTGAGAAAATGACTCAAGGCTCTAGGACACTATCCATCATCACCACTTTTGAAACCAAAGTTGCAAAATCTAAGGATGACACTATCACTGAAATCCCACCCCTTCCCCTCCCACTGTCACTGTGTGACACTCTCAGCCAAGACGGATGTCAAAACCTGGCTTTGAGCAATAGCATAGTATAAACATGATCTTCGCTATCTAGTAGATTCAGAAAGATTAAAGAACAACATCAAGATAACTACACCACACTCCCTTACCTTCTGCAAATCATTCAGCATATTAAAAGAAGGCTAACTCATCATTTATTTCAAGTACAATTCATAAGCAACCACACCAAGGATACTAAAAAAACAAGGTTCCAATCTGTAATGAGCACTTGTCCAAACATCTGATCGCATCAGTATGTGATAAACCTTTTCTCAGAGTTTAATGCAAAAAATTACTGAAAAATAAACTCAATTCCCTTTCCCTCAATCAACTAGAAAAGTAGCTGGAGACAGTTTTAGGTTCCCAGCACTGATGGCAGTGCTCAGGGACCACTGGGAGGAGGCTGAGGGAAGGATTGTGGGCCTCCTAGCACCCCAAAGAGAGCAGCTTCATCTATATTTATATTTGATGTTCTGTGTAAAGTTCCCTTTCAAAAATGAATATGTGGGAAAGGAGGGATGAATAGTCAGAGCACAGACGGTTTTTAAGGGCAGTGAAACGATTCTGCATGATACTGTAATGGTGGCTATGTATCATTATTCATTTGTCCAAACCCATAGAATGTACAGCACCAAGAGGGAACTCTAAACTATAAACTTTGGGTGATAATGATGTGTCAACACAGGTAACAATGTAGGTTCATCATTTATAACACTGCTGGGGGAAGTTGAAAATGAAGGAGGCTAAAAGTGTGTGGCGACAGGAGGCATATGGGAAATCTCAGTATTTTCCCCTCAATTTTGCTGTGAACCTGTAACTGCTCTGAAAAATAAAATCTATGGATTAAAAAAACATGAACATGAAAACTCCCAACGCTGCTTTGGAGTCTTCACCCCCCCTAAGCAGTTAAATTGTACTTTCCTCGTGCCTGAGTCTCATCTTTAATGCACTTGCCACTGTCCTATATTCATCCCCCTTATGAGGAAGCAGATGTTGGGCTGGCATATGGTATCCACTCATAAATTTCTCTAACCTTTCCCTGGTGTATAAGTCACAGGCAATGATGGGTTCCGGTGACCGGCCTTTTTAGCTCTCCCCAAGGAGCTCTGGAGCACTGGTCCCATTTGTTCACCTCGGGTGGGTGAGCCAGTGCCGTGGGCATCCATCCACTGACAGCAGGCCCAGATGGAGGCAGCAAGAGGCCAGCAGGCTGGATCAGGCTCTAAGAGCTGCACCCAGCATCCCACCTGGGAAAGCCAGGGCTGCAGGAGCTTTTGGTCCTCTGCAACCTGCAGGTGGCAATTGGAGAGACTGAGCCAAAAGTTTCAGCTGCATGGGGTACTCAGCGCTGAGTTGCACTAGAAAAGGGGCTGAATGGCTAAATGGGAGGTACTGATTAGTAGCTCCTGATGCAAGCTTTCACAGATTAGATTACGGAACACCCAGAGGTGTTTATGAAGATCAAAAGAAGGGAGAGCTCTCCTGACTTAAAAATAACTGCATACTTACCCATCCTTTTCTTTCGGAGAATTACAATGGCACAAATAGTCTGATGGCATATGACCCTGTGTATGTACATATTTTGCTTTAGTTGATTTACTTTAGTCTTGTCTCCTGATCCATATTGCAACCAGTTTGAGAATATAAACCATGTCTCCTAAAACCTCCCCTCCTTTCTAAAGTACCTAGCACAAATCTGGACACATATTATGCACTCTTAATCGTTTATGGATTAAATGACAGATTTAAGGCCACCGTCATTGACTTTTCCCACATCAGCAGCAACTACTACTGATATTACACTCTGTTATGCTTCTACAGTCATGGTAGATAACGTGCTTTCATGCGTATTGCCTAATTTGATAGATTTTTATGCCTATTTTACAGAAAATAACACTGAACCATTGTTTAAATGATTTGTCTAAAGCCATAAGGATTTTGAATATAAAAGAAAGAGAATTTGTATTTCCTGACTCATCCCGCAGTTGTACCTGGAGTTAGCCTGAACTTCCATTCTAGAATAAGATCGTTAACTTGAATTTTAATTCTAGACTAAGACAGTTGTTTTTCCTTTAAAAGGGAATTTCAGGCAGGTAAGAAGTCATATTTATGTATTTTAAAGGTAGGGTAGTATAATAACTACTCCTGGAACAATGTCCAACTCTGAACGTGGAGCCCTATAGATGCCTCTGTGTTTGCACTCATCAAACCTATGGTGTGCCTGTTCTGTGCTGGCAGCTGACCTGGTGCATTCCCATGGGAAGCCTGTCCAACAGTAGACAGCTGAGAGGTATATGCATAAATATACTAAACGTGTTAAATGCTAGAATAGTCTGTACAATCTGGGAGATCATGAAGGAGGATGCCTTCATCCTTCTGACTAAACGATGGGGAAAAGGCTTCCCAGGTGAATGACCATTAGGCCAAATCTGCAAGATTTGGAGATGGAGCATGAAATAGAATTGCAGGCAAAAGAACAATATAAGCAAGAGGCAGGGCATAAAAGAACATCACAGTTTCGATTAACTATAGATTTATTTCCATCCTTCACTGTGATCTTTTCCCTCTTTGCCTGTCAGTTCTTCCTAAAATTCAGTCGGTCAACAAAATATTTATTGGACATTACTTCATGCCAGATATGGCCATTCCTTTATTTCCTGTCCTAATTTCTTGTTACCTCATACCTGAATACGTGTAACTGCTTTTCTGCAGGAGACCACAGCCTCTGGTCATTCAACACCAATTCAGTGAGTACCTGCTGATGTGTACATATCCAAGAGGCATGATATTGGGTGCCATGCAAGGTATAAAACTGCATAAAGCAATAACCCTGTCTTCAAGGAGTTTGAATTCTTGTAGGGGAGACAAGACAGGTATGAAAATAACTATAATTTATGGAATAATATGAGTGGTACATAAGAGGTGTAAAATGAATTATAGGCACTTACATAGTGTAGTAGAACTCCATTATGACATGGTTCATTAGTACATGTGTTTGGGTATACTATAAATTAGCTCTAGACACAAACAGAAATGATGAGTGAATCAGTTAGGAGGAAGGCTTTTTTTTTTTTTTTACCCCCTCAAAATGAAGCGTAGATGGAAGAACTAAGACCCAGGTTTCAAGTTCAGAATCATCTCTAATGGCTTCATAGCTCTCCTCAAGATCCAAGACAATGGGATTGTGGCAGCTGACCATGAAGAGAGAGCTGAGATGGTAGGATCGAAATCTAGCAAGTCATCATCAAAGGCAGGGTCAAAGTAGTATGTGGCGTTTTCCTATAATGTAACCCACGAAAAATGGGAGGAAAACTGCAGAACCAGACCACCAGTTTGGACTAGGGAAAGTGAGGGAGTGCTGAGCTGCAGAGGACCTAGGACATTGTCAGTCAAAGTCATTCCAATGCTCCCTTGCATCTCCCCATGCATGCTCATTGCTTCAGTTACCTTCTTTATATAACCTACCCTGACTTCCTCTCTGAGATATGGTTTTATAGATCTGCCTGCTCAACCCTTCCCCCTGGATATACATTTCAGTATTCCCAAGGTTAGAGCCATCCTCCAGCCCTCTAAACCCACTCTCTTTTGTTCTCTGTTCCATCATCCACTACTGTCTAGTTGTAGAGTGAGAAACCCAAGAGACATTCTTGCCCCTGCCTTCTCCTCTTCCCTCATGGCCAAACTGTCACCAAATGATATAAATTTGCCTCTGAGTTATCTTTGATTCCATCCACTTTTTCCATCTTGTCGTCACCCCTCTGGGTCTAGGAAGACTGAACTAACTGGTCCCCCGCAGCCATTCTGCTCTTCCACAGTCTATTTCCCACACTGCTCTCCAAGCGACCTTTGCAAGATGGATCAAGATGGATATATAGTTACGTCACTCCTCTGGTTATGACATTTCTGTTGTTTGCCATTGCTCTGAGAATAAAACCAAAATTATCAGCATGACCTCAAGAGTCTTGCTTTATCTAACTTAACCTGCCTTACTAATCTCTTTACCCATTTTTCTCCCCAAGCTTCCTGCAATCCAAGCACAGTGACCTTCACTTCTTATCAAATATGCCATACTCCCTCCTGCAGGGCACTGGCTCACGCTGTCGCCTCAAGCTGAAAGGGTCCCCTCCTCCCTCCTGTGGCTACTTTCCATGTCTTCACCCAGACCCATCTTTGACATCTTAGCTCAAGTCTCACTTCCCTAGAAATGTTTCCCCGACCTCTATCTTCACTCCTCATCTTCTGTCAAGGGTGGATTCTTTGAATTCATGTTCTCCCAGGACTGTATTTCTTCTTTAGCACACTAATCTCAGTTCATAATTAAACATTTATCAATGTGATTATTTAGTTACCATCTGTCTTTCTCTGCAGACTGTAATCTCTATGAGAACAAGAGTCACATCTGCTTTTTCTTCCCATTTTATCTCCAGTGACAATCACAGTACTCTGGCATGTCATCGGTGCCCAATACATAAACATCAAATGAATAATTGAAGCACAAGTAAATGCAAGCCCAAGAAAGAGAAGAATAGAACTCAGGTCAGGCGGGATGGAGAACAGATATGAATGTGTCCAGGAAAGGATGTGCAAGTACAGGCTTCTTTTAAAAGAGGTACTGGCTTTCTTCTTATACTGTCATCATCTTCTATGATAAGCATAGTTCCAGAAAGGTTATTTTGAGAGTGGACTCCTCACAGCCACATTTTATCAGACATTTCAATATATGTAATTATGCGCCATGGGTATGATTGTGTCCAAGGTTTGCTAAACTCAGGTGATGTGAAATTATAGGTTCTGGTATTTAACAAGGAGAATAGAAACAGTGGAGGCCTATGCTGCTAGTGTTCCACTTTATCTCTTCACCTGAACCCCTGGGATCTGAAAAGATACTTCTTTTGCAAAAGCTTACTATTTTATATAAAAATGATACATGTTGACTGTATGTAATTCAAATAATAGAAACAATAATAAACAGGAAAAGGGGCACCTGGATGGCTCAGTGGTTGAGCGGCTGCCTTCGGCTCCGGTCATGATCCCAGGGTCCTGGGATCGAGCCCCGCATCGGACTCCCTGCTCAGCGGGGATCCTGCTTCTCCCTCTCCCACTCCCCCTGCTTGTGTTCCCTCTCTCGCTGTGTCTCTCTCTGTCAAATAAATAAATAAAATCTTTTTAAAATAATAATAATGATAATAATAATAAACGGGAAAAAATCTCACATGCCCAGAGATACCACTGGTAATGTTTTGGTTAAACATCCTCCCTTAGGATAGATGTAATTTTTTATTACATAAAAGAAATCATATTTTACATCAAATCATCATGCTCACAAATGGAACTGATTAGTTTTACCAAAAGATATAATGGAAACAGTAAATGGAATTGTCCTGATGTCATACACACCAACATGGCTGGGGTAACAGTCTTATCCAAACAAGGAAGCCATAGATTTTCTGATGATTCTGATTTAAATCCTCCACATAGTGCAACTTCTAAAGAGACCCAAAGTCTTTTTTTTTTTTAAAGATTTTATTTATTTATTTGAGAGAGAGAATGAGAGAGAGAGAGCATGAGAGGGGGGAGGGTCAGAGGGAGAAGCAGACTCCCTGCCGAGCAGGGAGCCCGATGCGGGACTCGATCCCGGGACTCCAGGATCATGACCTGAGCCGAAGGCAGTCGTTCAACCAACTGAGCCACCCAGGCGCCCAAAAGAGACCCAAACTCTTAAAAATGGAAACCTACTGAAGTGGTAGAAGAGATCACAGAAAGGTAGGGAGATTCTGGATGTCACCAGTGACTGGCCTTCTGTTAACTCCTAGACTGGAAAACCAAGCCTGGCAGAAGAATGGGAGTAGGTGGTAAAGAAGATACAGACTGGAACGAAGTTCTGTGTGCATATTCAGTTTGAACGTTCCCCAGGATCACTGCAGAATTTCAAAGCAAGAAGCTCAAAGGAAAACTAGCAATTCATTAGTGGCCAAGTTTGAAAAGTCACTATAGTCACTGTCTAATGAGGCTTTACAGTCTCAACCTCCAAGAAAGAAACAAAACATCTCCATTAGCTGGTGACAAACACCCCTATGCAGTTCTGGAACCGAGGTTTTGTTGATTGCTGACACTTGAGAGAGGGTAGTGATTCATATTATGAAAAGAACTAGATTTTTTTTTTTAAGAGATGCAACTTGGTAACTAATTTTTGTCTCTCCCTGCCAGTGTAACCGTTTGAATGTTAATTTAATTTTACAGAATATCATTTATGTAAATGTAATTAGAAGGGAAACATGATCTGGAGATGCATAGCACCAAAGAAAATTTATTACTCCAAGGGGTATTGCTCTAATCATTCAACTGCAATATTGAGTTTCCCCAGATTTAATCTAAAAGCAATAAATTACAAAAAGGCTAATGCCCTGCCCAACAACAAGCTGTCATGAACCCAAGTTTCAGGCAGGGAAACCAGAAAGAGGGAGAGGGAAAAAAAGCCTGAACTTTATTTCAGCAACAGGCTATCATCAGCTTCCTATTTCCTGACATAAAACTCAGTAGAGACAGCACAGTGAGGGAAAAATAAAAAGCTTCATTTCCTAAACAAGAAGAAAATGGTGACTTCCAACCTCCTACTACTTTTCCCTTTAGAAATCTGACGAGGGCTCTGTACTTGTTGCTAAACGTTGTTATAAATGTTCGAAATTCAGGGCTCGGTGCTTCCCAACAACGCAGAGAGAGAGAGAGAACGGAATCCGGCCAAGATAAAACAGCCCTGTCTCTTCACCGTATGACTGGGCTGTTCTTTTGCAGAGAAGAGGAAAAGACACAGCCTGATTAATGTCAAGGGCCATATTGCGTTCCATTGCGTGCCTGCCGGAAAGCCAGTTCTCCCAGGGAAACTTGCCAACACAGAGAAGCCACGCCTGTTAACAGCGAATGCCCTCCAGCCTCCACCTCTCCTCTCCATGCCGAGTGAGAGGTTGTGACTGGAAGAACTTGGGATTGTAGGTGGTCTCCCTGTTGCGTAAGCCTCATACCTGAACGTGAACATGGCTAAGGCTACCTGGTCCTTTAATTGCCATGATGGGGGAAAAAAAAATCAACAACCTGGCTCCATAAAATAAACCCTTAGTAAGATGCTTGAAAATGCCATTGCCTGGGTTTAAATTGGGATTAAATTAGGATTTCTGTGGTTAGGACTCAGGTGTGGGCATATTTTAAAAACTCCCCCTACCCTGGTGATTTTAATGTGCAGCCCACAATGAGGATGACAGTTCTGGATAAAGGTTGATGACATGCAATGGAATGCCTGTGTTCAATAGGTCACCATGACACAGGATCATCTAGCGGATCAGGATTTCTTAGACAGGACAAAGGTGAAGGAGAAATGTATCTACTCAGAGAGAGAGACAATTGCAGCTGGCCAGGTAGGCAGCAGTAATTATCAAGAAAATCATATTGTTTCAATGTGAGTTTAAAATTTAAGTAATAAAAAGCCTTATGTTGTTATTACTAATTTCTTTATCAAACAAAGAACATAATTAAATGGCATAGCTTCCCTCATCTTTCTCAAGTCAAGAAGTTTGAGCATTTTAATGAGAATGTATTTCTGGGGGCGCTGGGGAAAGTCAACTCCCAAAATAAATTCTACATTTCTTTCATTATCCAGAAACATCTTGGCTCTGTTTGTTTAGTTTAGGTTTTTCATTTTTGTTTTAGTGGTTGGTTGGTTGGTTGGTACTAGAATTCTGTGCATTGCTTGGGCTGTTTATTTTTTATTTATTTATTAGATATTTATTTATTTGTCAGAGAGAGAGAGAGAGAGCACAAGAAGGGGGAGCAGCAAGCGAAGGAGCAGGAGAAGCAGGTTCCCTGCTGAGCAAGGAGCCTGACGCGGGACTCGATCCCAGGACCCTGGGATCATGACCTGAGCCGAAGACAGACTCTTAACCGACTGAGCTACCCAAGCATCCCTGCTCCGGCTGTTTAATTCAGAGAAGGGTGTGCTATCCAAAACAAAGGAGTATTTTCAGTTCAAAGATAGAACTCTATCAGTACTTCCCAAATAACATGTGCACTGAGTGGTATGTGAAAGATTTTTTTATTTTAGTTGTTTTTTATTTATTCTACTGTTTAGTAAAAGAAATTTAAGTAGAATTTTGAACCTGTGCTTTGATGGAAATTATTCTGTAGAGTGGATTTGACTTCTAGAGTAAAATTTGACTTGACTTAAACCAATTTCATAAAGCATAGTAGAGGGGTTGTTTAGTATGTATTGTAAAATTAATGAAAATAGCACATGAAGAAAATCTGTCTATATATGCTCTAATTAAATAACAGGAGAAAAAAAATAATTGTAAGTCAAACAATTAAGCATTCAGGATGTTCATTATGTTTCTCTGCCACCCCTACACTCCCCACCACAGACCCATAAGCGTGCAGTTGTCTATTTGAATGGATTTGACTTTATCTTCCTCTATTCCCCAAATTAGTTTAGTGAAGACACTTTGGTAGTATTCTTTAAAAGACAAAGTATTTGTCGATGATGTTCTAAAGTATTTAAACAATGGAAAAGGACAATACCTTTATGCCCAATGGGTTCAGCACTTACTTCACAAAAGAACCAGCCCCCGACCTCCATGAGTGACACAGACTGTCTGAGAATCAATAACTTTTGGTCACAGGAAAAGACAGACTGGAGAGAGAGAGGGAAAAAAAATGCTCATTCTGACGTTTCTCAGAACTATGTTTCTGCTGATTCTGTTACTCTTTAATTGCACTTGCTAAACAAAACATGCTGATAGGCCAAACAGAATTAAATTACCCACACAAGCCAGGTAGAAGAGCATCCTTTTTCACCTGCTCTGAGGAAGCTATGCTTCAAGATTCTTCTCCACTAGCGAGTTCCCTTTCTCTGTCTTAAGACCATTTATTATATCTCATTTCTCACTAAGCTTTTTCTTCCAAAACAAACATCTCAAGAGTGTTAAGTGATTCATTACCACAGCCCCCCTATATTATATTACAAATTTAATCAGCTAATTATTTTTTTCACATTGCAGATATTTAATTATTAGCTAGTTCCTCTCTTAGGAGTCAACCAGACTACACAGAGATGGGGTTTAGTACAACCCATTTTCTTCCTCCTTGTTTCAAAAGGTACTAAATAATTTCATTGGAAATCACCAAAAACAAAACAAAATAAACAGTAAAAATGGTTTTGGCAGTCATATGATGAGGCAATGTCAGAAGTTTTCAGCAGCCTGTTCAGGTTGCCACAACTCATAGAGAAGAACTTATAGTTATTCATAGTTAATTTGGTTCCCATATCAGGTCATGGCTAAAAATACAGCGTTCTCAACATCACCAACAATGACACCAACCAATGTCACCAACCAATGACCAACAGATCCATTTCCATTGAAAAACAATCCAGAAGTCACTCATTCCTAGCAATAGTTACACATCAGATTCTCAAATGCACTTGATCAAATATTCTCAATTCATATAAATTCCTAGGTAATTATGCAGCTGAGATAAAATGAAATGCTAAGCAATTATTTAGGAAATAAAGCAACACAGACCTTCCAGTCTGGAAAATATGAGCCATATTTTCACACCCTCCCCCTTCTATTTTCAGTTACTGTTCATCTAGATCATCTAAACTTTGGTCTCAAACCCTCAATTCATTTAGCCCATTGAGATACAGCCTTTGCTCAATGATATATAAATTCTCACCATCAACTTATGAAGAGGAGAAAAAAATGGTTGTAGCCTAATAAAATGTGATGAAAAATAAAAAAAGAAGATAGTACGAAGGGAAAAATGAAGGGGGGGGAATCAGAGGGGGAGACGAACCATGAGAGACTATGGACTCTGAGAAACAAACTGAGTGTTCTAGAGGGAAGGGGGTTGGGGGAATGGGTTAGCCTGGTGATGGGTATTAAAGAGGGTACGTATTGAATGGAGCACTGGGTGTTATACGCAAACAATGAATCATGGAACACTACATCAAAAAACTAATGATGTAATGTATGGTGATTAACATAACATAATAAAATAAAATAAAAAATAAAAAATAAACCAACAACAATAACAAAACACCACATAAGAGTTAGATTGGTCCTAGAATCAAATTAGGACAATTGAGACCTAAAAGAAGAAATATCATGGCACTGCAAATGGAGAACACCTGAATAATGTAAATAGGCATGGTTGCCTTAAATCCTTTTTAGAGTAATGAAGGATCAACATGAATATATCCATGCATACTTATAAACATGCAGAGAGATTCAGTAAGTTGCTCAAGCTTGCACAGCTAGTAAGCAATGGATCTGGGATTTGAGACCAAAGAAATGCACCCACCGAAAAAACAAAAGTAATTGAAAAATTTGAATGAATGATCACAGAGCGTGGTATTTGGTCAGATCCTTACATGAAAGGCCAGCCAGATGACGATCTGGGGGGAATAGAACATTTTAAGTAAAGGGAGCTTCAGATGGAAGAACCCGAGGTGGGAAGAGGCTGGAAATGAAGGTAAAGGAGAAGCCAGCTGGGCTAGAGCAAGCCCCATTTATCAATGCCATTGTTGTCCACTTGCATTATAGTACCAGAGATTGGTAATGGCCACATCCTCCAGAAAGCACGGGTGACCACTTTTCATTCCAAAGGAAAGGCCTTTTGATTCTTTTGGCATTTCAATCGTTAGTGTGTAAGGTAATTACTAGCTGGCTAACATTTGAGCAGGATTGATAGATTCCATTTAGGTCAATGTGTGGCTTATGCTTTCCCACCCCAGGAAATTTGCCAAGGTCAGTAGGTTATAGGGCAAATAAATGCCACGATATGTCAGAATTTTTTATTCTTCTTGCATTCCTCTGGCCTTCTTGTTTCCAGTTCAGCCTGGAAAGCTGATGGTATAAGCCCTAGCCCAATGCTGCACGTGTAAACCCTTATGAATACTCCACGACTAGGTCAAGGGAGTAGCAGGTGTTTGAGGCATCAAAAGATTTTTCCAAACACTTTATTTACTACCATAAATGAAAAATAAAATGTCCAAAAAAACTGTTTATTTTATAAACTCTATTATCCTTTTTGTTCTTTTTTTTACTGAGTTATTCTTACATACAAAAAAAGCTGTAGCACATTTAACGCATACATCTTGATGAGTTTGAAGATAAATGTTCACCCGTGAAACCGTCGCCATCTACAATGCCCTAAACTTAACCATCACCTCTACAAGTTTCCTCCCTTTTACCTTTAGATAAGCGTAAGTAAATTTGTTGTCTTTTAAAAAGGTAGAATTGATAAAACAACGTGCATTTGGGGAGATGGGGTTAGATGGGGTTTCTGAGGATCCAAATAGCCATTTTGGTTTGTTTTTCCCTTCTATCGGGTATACACATTTTGATGCCCCATAGATATAACCCTAGATCTCAAAATATGGGGAAAAAAGAAAACTAGAAAATATTTTATTTCATAGTTGATATAAGCAATATATTCAATTCAGATCCATAAGCAAGTTTATTCAAAACTATCTGCAACCTAAAACCTAAAAATTCTGCCTGGATTTCTAGAGCTCATTTTGCTTGAGCTCAAGAAGCCCATGTCTAATAAAAAGTTAAAATACTTCTGAAATTCAAGAAAAATTGTTAGAGTCTAATCAGTCTTTGTGACGTAATGAAGATAGCCAAGTGGAATGCATCTGATCCAGGTATAACAGTTATTTACTAAAGCTTGGGCCAAACACCGCTGGATACATTATCCAATGGCCTTCTTATAGCATAGCTATTTATTATGATTTCTTAATTATTTTGTTCCAGAAAGGTTTATAATTATAAGCCCACCACTAATGATGAGGCAACATGTGATTGCTTAGTAATCTCATTTTTTATCTGATGTTAATTAATGCCCACTTATAGATTGTGACTTAACCATAAAAATCCACTTGGTCCTTGAATTTAACCTTTTATATTCACTGAAAAACTAGAAGAATCTGCTCTATGGCACCCAGGTAGGTCCAATATGCTGGTTTTATTAACATTCAAACATACAACAGAGCTATTTCTTGGTACGAACTATATGGATTCACTCCATAAGTAGTATTTGGGACATGGCATCAGCATAGAGTTTGAAGGGGGAGGGAGATAAGTATCATTCTTTTCTTCACTCTAAGAGGCAGCTCTCTGTCAAGATTTCAACATTTTTTAATGTTGACAAGCATGTACACTCTGAGACACATTTTTTGCCTGGTTCATTATGTAAATTATATTCATGTAATGCATCACTTGGGTATTCAGGTGCAAGCCCATGGTGTCTAATACATGTCCTCCTTGTCAGGAGCGACAGCACTGTACATTTTTAGTAAAGATAACTGATCAGGGGAAAGAAAAAATAACTGCTATTTTCAATCAGAACTATAGAAAGTACCCTTAGTCCAGAAAAGATGTGATGCCAGGCTAAGGCTGTAAAATACATCTCTGACCTTATTATCCAGGCTCCTGTGTTAAATATAGTGGCTATAATAGAATTTGTATGCCCTAGTTTCTGACAGGTTGAATGTTGCTTAGTGATCCAGGAGTGGAAAATGGCTGTCTGCATTCAAAGGAGATCATAGATTACAGACATTTCCTGGGCATTGCAACCAGAGGATGCTGTTACAATGGCTCACAAAAAGAGAGACAGCCTCCTAATGCCTGTAATTGGAACGGCGCTGTATTTATTATCTATTACTGTGTTATGAATTACTCCAAAACTATTTCTTTATCTCAGAACTATTTATCTGTGGGTCAGGAATCTGGGACAGCTTAGCTGGTTCCTCTGTTTCAGGGCCTCTTACGGACTGTGGGCAAGGGGTCAACCTGGGCTGGGGTCAGCTCAAGGCCCAGCAGGGGAAGGATCTCATTGTTTGCAGTAGAAATAAGTCATTAGGGTTACTTCACCAAGGGGACTGGAGTATACAAGGGTGTGAATACCAGGAGGCAGGGATCATTGGGAGCCATTTTAGAAGTCTTCCCACCAAAAGAACAGGGGCCTCTTAGGTACCCAGATATCCCTCCCCTATGATGACATACTTATCACAGCACCTAGTGAAACTTACAAGCTAGCACAATGAAATGGTAGCACCTTGGATCTCCTCCTACGCCATGTTGACTGGCAGGACATTTAATGGTGTTATTCACGGGAAGTATTTGACAGAGTGTAAGAAGGGAACTTATTTTTCAATTCTAAATACAAGCAGAAAACCATACAGGTTTTAACATCCTTTTCCTTCATGTCTCCAATATATACAAAGCCTCTTCCAAAAGTCCAGAAGAGAACCTTCATCTTGCAATGTAGAAGGCAGGCACAGCGGGTAGCTGAGGGAACTAGGGAGCTGCAGCAGTCTGGAGCCAGCCACAGCCAGCATTGCACAGAAGCATAAGCCTTTAGTGAGCATCACTTGACAAACACTCTTAGCTGATGACTCTACTCTTGCCAAGGGCATAAGCAAGGCCTTAACAATAAAGCCATTGAAACCAGGAGCAGACTTTGCCCAAGCAAGAGGTACAAATGATGTGTGACAGGAGCCATGTTTGGCAAACAAGAGGAGAACAGAGAATAGTTAAGAACATTGCCTTGGCTGCACTGGCTAAAGGTCATCACTAATCTTAAATGGTAAGGAACTAAAGATTGTCACTAATGTCCACTGTGTATTTGTTATATTTCATAAATAGATGGGTAGGATTTTCCTATGAATGACTTAGAGCTCTCTCTGGCTTGTGTGACAATGACCCAGCTGTTACTGATGGCTTCCTTCTTTGGGGGAAGGTGTGAGGCTGCAATTTCCCATGGGTGCACAAGGGATACACCCAAATCACTTCCCAAGCGACCAAACACTGGGCATCTGTATTTCCTCAGGACAGCCTTAAAAATTTTGATTCTCAGCTAAGACTTTTCAGAACAAAGCAAGCCCAATATACTTATACCCCTTCAAGTCTCCAAACAAAATTGCCTTATAAAAAAAAAGGGGATACCAGCAGGGGTCAAAATTCCTTCAAGGGAAGAAGAGCCTCACAGTGTATCCAGTGGCCTGCCTGCCTGTGCACACTGTCCTGCAGGATGAGCAGAGAACTGGAGACCCCCATGTCTGCTGATCCTTCTGCTGCTGAGTTCTATCTGCACCAAGTGATATTGCTGGTGCCCACACTGAGAAGTTTGCTCTCAATAACTAGATGATCACTACTTACAGAAAATGCCATATTATTTTCATTATAGAGTCAGTCTTACTCATTTTGTTGTTGTTTTCATTTTTACAGCCCAAATTTAAAGAACCAGCTACACATCATAATAGAGAAGTACACAGGCCCCTGTAGAAACTATGAGAATGAATGTTCCATGCCCAGAATGGACAACATCTGGTAAGTCGCACATTTCATAAAATGCCTTCTTAACCAGGTTTATTTCACCCTGGGTGTCTTGTGTATAACACCGAAATCTTATCATCAGTAATTTATTGTTTTAGTTCTTTTTTGAGTTATTAAAGCTTAAAGGTTGTCTTAGCCATGATTCCACAAGAAGCATAATCTGAGAAAATGGCTATGCGTGAGTAGTTTATTTGGGAACATGAGGCCAGGCAACCAGAGTGAAACAGGAAGGAAAGAGAGCCCATGCAAGGACATCACTCAAGGTGACTGGTTGCACAGTCCTGTGGGATCATCTGAGAAGCAGAATGAAATGCATGTCAACATGTTCTAGGGTAGGAAAGGGGACAAAGGAAGAAGCATTAACCATTGACCCTCAGTTCCCATTGGCAAACATTTCTCCCACCCTGGAATTAATTCCTCCCACTTCTAGGTTTCACATTTTTCTGATACCAGTTGAGTTCTTAAAACCTCCATTGCCATGGTGCCAAAAAAGAAGTTTCACGTGTGCCGGAGGCAAGAGGTCTCTAGCATCGGCCTGAAGCAAGGCTGTATTTACTGGACACTGGCTGGAGGTGGCACAGAACTGTCGTTTGCAATAGCAGCTGACATAGAATGTAGATGTGGCTTAGAAGATCAGAAATGGTGCTTAAGAGGTTTCAGATAGAAAACCCTTGTGGAGAGGCCATCAAGCCTCAAAGGGGTAACAACTCAAATGCATTGCAGCTTGTTCCTTAGTGGAAACTAAGAGAGCACTGAAGCTATGAGACACAAGAAATCATCTTCTGAAGGGCGAGTTTGGCTTGTTGGTGTCACTGGGTGCCATGATGAGTGTGTCATTGTAGCGGAGGGATATTCTGCGCCCCTGAGATACCTTCTAAATTCCTTTGGTAGGATGCCTTTTAAAATGGTCCCCCAAACTCCCACCTCCTGGAATTCATGCCCTTGTGTAATCTCTCCTTGTTTATGGGCTGGACCTAGTGACCTGCTTCTAATGTGAAAGATGAATCATAGAACACTGAGGGCCAAAATGATTTCACTTACATTTTTTTTTTTTAAGATTTGAGGTTGGTGAGAAAGGGCCAAATATAGTCTCCAGGAGGGCACAGTTTGGCCATAGGACAGGGTTTGGCATATGACAGATGCTCAATCAGCATTCGTTGAATGAATACAATTGAGTGGGGGGGGGTGAATAAGTGATGATTAGTATCAATATCAAGGAAAGACCAGGCCTAATTGATTTTGAGTGCTAGCATGAGTAATCAGGATTTCTCCCAATAACCAGAGTGAGAAGTTAAAACTTCTTACATGGCACTGGAAAGGTCATGGGACAAGTATTGAGAAAACTACTAGCTGTTTCGCTAAAATGCTCCGAGCCTTATTCTCTTTTCCTGTCAGAGGAGATGCTCATAATCAGGATCTTACAAAGTTGCTGGGAGAAACGTGCGTGTCTACATAAAAGTGGTTTACAAATCCACAAAACGCTGAACAATGTTTGTTACTAGCTGTCCTGCCTGCTCCAGCGGTCACCTGTGACCTGCCATCCCTCTCCTTGGAGTTATAGCCATAGGGGAAATTCCAAAGTCTCAGGAACCATTTCTGGTTTTTCCTCACCTTCCAAATGAAATAGTTTGGCTTTGCCTAAACCAAGGTGAAAGCAAGGTGGAAATGGAGAAAAGAACAAAGGGGGAGGAACTTGGATGGAGCAAGTGTAATAACTTGCCATGAAGACTTAGGAAGATTTATACTTTGCCAAAAAAAGAATGTGATATTTTTTCATGTGGCACATTTATGAATTAATTTCTTTCTGGTGTGGTTTGATGGGGCCTGAGAGGGAACATGAGAACCTTTAACCCAAGCTCTAGAATGTCCAATATTGCTTAGGACTTCACATTCCTCTGTTGATTCCCATTGACTCAGCTCCAGATTTGGATGTTTTTCCCCTAGTTTTCACCAAAATCATACCTGTAAGAAGGAAAACAGGCCTGGAGGATTGAAGTGCTTATAGAGCTGTCAGCTCAGTGTCTTGGAGAGAGGCCCTGAACAGCAGCAGGAAGAAGGCAGCTCATTTTGGAGAAGTGGGAAGAGAGTTGGGAATCCAAGATAGGGGAGGACTGGGGAAAGGCCAGCAGTCTATGAGTCCACACCCTTTATAGACGTTCAACTCTGAATGGTAGGATGACATCCACTGTTCAGTTATTGAAATACAGCTGTACCACCTGGGAAGTACATGCTACCATCTGAGGGTCTACCTCCTGCCCTGGGCATGTGGGCCCTCCCCCAATGTCTACCCCACCAGACAGCCCACAATCCAGCAATTAGAAGGATAATGCCTGGCTTAGCATGGCGCCTCCTGGACCCTGCCCTAGGGATGGCCTGCCTTTGAACTTCTGCAAGTTGCTCAGACTATACTACATCTAAGTGAAAGCTGCCTAAATTCTCTGCTTTCTCCCTACCCTAGTTCCCACTCCGAAGGTAGGTGCACACACAGGTGCCTATGTGCACACACATGCACACATGGCACGTGCATGCATGTACACACAAAATCCACACACACACGTGCATGGGTGTGTAAATGCACACACAAACACCTATGGATACAAACACACATGCCTGCAATATACACATGCACAGACATACACACACATCTATACTCACTTTGCCCCAGCTTCACCACCTCCCCTCTGCTTTCGTTCTGTTAGCATCTAGGGCTCAGCGCCTGAGCCTCACCTTCAGTGTAGTGATGGCAGAGGCTGCAAAGGATAACTCACTCCACTGGCGCGTTTCCCCCCATGGATGCCCTGTGCCAAATTACTCCAATACTCCTGGAAGTACTTAACATTTACAAACTGTTTCCTTTAAGCCAAAATATGTATAAACCTTACTTTTCTCATATGAAAAATGATACTAATCATATCTAGCCCACACATTTGTTAAGAAGAATGCATAAGGCAATATATGTAAAGGATTAGCACAGCGCCTGGATATACCAATTACAATAATTGGTAGCTGTTGCTCTCATGGCATTTATTATTAATATTTTTATCATTAGGTTTGTTGTGTTCTTTTTATCATTAGGTTTTTTGAGTTTTGAATTCCCATATCCCTCCAGTTAACTCATCACTGTTTCAAGATGATGTCTATAGTAAAGGACAGAGAATATAAGAAAATGCTTCTCCACTTCTTTTGTTTCTTCTTTTTGCCTTAATTTAAAAAGAAAAGGAGAGAGGCAAGTATGCCTAGAAGCTTTGGGTTAAATTTAAATGAACTTAGCAGCTGACATTCATAGAAAGCCAAAATAAGCTAAGAGTCTTTAAAATATATTCCTTCACAATGTCAAATTTCAATTAAATCTCAACTAACAATTAAAATAATTTCACGAGTTTCAATTAAGGAGGGGGAAGATTCAAGATACAGCCTCCTTTCTGGAAGGTCACTACAGATTTTTCTCGTACCTCTTTCTGCAACACAAGGGGCATATAATATACCTATTACACTTCCAAGGAGGACATTAGGAAAGTCTAAACTACATCCAAAGTGTACTTTACCCCTAATAATTAGAACTAGATGAACAGCTAGAAAAAAAAAATATGAACCTGCTCAAACTAAATCGGTTCAGCTCTAACTGATCTAATGCAGTTTTCCAAAGAATAATTGATATTATATAATCGTAACTGCCAGTTTATGTCACGAAAGTGACATTTGACACTTTCCTGCTAACCAGCCTAACATCATCAATTAAAACATCGCTTGTGTAATGACATTTCACCAGTCAGCTTAACATCATAAATTACGACATCACCTCTTTTATGAAACCAGAAGATTGAAGAAAAGCAAACGGGAAGACAGTCTACTGAAAACTAGCATTCTTCTTTGATTTGTGCTTTCAGAATCTTTTATGCTCTAGTCATGTTACCAGGGTGATTATTAGTTAGTAGATAAATTAATTAATATATACATAATTAAATAAATATTATAAAATCGTAGTGGAAGCCATAAGAACAAAGTGTACATTTTCTAGTTTCCCTTAGTTATGGTTCAACATCCCTGCATGGTGATAACAGGATTTTATTTCACAACTGAACTGTGAAATGGCTATTCTTGGAAATCCTTGGAAAATGGGAAACAGGAAAGAAAACCTTTGAGTTTGGGCTTGAATTTGGAATAGTATATTCATGTCTTACCAAACCCATTTAAAAACAATCCATATGTCAGGAAGGCTGCATATTACCCATAGGATTTCCAAAGGCTAACTACTTGTTTTTCACCTGAGGCTTATAAGCATGTGCTGTAGAAAATGTGACAGGAAATAGATCTTGTAAGATGGAAGACCCTGATCCCATAAAAGGAACATTCATTGTTGTCCATCTAAAATGCTGGGTTTTAAGGCAGAAAAGAGTTGTTTCCCAAACTGTTTATTGAGCACCTGCTAGGCCAATTGCTGTAAGAATAAGGAAACTGAGGGGCGCCTGGGTGGCTCAGTCAGTTAAGCATTTGCCTTCTGCTCAGGTCATGATCCCAGAGTCCTGGGATGGAGCCCCTGTTCAGCAGGGAGCCTGCTTCTCCCTCTCCCTCTTCTCCCCCACCCCCCCCCCCCTGTTCATGCTCTCTCTCTCTCTCTCTCTCAAATAAATAAATAAATAAGTAAAATCTCAAAAAAAAAAAAATAAGGAAACTGAGTCTAAGAGGAAGGGAAAAAATTGGCCTCTCCTTCAGTCCTGTGGTCTTGCCGTGATCAAGCATGAAAATGCCAGGCACAGTGCTTCATTTATGATAGCTACTAAACAGTTACGTGTTGCCTTCTCCACCCCCCTTTTTTTTGAAGATTTGGTAGTAGAGGGTTAAAGGTGACTTTTCAGTGTCTTAATCCACCATTTTCAACATAGTAATCAAATAAACTCCTTCAAAGTCATTTATGTAATTAGGTATATGAATATCATAAGAATTATGAAAAGATTTTTTTTTTCTTTTTATACCATGCAACTGAGCAAGGAAAACTGTAAAGAATAAGGTAGACATTCTTGACTTCTACTAGCATTCAGTTTGGGACATACTGGTCACATATCTTCTTCCAGGCTAACCTATTATGTAAAATAAAAAGGAAGTGCTACCAACAAAAGTGACACCAAATAGGTCATATCAGAATTCTCACAGTTCTACTTGGTAGTTGGGTTTTTAGTTTTTAAGCCCAATCTTTGAATTCACTAGATTAATGGAGTTTCCTACATTAGCCAACAGAAAAACAACAACAACAAAAAACAAGTGAACAAAAATAAAGGGAAAACAAGAAGTTACTTGTATTTGAATATTTTAACTAGTTTGCACAGAATTAACAAATTCTGCTTTATCCTGAATTGTACTACTGTAATAGGCAAGTTTCAGCCTTGATTGGCACTGGGAAAAGTCATGGCTACTTGCATTGTTTGATGGTTGAATGCCAAAAAGTACCAAAAGTTCAGGTTTATCTTGAGATGGTTCTTGATGGATGCTTCATTCTGACAAGGGAAATTTTTAGTAGTTTTTTCAAGGCTTAAGAAGATAAAGTACATGACTTTGTGTCATAAAAGGTCTTCCTTTATTTATTGCTTTTGAAATTTTAGTCGCATCATGAGATTTCTATTTGTTGATTTTTGAAGGAAAAGTAACCTTGAGAACATCTTTGGTTGAATAAGGTAAGAATTAAGTCTGATATCTGCGATAAAGAGAAAAGTTACATATTACTATTGACTGGTTGCCATTTATAATAAACACTCCTCATATATGCACACATATTTTGGATGGGTGGGCAGAGTTATTCGCTTTGCAGAATTCACAATTTATAGAAGGCATTGGAAGTGATGTTTGAGAATTTCTTAGCCAGTTTTGATAATGAATTAATTCAATAGCGGACTTCAAAGTATAGTACAAATTCCAAGTTTCCAAGTAATTTTATGTAAGTTGAGGCATGTTTGGCTAGATTGGAACATGAATAAATCTTTGAAACAAGTGTCACAAGGAGTGAGAGGAGTTTGAAAGGCTCCAAGTGCACTTGCTTTCTTCTTCAATGAGCAAAGCCTGAATGAGGTATCCAAACACTGGTACGGGGATGTGTTCATTGCCATGAAAAGAGTTTTTAAATAGCAGAGTAAAATTTTAAGCAAATCCATGTAAACTGTCAGAACATATCTTAGTCATTTCTATAAGGGGGCTGTGATTTACTTTGTCTTATTTCTCGACCTTTTTTTTTTCCCCAAAAACTTTTTGCTATGAATATTTATGCCTGGACTTCATTTACTGACTGAATTTCCACTCTATTGGAATTATGTATCCCCATAGTGCACCCAAGAAAGGTGAGCAGTTAGAGGTGAGGAAAGAGATTTCCTGACCTTTTAGAAATAGCAAGCTACAGTGGATTAAGTACAGCCTGAGTGAGGTTACTTGTGGATTGGTGGAGTGTAATTACCTCAAAATTATCTCAGTGAAACAATTAGTGTGCAATAGATTCAGTGCCAGATCTTTCGTTGTTCTGAACTTCGGTTAAAGCATCTCACTCCATCCCAAAATTGGGCAATTTATAATTCTTGCGGTAGATGCTAGTGAGGGACTCCACATATTCCTGCTGCTGAGTGCAGACTTATTTACAGCTGTGCTTGTCAAGTGAGTTGTAAATGCGGAGGTGCTAGACTTGATGTGATGGAAGGGTTTCCTTGGTGATGAAGCGTTCACTAGACAAGTTTCCCGAGCCGTCAGATCTGGAGACAACCTCGAAGCCCACTCTCATTACAGTCTTCAAGAGTTCAGGCTGAAGGCTCTGGACTTTTGGCTCTCAACCTCACAGCTGGTTCTTTTTAAAACTGAACTTTAGGCAAAAGGAACTCAAGCTTGAACACAGTGCAAAAATGTACATTTTTGGAAGTCATTTCAGTTTCCTCTTGGCATTTTTATGGAACTGCTTCAAGTGGAAGGGGCAGTTTGATTTCATCTCGGTTATGTTCCTGATGAAATTTAGAAGGTATTTCTTAGGCTAACCTACCATCTAAACACAGGATGGGTTAGTCATAGTTTTGCCGTGGCTATTGTTTAAAGGGAACATTCAATTTTTCCTTTACAGAAGCGTCTAAGCAGCTATTTTTTTTAATAGTTAAATAAGTTAAAAATATGTGAGAAATCACAGTCAAATGGGATTACTTTCTCACAATTATTTTTTTCTAAATCAGTTACTTACTATGTAGCCTGAAGGTGGTGTTGTTGTAGTTAGGGTAAAGTAAGGTATCAAATGAACTTATGTTTATACTTTATACGAGCAACTACTTCTTTTACTCAGTAGAAGGAGTGAGGAGATGCATGCTGATACATAAACAAGAACAACTTATTCTGCAACTTGAATGGAAATCAAGTAATACCAAAAAAAAAAAAAAAGATCACCCAGAAGTGTGTTTGAAAGATTGTAGATGTTTAGAGTTCTTGAATAAAAAGGAACATAACATTGTAAAATACATTTTTATTTGTTTTTGCTCTCTGTAACAATATAGTGAATAAAACAACCTGGATATACCACAAAGTAAACAAGGCTAGGAAAGAAAAATGGCTAAAATGAGCCTTATTTTGTTGAGAAAGCCATTTATTGATATTCACTAAGTACCAAGTACTGTGTTAAGATTTCATGTATCTTCAATAAGTCATTTATTTTACATAGCCATTGTTTCAAGTGAATAATATCATCCTAACTCTAGATGAGACGTCTCAGCCTCAGAAAAAATTAAGAAAGTGGGAAATGCCCCACAGCCAAACAGTAATAGGGCTCCAGTATGAACTTAGGTCCAATTCCAAAGTTACAACTTCTTTTTACCATTTAATTTAGTGAGTAGCTTTCTAACACTGGGGAATACTGACAGAAAAAGAGAGAAGGTTCTGTTAACATTCATTATGGGGGGTTCTATACATTTAAACCTATACAAAATACGAAGTGGAAGAAATTGATATAATTTAAGGGTTATTCATGAGAAGGGGATGATCATATGCTTTGGGGGGAAAATGGTCACATTTATATGCTCAGTTAATCTTAATGTTTAATTCATTAATTATGAAGACTATCTGAACATGATTCAAGCATTAGTCTTATAGCAGCCTTTTCCATTTCTTCTTTGCTTTTATGCAAGACTGCCTTAAGTGGAGGGTGCAGCTTTATTTATCTTATTTTTGTTTCTGACAAGATTTAAACAGGATTTCTTAGGCTAAAACACAATCCAGTGAAACTCAAGGATCAATGGCATCCTGATATGCAATTGCCATCTTTAAACATTTTTCCTTTGTTATTAGAATAAGCCTTTGGCTTGTGTTTAAAAGTTATGATTTTTGTCACAAATTTCCCTGGTGTGTGTGTGTGTGTGTGTCTGTGTGTGTGTAGCAAGTCAGCAGTGTGGTAGGAAGTATGTTGAACTTGAAGCAAAAATATTCTGTTGGCTCTGGTTCATACCCTTTCAGGGGTGCTGTTTGGTTAGTCCCTTGGTGGATCCAGGCCTCCCTTCCCTCATCTGTCGGCAGGATGATCTAGAAAACTTCATTCAACCCTGAGCTCTTTCACCATTAGAAAGTTTACTTTTGGAAAATTTATTTGTGTGACTATATAGTTCAAAATATTTTCTTAAAGTATAACTGAAAGCCTAACCACTTAAGGTTAGACTCTTTTTTATTATGCAGAGGCCATGGCTATTCTTTTTTATTCTTTAATGAGCTTTAATGGGATGTACTACTTAAATTCGGCCCCAGTTATCTGAATATGTTTTTCAGAATGATTCTTATTTAGACAAACTGAATTAGAACTATCCACTCAGCACTATTTTCTTCTGTAACAAGCACTTTAAAAAATAATAAGTCCAAGGCTTTTGTAAGGTTGGCAGGCTTGCTATATTGATAGCATATTGATATTGATAGTATATTGATAGTTCCACCTACGTGGGGAACTAGAGCACACATTCCCAATATGAGATGTTGAAACCTCTTCCCCAATTCTGAACTTCTAAATGACTTCAGATTTCATTTTGTGTACACTCACTTTCTGGTGATCTCACTCAGTCTCATTTATACCATTTATAGTGCTGATGATTCCCACATTTTTGTCTCTAGACCAAACTTCTGTCCTGACTTTAGACTACCTCACTGACACGTAACTGTCTATAGACTGCTTTACTTGAACGCTGTTATGGGCTGACTCACCCTCCCAAAAAGATAATGCTGAAGTCCTAACCCCCAGGACCTCAGGATGTGACCTCATTTGGAAGTAATCAAGTTAAAATGAGGTCCTTAGGGGAGACAAACTTTACACACAGAGAGGATGATGTGAAGGCACATAGGAGGAAAACAGCCATGTGATTGGAAGGATGCATCTACAAGCCAAGGAATGCCAAGGGGTGTTGGCAAACACCAGAAGCTAGAAGAGGCAATGAAGGATTCCCTCCTAGAGTAATCACAGAAAGTAGACCAACACCTTGATTTCAGAATTCTAGCCTCCAGATCTTTGAAACAATAAATTTCTTTTGTTTTAAGCCATCCAGTTGTTGGCACTTTATACAGCAAACTTAGAAAATGAACTAATGCCTAATAAGCATCTCAAGACTAACTTGCCTCAAAGAGGGCTCCTGTCCAGCCCCCACATCCCCATCTCCTGCTGCTTCTCTCCTTCTCTGTCAATGGGAACTCTATTTTACCAGTTGCTCAGACAAAACCCTTTGGAGTCATCCTTGATTCCTATTATCCCCTCATTCTCCTCATGAAATCTTCCCTCAAAATATAGTATTTTATAGAATCTAAGATACCATCAACTGTGAGGTACATGATTATAGTATTCATCCCTAAGAAAGAAAAAAAAAATCTGGCAATCTTACAACTAAATGGTATTGCTTAGAATTTGTATTTTATACTTATTTAAAGATCTCCAAACTTATGTAGACATAATTTTTTAACCATATATCATCTTTGTTCATATAGCAAAGGAAAAATATATATGAAAAAGTTGGTTAAGGTTTCCAAAAATACTATCAACTTCAGAACCCATTTTCTTAATTGCTTTGACTTAGAGGCACACAAGTACATGTTTGTCCACCACACATCATTCACGGTGCCATTAAGAGTAGTAGCAATGCAGTGCTTGCTTCCTGCAGACATTATGCAGAAGCTACCAAAATTCCATTGACCTATGACTCAACTGAGCGAGAATCAAAGCTCCAAACCAGGTATGTGCATGTGCAGATAAATGGCACCTACATCTCTGTGCCTCCTGGCCTGTAGTAATGGCAAGAAGCCATCAACTATAACTTGGATCCCAATTTCAGGGGTGTTAAAATGTTAAAAAAAAATCTTAGAACCAAAATATATCTATTCTTTACCACTACCCTTCTGATTCAAGCCACCATCATATTTTACCTGCCTGCTTCTTGCACCTTAATTAGTTTCCCTATTTTTCTACCTGCCCCTCTATAATCTGTTCTCCACATAGCAGTCCCTGTGATTCTTTCACACTGTGAATTCAATTTCCTTGAGCACACCAAGCATAATTGTAATTAAGGGCCTTTGTAGTTGTTGGTCCCTCTTCCTGAACTGCTCTTGTCCCAGATATCCATATGTCTCACCTCCTCACCTCTTTTAAGTCACTGCTCAAATGGTGCCTTCTGAGCGAGGACTTTCCTGGACATCTGCTTAAGAATTGCTCCACCCACGTATTCTTTTTCCTTGCTTTAGTTTTCCTGTAGCACTTATTATATAAATATTTGAGTAAATGTTTATATACACATATACAAATATAAATATTTATTTATACAGTTATATAATATATATTGTATTATATTGCATTGTTTTCTACTCTACAAATATCCATAGATATAGAGATGATAGATAGATAGATAGATAGATAGATAGATAGATAGATGATAGATAGACAGATAGACAGATAGACATTTATTTCTGTATTGTCTCTTCCCACTATAGAGTAAGCTCCAAGAGGACAAGGATGCTATCTGTTTTTGTTCCTCAGGCCCAAAACAATGACTTGCACATAAACAGTAAATAGTAAACATCTGTTGAATGAAAAATGTGATAGAAATGGGTTAAATGTAGTGAAATCAAATAACAAAATTGCCATAGAACCTGAGAAGTAGGGTCAAAAGCACTGGGTATCTTTCCCTGGGTAACAAATGCTGGGCATCTCTCCCTGGGTATAAACTCTGTTCCAACTGTGATCGAGCTATAGACTCAGTGTTGGAGGAATAAATAGGATGACCATAAAAACAAACCCATCACCACCTGCTCTTCCCTGCTACGGATTGTTATTAAGACTCCAAAAAGAAGAACATAGAGGAAAAACAGAAATGAATGCCACTGTTTCTGGATACACTGCACTTCTTATATGGTATTCGCAATGAACAAGTGATGGGGTGTTAGGATTCAAAGTCCTCCCAGCCACTGGAATGCTATCAGCCCTCCAGGACATGCCAGGTGTCAACTTCTCCTTGGTCTTCTATGCTCACCTTCTCCCCCCCCCTTTTTTTCCCCCAATGATTACAGAATAATGCCTGCTTGATTCTATTACTTCTCTGCATATAAATCTTTTTCTTCATCAGCACTGTACATTTCTGATGAGCAAGAACCTCATCTCCCATCTATAGAGTATATTTAACAGCCCCTAGCACAGGGATATATCCTTTTGGAAATGGATAAAGTTGCAGAGAAAAGTGGAACCTGTTAACATTTAATAAGGGTGTCAGGGAGAGAGTCTTCACAGGGTGAGCCTTAGACAAGGTGTTTGGAAGTTTACTTGCCAAGAATCTCATTGGATCGGAGGTCATAAGCACTAGAGAAAGAAGCGAATATCAATCAAATTGCTTTGTGGAGAGTTAAGTCTGTCCACATTTGTCTCTCATTTTAGGGAACTGAACAAGAGTAGAAGAACTTATCCTCAGTTTACCTACACTCAGAGGTACTTTTTAGGAGATTGTAGTTTATAGTTATGGAATGAAGCTTGGCAAGTATACAATGAAATTTTAGTTTTTGTTTTTGTTTTATTTATAGCTGATTGTTCATCATAGGTAGAGTTAGCTTTATCTGGACAACACTATCAACCTTAATTCTAGCTCTAGTGGACTTCTCTTTTGCCTTCAGACTATACACTTAGAGAAATTTCTTAATATCCTTCCTGGAAGAAGCATCTTCTGGCAGCTACTTACCTTAAGGCAATTTGAGTCATTATCGAAATGAATCTTAAGTGACCTATGCTATTTAATTTCCATTTTCCACTTTTAGTTCTTTTTTTTTATCTTGCTATTCTGCCTTTTATCCAGAATAAAAATCATATTGAAATTTTAGAAACCATAAACAAAAAATGAAATAGAGGAGTTTTGAGAGTCTTTCTCTGGCTGGAACCTTAGTACACAATTTCATCTTTTATTAAGCAACCATATATTTACCTGATGTTAACAGTTGTACTGAACAGAGATCATCAATTTAAATAATTCATATGCTTATAAAGGGATTGGATGATTTGGGATATGAAAAGACAATGTTGTTTCAATGGTTCAGCTGTGCTGTGACTGGATGCAGAATAAATGTGATCTTTGAAAAGGTAGAGTAGCCCATACAGCTATTGTTTTATTCCATTTAAAAACTTTAGAACTCAGTGTATCATCTTTGCAAAGTAGGCAGTATCACTGTTGCACACCTTCAGAGAGCGTTATTCCCATTTATCATATGTGAACAGAATTCCTGGAACAGTTGCCTCCCGACATTTACAGAGAGCACAGTTTGGAGTGGTGCTTCCTGAAGTCCCACAGCCCTGAGGAATGCTGAGGTGGGTTTGAAGAACCAAGCCAACAGAATTAGAGGGAAAAATCTTCAGGCATCCTGGTTAGTTCTATGGAGAGTTCTCACAGATGCTACCCTCAAGTCAATAATTCTGCCATTTTAAACTAAAGATAAACACAAATAATAAAATCATTAGATTCAAAATTGAATGGACATGATAAAAACCCTCTTAAATGAAAACTTTTTAAAAACGTGTAAGTAAATAATGGAAAACTAAGTGGCATTAAATAAAAAGTAAAAAAAAAAAAAAAGCAAAAAGTGCACTCAGTAAAATGGTGAAGTAAATAACAAATAGTGAAAAAAAGATCAACAAGTAGCAAAATCATAAAATGATAAATGAATGAACAAATGAGTGAATGAATGAATGAATGATTAGATAAATAAAATAGAACACTAGCCAACAGTTCCAGGAAAGTCATAGATAGGGGACTGAAGGCTAGAAGATACGGCTCCTGCCCAGAAAGTCCTGGCAGGTCTGCTTTCCTTTTCCTGTCCTCGCCATCCTTTCCCCTCCTCAGCAAATCAGGAGAGGTCAGGATGGCTGAGGAAGCAGTAAGCACACCCACAAAATCTATTTTATATGTACATAAATTCTTCAGATGACTGTGAAATTCAAAAGCCTAGAACTGAAAAAGAATAAAGTATCTGACAAAGCTGTATTTATAGGAATGCATGCCTATATGACAACTCTCTCAATAAACTAAAAATAGAAGGGAACTTCCTCAACCTGATAAAGGGAATCTATCAAAAATCTGTAACAAACAACATATTGAATGCTGAAATACTAGGTGCTTTTCCCCTTAAGATCAGGGACGAGGCAGGAATGTCCACTCTCATCACTAATACTTAACATAATATTAAAGTTCTAGCCAGTTGAATAAAGGCAAGAGAAAAAAACAAGAGGCACCCATATTGGAAAGGAAGAAATAAAATTCTCTTTATTAGCAGATGACACAATAGTCTGTGTATAAAATCCTACGAAATCTCTTAAAGAGCCGCTAGAATTAACAAATAAGTTTAGCAAGTTTGCAGTTTACAAAAAAAATCAATTACATTTCTGTGGACTAACAATGAACCATCACAAACTGAATTTTAAAAATCAATATCATTATATCAGCATCAAAGTATGAAATACCTAATGATAAATCTGACAAAAAATGTGCAAAACCTATACACTAAAATGTACAAGACATTGCTGAGAGAAATTAAAGAAGACTGAAGTAAATGGAGAGATATACTGTGCTCATGTATTGAAAGACTCTCACTACTATCAAGGGGTCAGTTCTCCACAAAATTTATCTGTAGATTGAACACAACACAAATCAAATCCAGCAAGATTTTATGGAAATTGGCCAACTGATTCTCAAATTTATAAAGAAATGCAAAGAACCTAAATAGCCCAGACAACTTTGAAAAAGGTAAACACAGCTGAAGCACTTATGGTACCTAACTTCAAAATTTATTCAAAAGCTCCAGTGAGGGGCGTCTGCCTTTGGCTCTGGTCATGATCTCAGGGTCCTGGGATCGAGCCTTGTGTTGGGCTCCCTGCTCAGCCGGGAGTCTGCTTTTCCCTTTCCCTTTGCCCCTCCCCCTGCTCGTTTCTTTCTCTCTCTCTCTTTCTCTCAAATAAATAAATGAAATTTTTTTTTAAAAAAGTTACAGTGCTGGGGCGCCTGGGTGGCTCAGTTGGTTAAGCAGATGCCTTCGGCTCGGGTCATGATCCCGGGGTCCTGAGATCGAGCCCCGCATTGGGCTCCCTGCTCAGCGGAGAGCCTGCTTCTCCTTCTCCCTCTGCCTGCCACTGTGCCGACTTGTGCTCTCTCTCTCTCTGTCAAATAAATAAATAAAATCTTAAAAAAAAAAGTTACAGTGTTTGTGGCATTGATATCAACATAGACAAATAGATCATTGGAACAGAATTGAGGGACCAGAACACTGATCTATATATATGGTCAATTTATTTTTAACGAAGATACAAAGGCAATTTAATAGAGAAAGGATAATCTTTTCAATGGTGCCAGAATGATTGGATGTCCATTTGAAAACAAAAACAAAAACCTTGATCAATATCATTCATTGTATACAAATATTAACTCAAGGGGCACCTGGGTGGCTCAGTCATTAAGCATCTGCCTTCGGCTAGGGTCATGGTCCCAGGGTCCTGGGATCAAGCCCCTCATCGGGCTCCCTGCTCAGTGGGAAGCCTGCTTCTCCCTCTCACACTCCCCTTCCTTGTGTTCTCTCTCCCGCTGGGTCTCTCTGTCAAATAAATAAATAAAATCTTTTTAAAAAAAATACTAACTCAAAGTCAATCATAGACCTAAATGTAAAACCTAAAACTTCTGGGATAAAAATAGGAGAAAATCTTTGTGAACTTGTGTGAGGCCATTTGTGTTAGATTTCTTAGCTATAACACCAAAACATAATCCACTGAACAAAAATTGGATAAATTAGACTTCATCAAAATTAAGAAATTCTGCTTTTTGGAAGGCACCGTGAATGAAAAGATAAGACACAAAGTAGGACAAAGTATAAAGAGAATTTTTAGTATAGTATAAAGTATACTATAAAGTGTATAGTATAAAGTATACTATAAAGTATATAGTATAAATTATATAAAAAGTATAAGTATAAAAAGAATTCTCTCTATATATTCTATATATAAAGTATATAGTATAAAGTATATAAAAAGTATAAGTATAAAAATTCCAATTCAATAATAAAAAATCAAGCAATTCAATAAAAAATGGTTAGCAAATTTGAACAGATACTTCAGCAAAGAAGATATATGGATAACAAGAACACATGAAAATGCTCAACATCATTAATCATTAGAGAAATGCAAATTCAAGCCACCGTGAGATACTCAATGTATCATCTTTGCAAGGTAGGTATACTTTTTAGGATGGCTAATATTAGAAGGACAGATCATATCAAGTGTTGGCAAGAATGTGGAGCAACAGGAATTCTCATACACTGTTGGTGAGAATGTAAAATGATACAATTACTTTAGAAAACAGTTTGCCAGTATATCAAAAAGTTAAGCATACACCTACCACATGATCCAGCCATGCCATTCCTAGGCATTTACCTAAGAGAAATGAAAGCGTATGTCTAGATGAAGACTTATATGTGAATGTTCATAGCAGCTTTATTAATAATATCTAAAAACTGGCAACTTAAGTGTCTGTCATCAGGTGAATGAATCAACAAATTGTAAATTCATACAGTGGAATAATACTGAGTAATAAAAAGTAATGATGCATGCAACAATATGGATGAATCTCAAAATAATTACACTGAGTGAGAGAAGCTAGAGGGAAAAACAGAGTATATACTGTATGAGTCCATTTATATAAAAGATAGTAAATACAAACTAATCTATAGTGCCAGAGAGCATATCAGTGGTTTTCTGGTAAGTGGTGGGGGAGAGATCTAAAGAGGGGCAGGAATGAGAACTTAGGAAGGAGCATGAAGAAACTTCTGGGATTGATGGATATGTTCATTGTCTTGATTATGGTAATGATTTCACAGGTGAATATATATCAACAAGTATTCCATTATACACTTTGAATGTGTACAGTTTATTTTGTCATTTATACCTCAATAAAGTTGTTAAAAATAAAAAGTGTTTAATTCGAGAAACAGTATGTTCAATTCATTAAGGAAATTCTGATTGGATTCTAGCTATGGATCACGTTTTTTAAAAGTGAAATATAGAAATACTATCTCGACTGGTTATATGCCAGATGAATTTCAAGTTGAAGAAACTGGAAAGAGTGATTCACGGAGAAGACATAGACTCTGGAATTAGAAGGACCCATGCTCAGATCCACGTTCTTCTACTTAACACCAACATGACCTCTGGAAAGTTAACTAACCTCTCTGATCTTCAGTCACTTTATCTGCTGGAGGATAAAGCACCTTTCCTACAATCATGCAGTGTTTAGAAATCATGCACATTAAGTATTTTGCAAAATCAGTCACTCCATATAGGAGAGTAGATAGGAACCAGGAGAAGGACTTTCTTTCTCCTGCTTTCTCACCTCCCCCTGGTGCCTCAATGACAGAGCTTATTAGCAAGCCAGCTGGCAAGCAAGCCCTGGAAAATAAGTTTGCTAACTCTCAGCCCTGGCAGCACAGAACAAAATAGAAAAGTGCAGGCCTGAGAGGCTACACGTAAACAACCAGCACGGCATCTATAGGAGTAACTGCAGACAGAGAACAAAGAAGGTCGAAATTGACACAATGGAGAAAGAGAAGTCCAATGAAGACAGTTCAAAAAGGTAATGCCTTCAGTGGTGTCCAATTCTAGGGAGAGGGCCAGTCTAAAAGAGGGCCATTGGATTTGTCAACTAGCAGTCCTGGTGACCTTGAAAACCTAGAAATAGCTTTTCAGCTATCGGAGGAGCAGAAGTCAGATTTCAGAAAACCATAAATTTCAAGATATAAGATGGTGGTCATAAAACTACTCACTGCTGAAGTTTAACAGAAAATGGAGCAATCGACTGGCTTTTACACCTTTCTCAGAAATTGGACCTTCATAGGGTGACCAATTCATTCTCATTTCCCAGGACTTTCCTAGGTATAGCTCAGAAAACCCCTGCTCCCAGAACCCCTTATTTCCAAGCAAGCTGAGAGGCTCATCACTGTGACCCTGGTTGTCTTAGAGAATGTTCTGTACAAATGAGCTATATTCAGACTTCAACAAAGGATACAAAAGATTTTGTTACTTGAAAGTACTAACATATTTCCAGAATAACCCTTGATTTGCTCCCCAGCTCACTAATAGTGCAGTCATTCCACTTGATTTTAAATGTGGTTCTTCTCCATCCAGGTCTCACCCTCTTTAGTCCATCTGTTGGCTGCAACGACATCCCAAGAGAAGTATTCTCCTACTTGGCTTTTCAAGCTCAACCTTTTCACGACACCCCAGTTAATTAATATCTGCCCTGGGTCAGCCTGGAGGAAAACGCATTGAGCTTGGAGATTTCCATTTTAACATTGAACCCCAGGAAGGAGCAAGGCAAATTTATACCAGTGGGTCTAATTGCTAGAAAGGTAATTCTGCAAAGATGGAAATCAGCTGAAAGATTAACACTACTTGAGTGCCCTGGCTAACAGAGAGAAAATAATGTTTCAATTAAATGAAAGGATACTGAATTAGGTAGATTACTCAGGAGACTGGTAATGGAATACAGAGCCTTTCACCTCCAGGTCACCATTACTAATATGGTCCAGGGCAGTTCTAGACCATAGTTTTGAGGGGCTGATGGCTCACCCCAGCCCTTGCTGTCTGCAGTACTTGATGAACTGATCTCCCAAAGCACCTGCATCAGCCTCAAAGGTCACTATGGTTCACTGAAGATGTAAGAGGAAGCAAAACCCCCTCTTTGGAGAGGAGGGGCTGACCATGAGGATAGCTAAGGGTAGGGCAGACAACAGAAACTGCTACAGGGAGATTGGGATGGGGGAAATGATCCAAAATGGGGAGCCATGCAGAAAAGGGAAATCACATTTTGACTCACATATGAGGGAGTTAACTGAGTTAACCTGAATTTAGAGTTGGGCTGGAAGTGAAAGTGGTGATTAAGGGTTTGTTCTTTGTGTGTATTGGGAGGGGATGGCTAGGGAGGAGTTGATCTGCATTAGAAGTCAAAAGTTGGAGGTCAGAACTCAATGAGCAAAACTGAGTCATCAAATCACTTGTTATCACCCACATTTGAATATGTCCCAAGGCTTATCTTACTCCACAAAATACTACCACAGGCGGATAAAGTCTGATATAAGGAGATTAGCTTAATTCCCCATGCCAGTGTAACAAAAATCCTCCCCCATAATGGAACCCATATGTCAGCTGAGGTCTCCCTGCCCAGATAAGATTGTCTCAAACTTTACATTCCACACCTTGTGGGAGTCTAAAGGAGACCCCAAGATTTCTGCAAATGCTCAGAGCTCCTCATGGTTACTTCTGGATCTAAATTCCCACTTCTCCTGAGTAAGTTCAGTGTGTAGGTTATCTTGCCATTCTGGGCCTGCTGTGTGTCCAAGAGGCTCTAAATGAGAAACTCAGCTGCTTCCTCCACCTCCACAATCACTGTATTATTCCAAGGTATATATGCTCACAGAGATTTCATTCAAAATGGGATATGAAGCATGGAGGGGAGGAAGATGTTTCTATCACAGCAACACGGGCCAAAATGAGGACAATCCCCGATCTTAAAAGTCTCAGAATACTCCATCACTGGGGACAATTTTTTTGCCCCTTCACCGTGTTCTGTACATCTGCCTGTTACTATCCAACTGCCTCTCTCTTTCCCCTTGACCTTCAAGATTGCCTCAGAAATCCCACATACTTCTTATTTCCTTTGCAGTTCTCCCTTCCGAAGTCTTTAGATCAACTCATTGAGCCTCCCAGCAAGGCAAAAATGCCTCCAGGCTAGGAATCCACCTTCTGGAGGAAGACGTCTGGATTTTATGAATTTTTTTTCTCCCCACTACAGTTGTATACCGAAGAACCATTTCAACAACAGCCCCCCATAACAGGAACTTCCTGGTTGAGTTCATTTCTTAGAATATAAAACAGAAATATGGGTGTGTAGTAGTTAATGTTCAAATATATATTTGCAGATTGAGTCCCCCCAAGTAGAAGGCATAACTAGGATTTTGGCACCTTGATGGAGAATCATAGCATGGAATATTGACAGAGCAGGGATGGGCTAATGGCCATGCTAATAGACATGAACAGCCCCACAGTAATTCTAAATCAATGAACCAAACCTTTAATAAAGACAGTTTGGGGAAATTGGGCTTGAAAGGGACTGCTTAGGGTCTGAGTACCTTGGGATGTGTTTCTGATGGTAGGGGGAAAAAGGTGTTATCTCACTGTAGACAGCAGGTTTAACATCACTAGCTGCTGGAACAATCTATAGGCTTCAAAGTTGTTTTCTAGAAATGTAATTGTGATGTTTACAGTTTTTCACCTTTCTATTAAATGTTATAGAAATGTACCCTTTAATCCAATCAAGAAATGGGCAGAAGACATGAACAGACATTTCTCCAAAGAAGACATCCAAATGGCCAACAGACACATGAAAAAGTGTTCAATATCGCTCGGCATCAGGGAAATCCAAATCAAAACCTCAATGAGATACCACCTCACACCAGTCAGAATGGCTAAAATTAACAAGTCAGGAAATGACAGATGTTGGCGGGGATGCGGAGAAAGGGGAACCCTCCTACACTGTTGGTGGGAATGCAAGCTGGTGCAGCCACTCTGGAAAACAGTATGGAGGTTCCTCAAAAAGTTGAAAATAGAGCTACCATA